>NC_090655.1:127587763-127911039 GCF_040937935.1 Hyperolius riggenbachi | reverse complement strand
AGGTATCTGGAAATCAGTTCAGATACCTAGTTTGGGTACCCGGATCTGGATAGCGTAACCATGAAGATGACGTCCATGACATCATTGAGCCAATCAGAGGGCTCCCAGCCGAAGCCCTAGCAACCAATCACAGAGAAGAACCCTGACCTCCAGTATATAAGGCGGGCGCTATGATGAGAGTCTTGTCCTTGCTTGTGACTGCTCACGGAGAGACATCTCCAGTGCTGTTGGCTAAGCAAATGCTGTATTACTGAGTTAAACCTAGTGTTTTTGCTCCTAAAACACCTGTACTACGCCAGTATTTTATTGTTTTTTTTTAGTTAGCTAGCTTGTATTTTGATTTTAGTCAGTGTGACAGTCAGACTCAGTGCTGCAGCTGCTAGGCTAGATTAGGGCCTGCTGTGTGCACAGGCTAGGCCTGCTGCCAGCCTTAGCTACAGTATAGCTTGTAGGTTATTAGGGATTAGATTACTGTACTACTACTAGTCTTATATTGTGTGTAGTTAGTTGATAGAGAGTACTACTACTGTGTTGGCTTCATTTACTACAGATAGTTACTGCAGTGCTGCTGTTAGAGTCAGTCAGTGTGTGACAGATAGACAGTTAGTGTGTGTGCTCCTGTCACTCCGTCAGTTGAAGTTCTACTAGTACTACTACAACTAGTCTACTACTACCAGTTATATATAGTTAATTTGTATTGAGTTAGCTTACTTTAATTGCAGTGCTGTTACAGTGTGGCATATAGACAGACAGTTAGTGTGTCAGTGTGTGCTACTCTGCTGTCACTCCGTTAGTTGAAGTTCTACTACTGCTACTATCTACTAGTACTACTGATTTGAATAAAGTACAAGTACCCCACTTCATTTGGACACATATAAAGTTGTACTATGTCTGCTAGCACTGGCAGCCGAGGGAGGGGCAGCATGAAAAGCAAGGGCGAGAGGGAGCAGCATTGCCGCCACCATCGGCAGTTCTGCCGCGTCAGTGTCCATTCCGCCGCTAGCCACTGGCCGTGGACGCACTGGGCGCCCAGCTGTTAGGGGGAGTCACATTGCAGAGGTGCAGCAGCGTGTAGTGGCCATTTTCCAGCAGGGTCGTCGGCGCACAATGGAGGTAAAAGATGCCGAACCTGTGATGGAACTGATGGTGGATGAACAGGCCACCACCAGCTCTACAACAGAGATCTCTACCCACCACACAGAACAAATCTTCTGCTGCCAGTCTGACACTGTCACCACCTATTACGCCACTACAATAGCTGTATTTTGTTGAAAAAAAAAACTGTTTAATTTTTTTGAGATGTCTGGGCTGAAAACTGTGAGGTCCCAGTTGCGCATTGGACACAATGTGGGCTGCACGACCGCTGTCTGGAACCTCTTGATGTTAATTTACAGCCATTTCGGTTCGAATCCAGATCTCTGGATTTATCCAGATTTTTTACTATCTGGATCTGGAACAACCCAGATATCAAAAAGAGGTATCCAGATATCTGTATTTATCCAGATTTTTTTACTATCTGGATCCGGAACAACCCAGATATCAAAAAGAGGTATCCGAGCACCACTATAAAAGTGGTTCATGTCACAGCCATAAACTAGAAGTCTATTCTAATGGAACCCATCTGTACTAATTTTGAATAGACCCTTCTTGTACTAAGTTCTACCATGTTTTAAATGCTGTTCCATAGGCCTCATAGAATACAAATCAGTTATTACCTCCCACTAGACATCAAGTGTCCTTATTTTCTATTCATAAGCATGGCTAAAACATAGAAATCAGTGTGGTGCTGATTCAAGATGTCTACTGTTTTCTTAATCCTAGTTCGGCCACAGATGCAAACACAGGGGTTGATTTAGTAAAAACTGTTAAAATTCCTGTATACAAACAGAGAATGGCAATTTTAACAGTGTTTAGTGTATCAACCCCTAAGTGAGTCTGGGGGTGCCATGAGTGTGAGAGGCACAATCTAAAGGAATGGGGCAAACAAGAGGTGGAAAGGTATGCAGTATACACACAGGCAGTGTGTGTTTAGGTTATCTAGTAAGGAGTAAAATTTGATAGGATTTTAAAGGGGGAATGGCCTAAGTTAGAGTGTATGCTTGTTGGAAAAACTGAGTTTTTAGGGAGCATTTAAAGATTTCAAAGGTTGGAGTGTGACCGATGTGCCATGGAAGGGCATTCCAGAATCCAGAGGAGGGGTGAGGCACATAAGAAGTCCTGTATTTGTGAATGCAAGGAGGCAATTCTAGAGGTGGACAAAAGAAGCTCATGTGCAGATCTGAGTTTGCGGTTGGGTTGGTATCTTGAAACTAGTGAGATGTACAGGTAGAAAGATTGTGGAGATCTCTGTAGGTTAGGGTTAAGAGATTAAGATGGATCCTCTCGTTAACTGGCAGCCAATGAAGAGCTTGACAGAGAGGAGCAGCAGAGGAAGACCAAGTGGAGAAATGAATGATTCAAGCAGCTAAGTTCAGTACACATTGGAGGGGTGCCAGTCGGTTAGTTGGTAGTCCACAAAGCAATATATTACATAGTCAAACCGAGTTATAATAAGAGCATGTACTAACATTTTAGTATGTCCTAAGTGAGAAAAGCTTAGATGTTTTTGAGTTGGAGATGACAGGAGCTGATTAGGGAGTTAATTTGAGGAATAAATGATAGAAAATAATCAAATATTACCCCTAAGCACTGTGCTTTCGGAACTGAAATTATAGGGTTGTGATTAACATTTATTGTTCTATCAGGCAGAGAGGTGGACAGAGATGGTGGAAAGATCATTAAGTCTGTGTAATGCTTGGGGGATATACTTTCTGAGTCAGCGTGTGTGCTCAAGACTATGTAGCTGGGTAATGGAAGAGGCTCCACAGGTGGCCACAGGAATAATGAACAAGGGAAAAAGATTGCCCAGAGCAACTGCAGCACTGGGCTTCCGATATCGCCTATCACACTAGATGCGATGTGATACAATACACAACAGACGTAGTCGGTAACAGGCTAGGGTCATACATGTTAGATCAGA
The DNA here is from genome assembly GCF_040937935.1 of Hyperolius riggenbachi. Classification (NCBI taxonomy): domain Eukaryota; kingdom Metazoa; phylum Chordata; class Amphibia; order Anura; family Hyperoliidae; genus Hyperolius; species Hyperolius riggenbachi. The sequence continues at coordinate 127,908,020 of NC_090655.1, read as the reverse complement.
TGGCTGCGGTACAATAGACTAGGCGGAATCAGAGTCGATAACAGGCTAAGGTCATACACGTTAATTCAGAAAAATAACAAACGGCTCAACTAACGGTTAAATTTATATTGCAGATCTGCATACATATATATCTAGAAACTAGCTAAAGCACAAGTAATAACAATTAACAAGACAAACAACAGACCGACAGATGGAATGCTTTGCCAATCTAGTCGCTGCCCCAGCGACGGCAAACATTCACACTGACATAGACAAGACTAACAGGTAGGAGCGTAATTAATGGCAACAGCTGCTTTAGTTACGTCCTCAGGAACAAGGCAAGAAGGAATACTACCAGTCACCAACGTGGTGATGTCAGAATCCAATCAGGATCAGACGAACTTCACTGTATCCCCGCGGATACAGCAAACGTCCAAGCAAGAAACAGGATTAAACAATGCAATATACAATTCACATGAATGACCCAGCAACAACTAGGGAGTTAAACGCTGTCGGGCGGAGTCTGAAATGGGAGGCAGACTTTTATGTCGACATCAGCCAATGGACGCAGGCATGCAAATTCCTGCACAGCTGAATGGTAATTACTCAATCCTGAGCCAGCTTGATTACAAGCTGCTAGCTGAAGGACTATCATAACAAATACATGCACTATTATGCAACAACATGCATGTAGGAAATCCAGGGCTATCTGGCTGCAGTTCAACTGCAGCAAGCAATAGGAGGAGTCATGACAGCATCCTGAGCTGCTCTGAACTGCAGAGTGATTGCAAATGACAATGAGACTTATTGCAAATGTGCAACCGAATGCAAGCAGATAAGTCAGAACTGCTCGGTTGCAGTTCCACTGCAACCAACAGAACATGCTACAGGAGAGATCCTGACAGTCTGTTTTATCCATATTAAGTTTTCATGGGTATCATCCCATAAAAAAAACACATAGTTTGCTAATATTCCTGTATTAGATAAACCATGAAATACTTGATATCAGCTATGGCTATATATTACTACACCCAGGGGCGTCGCTAGCCCTATTTTGGGGGGGCACGTGCCCCCAATCTGTCCTGGGGTGCCACGGATCTCTGCCCGGCCCCCTCTGGCAGCGGCTCCCTCAAGCCGCCGCGTCACTCAGACCTCAGGATCAGGCGGCGAGCCGGCGACCAATCGTGCGGGCGCTAGGACCCAGCGCCCGCACTGATATGCGGAAGTGACATCACTTCCACATATCGAGCGGGTGCGTCCGGCGCCCGCTCTTACTGGTCGGGTCGCCGCTGATCCTGAGGTCTGCTACGAGGTAAGGGGGGGGGGCGGCGGCGGCAGCTGGAGGGGGCCTGTCACTCACTCACTCCCTAAAGGGGCTCCCTGGCACTCACTCACTCCCTAAAGGGGCTCCCTGGCACTCACTCCCTAAAGGGGCTCCCTGGCACTCACTCCCTAAAGGGGCTCCCTGGCACTCACTCCCTAAAGGGGCTCCCTGGCACTCACTCACTCCCTAAAGGGGCTCCCTGGCACTCACTCACTCGCTAAAGGGGCTTCCTGGCACTCACTCACTCCCTAAAGGGGCTCCCTGTCACTCACTCACTGCCTAAAGGGCTCCCTGTCACTCACTCACTGCCTAAAGGGGCTCCCTGTCACTCACTCACTGCCTAAAGGGGCTCCCTGTCACCCCCTCACTGCCTAAAGGGGCTCCCTGTCACTCACTCACTGCCTGAAGGGGCTCCCTGGCACTCACTCACTACCTAAAGGGGCTCCCTGTCACTCACTACCTAACTTGGGGGGCTACCATATTAAGGGGGCATTCTGCCTAATTATGTGAAATGCTGTCTATTTATGTGCCTCATGACTGCTGAATTTGTCTTGTTGGGAGCCTTATGATTTGTTGGGGGCCTCAAGATTGCTGAATTTGTCTTGTTGGGGGCCTCATGATTTGTTGGGGGCCTCATGATTGCTGAATTTGTCTTGTTGGGGGCCTCATGATTTGTTGGAGGCCTCATGATTGCTGAATTTGTCTTGTTGGGGGCCTCATGATTTGTTGGGGGCCTCATGATTGCTGAATTTGTCTTGTTGGGGGTCACATGATTGCTAACTGCGAGACTATGGGAAAAGCTGAATCCTTATCATATGAGACAATAGCATTAAACCTACTTTTTTAGCTTTTTAAAACAGAAAATAAAACTGGGAGGTTCTAAAAAATTTAATACATTTTTCAGGAGTAGGATGGATGAAATTGTTTATCTTCACAGTTTATTTTCAACTTGGATTTTCCATAATGTTCATGTATGAGTTAAAACTTTTGTACAGTATTTAGTTTAAATTGCGGTTGCCACTTTGCGATAGATAAGTGACTTTTGGGTTGCAGTTGGAGCACGCGGCCTCTAAAAGGTTCGCCACCACTGTCATAATCTAATGTCCCACCATTGCTAGGTTCATGTAAATTTGTCTCCACCCGGCCGTTACCACACCTATATTCTGGTCCATGGCCCACCCATTTTTCGGTGCGGCACGATAAGCACGCCGCACAACGTGATCCTCATATTTTTGGCACGCTAGCTGCAGTGTGCTGAATTCTGCTGCCTACAGTATGTACAGTATACGCTGTTCTCTAGTGCCTGCACTGTGTGCTGATTTACCTCCAGTGTGTACAGTGTAAGGTGTTACTCTGTGCCTTTACTGATTGTAAACCAGCTATATTGTATGCTGATCCCTGCTACTTTAAGTATGTACAGTATTAGCTGTAAAGCCTAGTACACACATACAATTTTGATTAGCCAATTTTAGCTCTGTTCATAAAATTCATTGTCTGTTGGCCCACTTACTGCACGGGGGTGGTAAAATTGGGGGTCAGTGATTGACCAATCAAAATTGTATGTGCGTATACATCTTTGATCTATGCCTATACTGATTGTAAATTATCCAAATAAAGGACAGGGGGCTCCATCCAATATTTCGATGGGCAGGCCCGTTATATGTAGCGCCGCATATACCTCCCCGCCTAGTGCCCACAGGTGCCCCCGATCTCCAAGGACCCTAGAAACGCCCCTGACTACACCTATAGTATTGGGGTGTAATTTGCACCTATATCTGTTTGATATTATTTTGAATTATTGTTTGTTTTTTACTTATTAATATTTCAGTGTATTCATATTTTTGAGAATGTACAATCAGGGCCGGCCCGCTCATGAGGCGGGGTGAAACTTTTGCCTCAGGCGGCAAAATTCCAGGGGCGGCACCCGTCCGTCCGTGGGTGCGGGGAGCCGGCCGCCGAGCTGGAGGGGTAGCTGGCAGGACGGGGGTATTGGGCCTAGCGGCGGGGAGGGGGGTCGGACCTCCCCCTCCCTCGCCTGGGTCCCCCGTGCTCCGCTCCCCTCCAGCCTTAAATACAAGCAGCCGCTATGTGTAAGAGGCACGGGCGGGGAGGACTCACCTCTTCCTCGTTCCAAGCGTGCGTTCCACTGACGTCACTTCCTGCAACGCTGCAGGAAGTGACGTCAGTGGAGCGCACGCTGGGAAGAGGTGAGTGTCCTCCCCGCCCGTTCCTCTTACACATAGCGGCTGCTTGTATTTAAGGCTGGAGGGTAGCGCACTTCGGGGGACCCAGGCGAGGGAGGGGGGGGTACGACCCCCTCCCCGCCGCTAGGCCCAATACCCCCGTCCTGCCAGCTACCCCTCCAGCTCGGCGGCCCCCCAGAGCGCGCCCCCCACCGGGGGGGGGGGGGGGGGTGGCGGCGGAATTTTTTTTTTTTTGCCTCAGGCGGCAAATAGTCTAGGGCCGGCCCTGTGTACAATGGTAATATTGCCTTTTTTCAATGAAAAGTGGTTGCTAGCAATAAATACATTATATTTTTAAAAACATAATAATAACTTTCTGTCATTAGTCACATTATTTGGGAGTTCAGCTAATTATTACTTTGCCTTTTATACAGTTTTTTTTATCATTTTACACACACAGGGCACGTCTTTTACCTATGTTTACCAGAAACAGACATTTGTAATTACCTGATTCTTAATCAGGTCAGTGGCTTTCATTTGCTAACATGACTCCAACTTCCTAAGTGAGTGGAAATGGGCATTTTAAGATACGTTTATGTTACCATAGAAAAGAGTAAAGGACCGCCTCCTTAGGTATTGATGTTTACCACAAGCCATAGCCTACAGTGTTCTCACTACTTTATCTTAGACAAATCAACAAAGGCACGCAACATGGATTAATATGTATTGACTTGCAGGTGACCCTGTCATTGTGTCTAAAAGGAAAATGTCATTCTCAACAAAGATTTTTATGTGCATGTCAATTTTCATTATGCTAATGTCAGAGAGGGAAAATGATGGCATAGATATTTTATTCAGAGGGGATTGTATTCTAGTCACATACCTTGGGAACTCTTGCTATATGAAGGTCCAGTCAGATCTAGTCAATGCCAAGTTAATAGATGGCTTAACTCAATAATTAATTTTCTAATTTACTGTCTTTTAAATCGATGTATTGACTGTTCTTTATTTTAGTTCCTTTGTTGTTGTTACAGTAGGCAGTAAATGTTACTACCTGCAATTACAGCATCAGGGTAGCTTCTGTGCATTGTTATGTGAAGAGGATACAGATATGTTATTGGAGAATGGCAGATACAGCTGCAAGCATTTCTTGTTATATGGCTAGTGTTCCATATCAATCAATAGAGGCAAAGGGTCTGCAATTTATCTCTTACTGCTGTGTAAATGTCACCCTATGACTGAACATTTGGATGCTCACTAATCATGGCTCAAAGTGTGGCACTGGTTTGTTTAGCTGACTTGTCTCCTCTATGGTGCATAAATCAAAAAAGCGCACCTGGAAAAAAAGGGGCGTGGTGTAGCCAAAATGTAATGATATTGTCTATAATCATATTTTATTGTTTTTACTTATAAACTATATTTTTACATGTTTATTGCAACACTGAAAACTATATATATAACCGTAATAATTGTATAATATTGTCTATAACCTTTTATTGTTTCTTCTTGTAATAAATAAATCTGAAAATATCGATTATAACACTGAAAACGATTACACAGTATATGTATAATTGTAATTGTATAATATTTTCTATAATCTTCTTTTATCATTTCTTCATGTAATAAAATATGAAAATATTGTTTATAACAATAAAAAAAATATAAGTACATTCATAATCACTATAGTAACAAATTAGTAAACATTACTGACATTTTACTACAACTAAACCTAACTTTACTCTCACACAGAACCCTCCCTGTACCTATCCCTAACCCTTAGACCTCCCTGGTGGTGCCTAACTCTAAGACCCCCCTGGTGGTGCCTAACCCTAAGACCCCCCCGTGGTGCCTAACCCTAAAAATCCACCTACTTCGCTGCAAACAATATGACTATAAGAAGCTATATATTTCTAATAGTATAATAAGCCTTACAAGAATGTATGCATTAAAAATCTTAAGATAACAGTAATAGAAAAAAATCAAAAAGCTATATATCTATAATAGAATAACTAGCCTAACAATAATGTACGCATTAAAAAAAAAAACTTAAAATAACGCTAATATAAAAAACAACATTTTAGATTAGAAATGTGAAAACTATAATTGACACATTGTAATTCCGAAAATAAGGTCAATTCAAAAAGATCATCTACGCATTGTACTCCTAAAAACTAATTTTAAAATGCTAGAATAAGTTAAACCGATAGTCAAAACAAATTTCTACAATTGTTATAAAACGTATTTTTTAAAGAAAAATTTTGATTACATAGCCCTGGCAACCGCTATTTAACGGGCGACCCAATTTCTTCTTTGGCACCCGATAGCCGATATTTTGCATTGGAGCCTGCGGTGTGCCCTTTTAGTCCAATAGCCATATGCGCCCTTTTTTAGTGTTCCCCTGCATGGTATCACGCAGCTTTCAGTACCAGAACCTGAACACACAGTTAGAGATCAAGAGAATCATAAACCTGTATCAAAGGTATTTTGTCTCACAGCAAGTCAAACACTGATACTTGAATATATTTCAGGTAGGAAATGCTCTACATTTATAATAAAATGTATTTGTTCTTGCCAACAGAGGGTACCCAGGCAGTTAACAAACACCCAGTGCCACTATCACGCTGATACGTAATGAGGTAGCGTAACTAGTGCAATACACAACACAAATGAGTAAGGCGTACTCAAGATCAGGCCGTAGTCGTACATAAAGTCAGAGGTATCGAGCTACAGAGTAGCTAGGCAAAATCGTAGTCCATAAACAGGTAGGGTCATACACGTAAATCAGATGTCAGTCGTATTGGAAGGATAATCAGTAGAATAGTCCGGGACAGGCCGAGTCGAACACAAAAAACAGATGGCAGTGATACAGAAGGACAAGACAAGAGCGAGGTCAAGAGGCAGGCAAGAGGTCGGTATAGATGGCCCGAACCACCGATTTCCCTGGTGCTTGCCATGTCAGTATACTATGGGCAAAGCCCCGCCTCCTTTGCCCTGTCAGGACCTCCCAAATTGATAAAAGGCTCCCATAGCCCCATACTGACATTCATTTTGAAGTCCTCGCCTCCAGCAGGATTCCCAATTGTCCTTACCTCCGCGTGCGGCTGCCAGCAGGTTGGCTCTCCTGCTGAGGTCCAGGTCCTTTGGCAGCTAAATGCTCCTACAAGGTCTGGAGCCCCTTTCTGGTAGTCTCCGGGGCATGTGTCTTCAAAATCCTGCGCTCTGCATTAAATACTTAAACAGTATTGCGGAGGATTCCTCCCCAGCAGCTCTTAGCTTTCCGTATAGTTTTTAATGTATTTTAGCGCGCAGGGGCGCTTTGGAGCTTCTCCTCTCCTCCGTGGTGTGAGCGCAAGTAGTCCGGCGGCCATCTTGGTTGTGGGCTGGGCGGAACTTCGTCTGTTGTGCGGCGTCCTATTTAGGGCGCAGCAGGAGGACAGTATGGCGTCCGACAGCAGCGTGGTGGACGCTTGGCAGCAGTGGACAGTGGGGACGGAGCCTGATATTTTGCAGACGGTCAGGTAGAACCCTTGGTTATTTTCTTTTCTTTTGCTGCGAGCAGATTAAGTTTCTCCTGGAGGATAGATATTGCTCTTTCATTGTAAAGGTTTTGGTTTTACCTATTGAAAGTATTATGGGTTTTGATGCAACTAACTTGGCACGTATTTTGTGGACATATTTATAAATCTGTGTGTATTCATATCAGGGATTTTTCAGTACATGTAGTGGTGTGTTAGTATGCATATATATTTTTATGTGGGTAGGTTGGTATATATATATATATATATATATATATATAGCGTATATATGCGTGCGCATGTATGTATTTATTGGTGTATATGTATATATATATATATATATATATATATATATATATATATATATATATATATATATATATATATATATATATATATATATATATATTATGTATATGTATGGATATATGTGTAGGTTAGTCAGGCTGATTAGCCTTTATATTTTGGTCAGCAGGTGGCAGTAGAGGGTCAGTATAGCTCAATCTTTTGGGATTGGTGTATAGTTGCTGTGGAGGGAGCTAATATATTGGTGATTCCAATCTTAGTTCCTTTTATTTCAGCTGCTCAAGATGGGGAGGAATAAGGGAGAATACCCGACTTCACATGAGAAGTCTAAATATAAAGATAGGTAAGGTTGGTGAGTATATTTTGTTGAGCTGAAGATGCATATACTTGGTTTCTGATGTTCTGTCATTGTCTTGACAGGCATCACAGAGAAGAGTCAAAACATCATAGCTCAAAGAATACAAGAGAGGACAAGCCTGTCATGCTAGAGAAGATGTTAGAAGACAGAAATCTGTTTCTAAATCCCCAGTTAAAGTAGTGTTAAAGGAGAAGGGCCCTGATACACGGTCTAGGTCTCACTCAAAGGAGTCTTCTGATAAGAGAGAATCTTCTTGTGAAGTAGTGGGAGTTCAAATTCAGGATGTTTTGCCACAACCGCCTAAAGATCAGGAGATGGTTTTTCCTCCAGAAAATAAATGTTGGATTTGTGGAAGAATTTCCTTACCTAAGAAAAAAGTATGTGAATTATGTCATCTAGATATTGCCAGAGAGGACAGAGAGGTTTCTTCACTAATTAAACAAGTAGAAACAAGTAGTGAAGGATACAGTATCAGAACTATCTATGAAGCAAGGGTCTCCCCAGCCGGGTACATCTAGATTTTCTTCTCAGGAAAGTGTTTCTTCTGACTCAGATTCTGAAATGGAAGAGGTTCCCTTTGATTTTTCATTAATTCCCACATTTATTTCAAGAGTGAAAGAGGCAATTCAGTGGGAAGAGGCTGCTTGTTCTCCTAAAAGTAAGAGGAAGAGATATTATAAACATCTGAGCAAAGAGCGAGTTTCTTTCCCATTGATGGAAGAAATAAGAGAATTGATTCTTGATGAATGGGAAAAGACTGTTAAGAAACCATCCTTAAAAAATAAATTACAGAAGATGTATGCTCTTTCAGACACTGATGAGTCATTGATTCAAACTAACCCATTTGTAGATGCTTCACTTATGAAGGTTGTGCGCAATGTTACCCTTCCGCTAGAGGACTCTGTTTCATTCAAAGATGTGTTAGATCGTCAAATCGACCAGGATTTGAAGAGGGCTTATTTGTCTTCTGGCGAATCAGTGAAAGTGGCTATTTCTCTTACTTCAGTGGCCAAGGCAGTTAAAGTTTGGGTGGATAACATCCATAGAATAGTACATGGAAAAGTCGAAATGGAAAATCTTTCACTAGCTTTAGAAGAGTTATCGTTGGCTGCGGATTTTGTTGGTGTGGCAAGTGTGGATGCTATCAGATGCTGTAGTAGGTCAATGTTGTTTTCGGTTATGGCCAGACGGTCGTTATGGTTGAAGCCTTGGGCGGCAGATCCATCCTCCAAGCAGACGTGGACAAAGATTCCCTTTGATGGGAAGAATTTGTTCGGGCCTAAGATGGATGCGGCCATATCAAGAGTGACTGGTGGAAGGTCGGGGCTCCTTCCCCAAGACCGTAAATTTAAAAGGCAGCGTTATCCGCAGGCCAGAAAACAGCCATTTAATAGTCCTATAGACCAGGGAAAGAATTCAGAAGATCTTGGAGACCAATGCTACGAAACAAATAAGTCTTTTTGAGTTGTGGCCCGTCCAAGAAATTCCGGTGGGAGCAAGGTTGCTGCATTTCAGGGATATCTGGGAGGGAGAAATAAAGAACGATTGGGTCGCAAACACAATGTCTGGGGGCCACGCATGGCAGTTCAAGAGGAGGCCTCCTCTGCACAATGTCATAGTCACAAAGATTCCGAAGTCAAATCAAAAAAAATTAGTCCTGGCAGAATATATCACGAAACTTATGAAGCAAAGGGCTGTTTCTATGGTGCCAGAAGAAGAAAAAAATACGGGCTTTTATTCTCCAATTTTTCTTATAAAGAAAAAAAAAAAAATAAAAAAAATAAAATCGGGGGATTTAAGACCCGTTTTAGATTTGAAAAGGTTAAACAAGTTTATCCATGTCCCAAAATTCAAAATGGAGAGTTTAGCGTCCATTATGATGTCAATTCAGCCAGGAGATTGGATGTCGTCCATAGACCTGAAGGACGCCTACTTTCATGTGCCGATTCGTCCCGACTTGCAGAAGTTTCTTCGGTTTGCTGTAGGTCATTTACACCTGCAGTTTTTGTCCTCCGTTCGGCCTCGCTACTTCTCCTCGAACCTTTTCAAAGGTACTGTTAGCCGTTATTGCGTTAGTTCGTCTTCAGGGGGTTCGCGTCCTTCACTACCTGGACGACATCCTTCTCCTGGCTGCATCAAGGGAACTACTAGAGGTTCACCAGCAGATTTTGATCCATACTTTAAGTTCGGGTGGATTCTGAATCACGAAAAGAATCAGATGGTTCCCACTCAGAAGATGATTTTTCTGGGGGCAGAATTGGACACAGTCCAGGGCTCAATATCGCTACCCAGGCAGAAGAGGTTATTAATTCAGCAAGCAATAATGTCCCTACTGCATCAGAATCATGTGTCAGCCAGAACATGTCTCAGAGTTTTAGGTCTAATGTCATCCACAATTATGGTCTCCTGGGCACACTGGAATCTCAGAATTTTTCAACAAAACTTTTTAAAACAATGGAACAAGTTGAGTATGAACCAGAATATCTTTCTGTCGAACCAAGTAAAGATGTCGCTACAGTGGTGGCTAGAGACTTACAATTTAGAGAGATTTCGCCCATTGTTTCTTCAGGAGTGGCAAGTAATTACGACAGATGCCAGCTATTTCGGATGGGGTGCAGTCTTCAGGCAGCATGTAGCCCAGGGTCAGTGGTCTCTTCAGGGGAAGGAGGTTGTATCGAATCTCCTGGAACTCAGAGCGGCCTATCAGGCACTTTGTTACTTTCTCCCCTTACTGAAGGGGAAGTCAGTTCTTGTTCGCATGGACAATGTAGCCACTGTTTACTACATCAGAAACAAGGAGGCACTCACAGTGTTTCGTTAATGAGGGAGGTTGCACCGCTGATGTCAATGGCACAGACGTTTTTTCAGGACATTTTAGCAGTTTACATTCCGGGGGTTCAGAACCTGCAAGCAGACTACTTATCCCACAACTATGTAGACAACAACAAATGGTCTCTTCATCCAGCAGTGTTCTGTCAGTTAGTGGAAGATTGGGGTACTCCCCAGGTAGACATGTTTGCCTCAAAGAAAAACCACAAAACTCCCCTGTATTTTTCCAGATTTCAGGATCAGAAAGCGATGGCAGTAGATGCCCTGACACAGTCATGGGACTTCAAAACAGCGTATGCCTTTCCTCCAGTGCCATTAATCTTCAGATTCCTACAGAAACTACGATATCACAAGTTGAAAGTTCTGGCAATAATTCCCTTTTGGCCGAACAGGCCGTGGTTCCCTCTTCTCCTACAATTGAGTGTGAAAGACCCAACACAGCAGTTTGGTGGAGCCGTAGACGTTTGCCTCACAGATGTACTTTCTAAGAGAACCGTCTTCTGCTGGCAGAACCACTGCAACATTGCCAGGGTCGAGTTCCAGCGAGTTGGGACATCTCTGATCAGGCATTGTGATGGCAGGCCCTCGCACTGCTGCACATTGGCCAGGGTTGCAGAGGCAGTAGCGGAGCAGTGGAAATGCCGCACCAGCTTACGTGCAGCTTCCAGCAGCTGGTCCATCCCTGGGTAGGTGCGTAGGAAGCGCTGCACCACAAAATTGAGGACGTGGGCCAAGCAGGGGATGTTCTAGAGTTCTCCCAGGTGCAGTGTGGCCACCAGGTTGGCCCCATTATTGGACTCCACGTACCTGACTTTAAGGCCTCTGGGGGTCAGCCACCTCTGCTTCTGCTCCCTGAGGGCAGCCAGGATGTATGTTGCCATCAGTTTCTCCTTCCCCAGGCTGACCAATTTCAGCAGCGCTTGGCAGTGGCTAGGCTTTGCGCTGGTGCTGAGGTGGACTTGCTTGCGGATTGTGGAGGGATTGGGATCAGAGGAGCCTGCTGCAACCCCCCTTATCCCGTGTGGTGGCACCACCAGCTGGCCTGCCTTGCCAGCTGCTGCTGCGTTCTTCTCATCCCCTTCCAGTAATGTCACCCAGTGCGCAGTAACGGACAGGTAACGGCCTGTTCAAAATCAGCTGCTCCATGAGTTCATGGTGATATGGACCCACTCGCCCACAGCGTAGTCGAACAAACTAGAATCATTTTCCACCACAAACTCGCTCAGTGCTGGGATGGCGGTCCTTGAAAAGTAGTGGCGGCTGGGGATTTGCCACTCTGGGATACCAAGCTGGAGCAGCATGCGCATATCACTGCCCTCCTGCACCAGGTAGTATGGAAGGAGCTGGGAACACATGGCCCAGGCCAGGAAGCCGTTCAGCTTCCAGAAGCACCTGTGGCCAGGAGGCAGAGGCTTGCTCAAATCATGAAAGCTGTCACTCAGCAGGGTCTGTCGATGTCCTGCAACTGAGGAGGGAGCACTGGAGGGAGCAGAGGAGGACAATGAGGACTAGCTGGCCTCCCCAGCCTCAATGTCTGTGACAGTGTCGAGGGCACACTGGAGGGAGAAGTCCTGGTCCTTCAGCTTCTTAAAGAGAGTCTGAAGCGAGAATAAATCTCGCTTCAGACCTCATAGATAGCAGGGGCACATGTGCCCCTGCTATCCCGCGGCTTAATGGGGGTCCCTGATCCGCCAAATCCCCTCCGTAATGCGGGGGGATCGCTTCCTGGTTGGGGCAGGGCTAACCGCCGCAGCCCTGCCCCACGCGCGTCTGTCAGCGTATCTCCGCCTCTCCCCCGCCCCTCTCAGTCTTCCTTCACTGAGAGGGGCGGGGTAGAGGCGGCGATGCGCTTTTGACAGACGCGCCTGGAGGCAGGGCTGCAGCCATTAGCCCTGCCTCCAGGAGCGACCAAGTCTGCGACCAAGTGTCGCAGTGGGGGGGGGGGGGTTGGGGGTGAAGGGACCCCTGTTTAGCGGCGCTACAGCGGCAGTTTAGCAGGGGCACACGTGCCCCTGCTAACTATGAGCTCTGAAGCGAGATTTATTCTCGCTTCAGAGTCTCTTTAAACCCTGCAAAATCCTTCTGGTGATAGCTCAGGTGGGTCCGGAGGGAGGAGGTACCCATCTTGGCCGCGTTGCGCCGACGGCTCAAGGTTTTTTGGCAGGAAATACACACGCTTGTATCCAGGGTGGACAAATGGAAATAATTCCATATTGGGGATGTAAACACCCTCCTACGGTGCGTAGAGGGTCTGGCGGCGGCTCTTCCTCTGGTTGGGGGTTGTGTGGTGGCGGTGCCGGCTGAAGCAGCGGCCTGTGTTCCACGCCCACTGCTGGACCTGCCCCTGCCTGACATGTGGTGATACAATTGCCTACACTCCTGTGCCTCATCCTCCTCCAAGCTGCCTTGCGGGACCTCAGGCACATAAGGACGGTCCTAACAATCACTGTCTTCATTAATAGCAACCAAAGAACTTTTTAGCTTAAATAAGGGCCTCACAGGATCCAAAAATACAAAACCTTTATTGTGGAGTAATTCACAGCAATCAACATACATTAAAATAACTTAAAAACTGAGAATCTCCGGAGTCTCTCATCCACCCCTCGCATATCACACCATGCACACCAATCATGGCATATCTATCACTCAGCGCTGTATACGATAGTGGCCACTGTATTGCACATATGATTTACTTGCACTGTCCCTTTAAATCGAAAAGCATATGCATAAAGCAGCTTGCTCCAATGGTTTTTCCTTCCAATATGGGAACAGATTAATGTGTCAGTCACTGCTTTTGCAAAAAAAAGGGGGAGAAGAAAGAAAACCGGAAGAAGTAGATCTCAAACAATCCCAGCTTGCTAAAGAACAGCTTCCATTGTTACAGTATGAGTCTCTTCCAAAGGCTTAATAGTGCACTATTAGTAGTTCATATGAATGACTTTTGGCTTACTTGTGTTCCTGTGGAGTCAGCTAATCGCAAACCTCTTGAAACCGCTAGATCTCGCAGGTCCCCGACACTCTGCGGTCCGCGGTAGTTGGTGTCGATACAGGCGTTTGTTGCTGCTCCCGTGCACAGCACTTGGACAACTTCTTGGCACAAATGGCTGCCGGTACTGGGCGCGATCCACCCGCCTAGAACCATGTGTTCAGCATAACGGCGGGGATCGAGCGCTCCTACGCTATTGGTGGTGGGCGAGACCGGTCTCCTGGAGCTCCTCCCACTTACATGTTTTGCCAATAGGCTTCCTCAGAGTGACATCAGGGGGAGTGTCAAGACCTCCTCGAGGCTTTTTATACTTTCCCTTGTGGTCATGTGGTGTATCCTCAGCGGCCATCTTTAATACTGGAATTGCAGCAAACTTTTGCCAACAAGTGATATTTGTATTCTCCTATCACTAGAGCAGTGCATACCTATATTCAACATATATTTATGTCTATACAGAACATATTGATCCAAGAACAAGATCCCATATTGCTTCTTATCCAGGGATGGTCGTAGTCAGCCAACTTCGCTACGCTGGAACTACGCGTATTTTTACGCAAATACGCTTCGCAATCTACGGCTCCGAAATCAGCCACTTCACTACGTTAGCATACCGTAGACTATGCATTAAAATACGCAAGCTTCACGTATTGCGTAGCGTAGTTGATGCGACCGCTTATGCCCTTATGCGGAAAAATGTCCGCAATGCTAACTATGCGCATACACAAACTAATATAAGCTTCCAATCCAACATCCAATGCGGAATTGTATGCGTATAAAGGGCAATAAAATTTCTGCGCATGCGCAATGACCCATATAAAGCAGTTACCGCACGCGTAGTTGACTTCGCAATACATACGTCAACTACGCGTAGCGGGCGAAGCTACGCATAGCGGGACTACGACTACGCGGAAATGCGTACGTGTAGTTCTTAAACTTCGCCTACGAACTACGATGTGTAGTTGCGTACTATGATGCGTAGATTCGCGCTGGCGTAGTTTACGAGCAACCCTGTTCTTATCATGGTTATTATAGCTCAGAGTTCAGTCATTTCCACAGGGCTTCTTACTATCAGGTATTTCTACCATCAGGATTTTTTCATCATGGCAGGAAGTTTTTCTAGCGGGTGGCATCTTCCCTCTCATATGATCTTTTTTTACATATATCTATACACCTCACCACATCCATATATATGGGTGGAGAGTGGACTAGACAGATATGATAGTACACACACAGCCCTCACGGGCATCTGCAATTACATATTACACTCTCATCACAGGGTGCCAATCATCCACTGCTTGCATTTATGCAGACATCTGTATTACTCTAAGGGCCCTTTTACACTTAATCAGTTGCTCTCAGTTATAACTGAAAGAAAACTGATTTTCAAAGTAAAGCCCAGGTTTTCCTATGGTCTCTTTTACACTTAACGCGTTTTAACTGAAATCCTCTTCCCAATGCACTGCTATGGAAAAAACGCGTACCAACGCGTACTAACGCATACTAACGCACACTAACGCACACCAACTGATTAAGTGTAAACGGGGCCTTATCACATAGAGGGACTGATAGCCCCCGCTGTCACTATACCTCAATTAAGAAATACATAGAAATCAATCTCAAAATTTAAGCCAGAGGGAGACAGTGTACCCAATTTATAGATCCACATCGTCTCCACTCGGCACAGCTCCTTCTCTATACTGAACTTTCTTGCTCCTTTTTTCATGGATACTAGGACATTTACCAAACTTCCTTTAAAATTGCCTGCATGATGCCGCTGATAGTGATCCCTTAAAGGGCCCTTACAGCTCTCATTTTTGTTCCCCACATTTGATATGTGTTCCAAGTCATCCCTATATAGTGTAAACCACAGGGGCAGGTAACCATGTACACTACCCCTGTGGTTTCACAATTCATAAACGCATCAATATTATATTCCCTTTGATGTTTCGCATCCCAGAATGTTTCAGTCTTATGTACAAAACGACATACTTTACACCTATCACAACGGTGCATACCTTTCGGGGGTGGAGCCACTGAGAGCTAATTTTTCCTTTTCTCTTCCTCTTTTCTACTCCTAAATTCTGAGCTGACCAAATGGTCTCTAAGGTTTTGTGCCCTTCTGGCTGTTATAGTGGGGGAAGGTCCCACTATCTCAGCTATATCAGGAGATGCTAGCAAAATTGGCCATAGTTTGCTCAAACAGTCTCTTAGAGAGTTCCAATGGGACCCATATTGTGTAACAATTCCCTCCTTTCTGGCAGCATTCGATCCATCCCTTCCTTCCTGAGTGAGGAGTGATTCATGATCCCGGTCCCGAGCCCTCTGTAGACACCTCCTCAGGGTCCTGTGGGAATACCCACGTTACCTTAGGCGTCCATATAGCTCATGGGACTCAGCTCTAAAATCCTCCTTTCTAGCACAGTTCCTCCTTAAACGGAGGAACTGACCGTACGGGATGTTCCTCACCAGGTGGCCAGGGTGATGGCTGGAGGCGTGGAGGATGGTGTTGCCGGCTGTTGGTTTTCTATACGTAGTGCTTATCAGGCGTCCCCTCTCAATCGCAACTTTTAGATCCAAGGGTAATTCCCTGGAATCACACGTATAGGTCAATTTAATATTCTTATCATTGGCATTCAGAGTGTCAATGAATATCTCCAATTCGGCTCTTCCACCTCTCCACACCACCAGCACATCATCAATAAATCTAATCCAGAGGGCGACGTGGCGCCGGAACATATCCATAGTGTATACGTCCCTCCTCTCCCAATACCCTAGGTGGAGGAATGCATATGCCGGCGCACACGCCGCCCCCATCGATGTACCGGCCACCTGGTGATAGAACCTGCCTTCAAACAGAAAGAAATTCTCTGAGAGTACCAATTCTAGCATATCGATCAGAAACTGGTTATGTTCAGGTATTTTTGGATGGGATTCTCCAAGGAAGAAAGAAACCACTTTTAGACCCGCCTGGAGGGGAATCGATGTGTATAGCCACTCAACATCTATCCCCACTAATAGGGCCCCCGGAGGGACATGGACAGTCGAGATGACCTTTAGGACATCTCTTTTATCTTGTACATATGATGGAAGGCCTTGAAATAGGGTCTTTAGTTTTTTATCTACAAACTGTCCAAGTCTCTCCGTTGGGCCCCCTATACCTGACATGATCGGGCGACCCGGTGGTCGCTCCTTATTTTTGTGCAGCTTTGGAATAAGGTAGAAGGTGGGTCGCACATATTCGAAAACCTTCAGATACTCAAACTCAGACCTTAATATAAGGCCTTTTGAGAGAGCATCTTCCAGCCTTCGATTGATTTTCTCAATCAAGGGGTGGAATGGGTCTCCACTTAAGCGCCGATATGTGGCCCCGTCGTTTAGGTGACGATACACCTTGACCAAGTAATCTTCCTCCCTCCAGAGAACCACATTGCCCCCCTTGTCGCTTGGTTTTATCACCACCCCCTTAAGTTCCCTTAGTTCTTTTAACGCCTGCCATTCCTCTTTGGATAAATTATGGTCCCTCTTGGGATTAAATTGCAGGGACTCCATTTTCTTTCCAAATGTTTCTAGGAACACTGACAAATATTTGTTAGAACTAATTGGTGGCATAAACTTTGATTTTTTCTTCAACCCAGTTGTTGGTATTTGATCCTCTTTCGGGTTTGGGGTTTCCCCCTCCTGGTCATCCTCCTGCAGCTCCACATTCCCTTCATCCCATAACATTTCTAGAGCTATAAGGGCTTCTCTCTCATTCAAGTTCAGGCATTGATAATTTTTTCCCCCATCTAAAGTCTCATTCTCGGACTTTTGTTTGTCCTTGTACATAAGTTTCAACATAATTCTTCTCAAGAATAATAAAACGTCTTTGTAGACCATAAATTTGTCTCCTTTTTGAATTGGAGCAAATGATAGGCCTTTTGATAATAAAGAGGCATGGCGTGGTTCAAGCCTGAAGTCGGTGAGATTCACCACATTATTTTCTCCCTGTCCTTGGTCTCCTTGTTCTGGCTGCGTCCCCTCCTCGGTTCTTCTCTCTGATCTTTCTCCTTTTCCTCCTTGCCCTTTCGATCTTTCCCTTTTATTCCTTTCCCTGAACCTTTTCCTCTGTACTGATCGTCGCTTTCCTGATCCTCCCCATTGTTGTCCTCTAAAAAATTAATCTGTTTGGAACTTACATAGTACTAAAGAGAAAAGATACCCCTATACACAGCACCACTGCAGACCATATGTATCAATCAAAAAAATATATTTTTATTACAAGCTTTGCAAACACATATCAATGATACATAAAAATTTAAAAACATCTAAAAACAGCATAATATTGTATTTCCAGCCATATTCAACATAATGGGCCTGCTAGATATAATAATCTATTATGTTCAGTCTCAGTGGATGTATAACCTGTAACCACTGGGGGCTCAGAGAATGAGCCCCCTCGTGGATGAACCCGGGTTCAGTAAGAATTATATAGTGCAAAAAATTGGAACCATGAAAGTGCATATAGTGCTACACAAACAAACAATCATTCAACATATGCAATAACTGTGCAACCTATCAGACTAAAAGTGCAGTTTAAATACTGTCAGAGTCACTAATGACCAAGTGGAAGCAGCCTATTAGGATCTGCAAAGAAGTGAATAAGAAAAAGATACTTAGCCGGGTATGAAAAGAAAGGCAGGAAGACTGGCTTGAAAAGACGGAAGTATCCCCTCAGGACATAGCCCACATGCTCCGCGGTCGTCACTCGGCTTTGAAAGGTGAGGTAGATAGCCGTGCTGTGTAGCCGCCATTGCAGCTTTAAATAAGAAAGAGAAGGGTGAACCACTCCCTACATCATCTCCAGCTGCCGGAAATGATGTAAGCCAGGAGGAAGAGGAAGAACCAGTGTGGAGAGCAAACCTCAGAGCAATGAAAAAGCCATATAAGAAGATGTCTCAGAGAGATGTGGGCTGCAAATCCGCGCCACCCAGTGGTTGAAAGCAGAAATGCAGATAATACACATCTATATCAGGTTACTGCAATAAGATATAGGAGATATAAAGGATGTAGGTAATCAGAACCACACCACCCGGTGGCAGAAAGTGGAATTGCAGACTAACACATCTTATGCACTCTAGTGCAGAAGCTGCAATCCATATATATGGATGATCTATGACTTAACCAAGTGGCAAAATGTATAATTACAAACCTCACGCATCTCTGCAGTCAAATACAGGAATATCACAATAACAAGATATCAGAATACACACATGAAGTAGTGCATTAGGAAATCGCAATCTCCTCAAAAGTTCTAATTCCTGAATGCGAAGTCCATAGGCGGCAACAGAAATTCCAACCTTCTTACAATACGCATAGAACCAGTGTGGCCATGATGGGCAATCTTGCGTTAGGCCAAAAAATATGCAGTTTTACAAAGTATCTCTGCGAGTCCAACAGCGTCCAAGTACAAAGGTCCACATACAATGTCCACATATGCAGGCCATTACAGCCTGGACAAATCTTGAAAAAAATAGAAAGATAAACATATTTATCAACAAACATCAGAACCTCTACAGCTCCATATACAAGATTATGCAAGACCATGGAAGTTACAGAAAAGGACCCAATTTCAACAGACATTATATTATATTATCCCACAAAGCCCGACCAATTTATTTTCTCATTTAGGCTCCATGGGTTCATACTCTTCAACTGAAAGATCCACCTGGGTTCTCTTTTCAAATGTAAGTTCACTAAGTTACCGCCTCTAATGCCAGTTCTAATATGCTCCAAGCCACATACCACCATATCTCTATAGGCACCTCTGTGAAATTGCAGACAATGTGCTGCCACAGAGGTGAGGGGTTTACCTTCCCTTTGATCTCTTTCTGCCAGTCTGATATTGGAGAAGTGTTGCTGTATCCTGGTTTTAAGCATGTTTTTTGTCTCACCGACATAAATCATACCGCATGAACATAGGAGGGCATATATAACACCCTTATTCTTACAATTGATGTAATCCTTGATTTTAAATGTCTCCAATTGCTGTGTGTCCATGATCTCATTACGTGGTCTCATGTGTATGCATATATTACATTCTCCACATGGATGGCTACCTTGTAGTCTACCTCTGCCAGTCCTGGTACTTCCCCTGGTAAAGTGGCTGGAGCAAAGTTTGTCTTTCAGATTGGGGCATCTTTTAGCTGTGATCGAGGGCTTTGGGCTAATAAAGCGTGCAATCACTTGATCTGTGCATAGAATTGGCCATGTTTTATTCAATAGGCCATAAATATCTTTCCATTGATTATTATAGACTGTGCTGAGTCTTACCAATTGGGGATTCTGTTTATATCTGGTATGTAGTAAAGAGGATCTCTCAGTGGATTTTGCCCTCTGGTAAGCCTTTGAAATGCATTTCCGTGGGTAACCCCTTTCCTTGAATCGGTTGGTTAAATCTGCAGCCTGCATAGAAAAATCACAGTCATTAGAACAAATTCTCCTGGCTCTTAGGAATTGTCCCACTGGAATATTATCTCTTAGTGACCTAGTATGTGCACTGGTATAATGGAGCAGCGAGTTGACCGCGGTCGGTTTGCGATATAAATCCGTATTAATTTGGCCATCTGGGTTCAACTTAATATTTATATCCAGAAAATCAATGTCTGTGGAGGAAATATTTTTGGTTAGATGTATGTTCATGTCATTTCTATTCAATTTATCAATGAATTCCTCACATAGATGTTTGGGCCCCCCCCAAATTAGACAGACGTCATCTATGAATCTATGCCACCCCAAGATATAGGGGTGGTATGACTCAAAAGAAGCATCAAAGACAACCTCTCTCTCCCAGTACCCCAAAAAAGGTTTGCCACCGCGGGCGCACATTTCGCGCCCATGGCTACGCCGCAGATCTGTTTGTAGTAGGTACCATCAAAAATAAAATAAATGTGCTTCAATACAAAATCCAATAGGGTAAGCATTAAAGATCTCATATCTCTCTGTTGAGTGTCTGTGGTTTGTAAAAAATAATCCACTGTTTTTACTGCCCAGCTGTGTGAAATATTAGTATAAAGGGATTCAATGTCCAAACTTACTAATAATGCTCCCTTGGGCACCGTGATACCATCCAAGATCTTCAAGAGGTCCGAGCTGTCCCTTAGATATGAGTCCAAACTGATTACATGTTGCTGTAAGAAAAAATCAATAAATTCACAGGCAGGTGCAGTAATACTTCCAATCCCAGATACTATAGGTCTCCCTGGTGGTCGAGTGGGATTTTTATGTATTTTGGGTAGGAGATAAAAAGTCGGTACCACTGGATATTTAACAGTAAGAAATTCAAATTCTTTCACAGAAATAACTGCTGTGTTTTTGGCAACAGCCAGTATATCATCAAGAAGAGCCTTATAGTACTCTGTGGGGTTACCTGGTAGTCTCACGTAATTATTCTGATTCTTCAGCTGTCTTAGTGCTTCTTGCATATACAGATCCCTGGGCCAAAGGACGATATTCCCGCCCTTGTCAGCCTCCTTGACAAGGAAAGAATCACTGTTAGATAATTCGTGCAACGCTTTGGTCTCCTCTCTGCTAAGATTCTGTCCATAATTACGGGTTATGGGTAGCTTGTCAATTTCCTTCCACATACTCTCAAAAAACAATTTGATCGCTGGACAGGAATTGAAAGGTATGATAAGTTTGGAATTAGGTCTAAACAGTCTATTACGTTGACTCACCAGGTCACTTTGTTCATTTTCTCATAATAAATCCATAAGGTCATCAAAAGCCTGTCTATCTGTCCTTTCCATGTGAGGAATAATGTCCATTCCACCTTCAAAGTGTTTCTTAAACATAAGCTTCCTACAAAAAAGAAAAATATCCTTCAACAATTCAAACTTATCCAATTGCTTGGTGGGAGAAAATGACAGTCCTCTGATTAAGGCCCGGTTCACATTAGCGGTGGCCGTCCGGAATCGCCGTGCCGGAGCCGCACCGCTTGCAGAACGGACGGAACGGACGCACGGCATAGCAATGAAAGCCTATGCGTCCGTTCACATGCGTCCGTTCTGCCGGACCGGAGCCGGACCGGATCCGGGCCGGATCCGGACTCCGGCCTCCGTTCCAACATGCGCTATTTTTTGATCCGGCTCCTCCGGCAGCCGTATCCGGGGCGGAGCCGGACTGCACCATCCGACCAATACAAACCAATGGGAACCGGAGAGCGCACAACACACTGGCTGAGAAATCTGGATGTTCTACCCCACTTCCTATGCGGATTGTTGCGGCGATATTGGATGGGGACACATAGGCAAGCATTTTGGAGTGGAGCAGCACAGCTGGATCCGGATCCGGAGATGTTGGCAGCATGTCGCAGGTGGAGGTGAGTGCTAAACAGCAGAGGGCCTGATTCCACAGGTCCCCCTTCTGCTGACCTCCCAGACCTCAACATTTTTTTTGTTTTTTACGTTACTTTTGCCAAACGGATCCGGATCGCATCCTGATGAACACCTGATGCAACCTGACCGGATCCGGATCGGATCCGGATCAGAACCGTACGGTTCCGATCCGGATCCGGTCCGGATCCGGTCAGGTCATCCGGTCCGTTTGGCAGACAACCGCAAGTGTGAACCGGGCCTCACACCTTTTCCTCAGTTTCCGTAAGAACATGGTCGGATAAATTAGAGTGACCAGACGTCCCGGATTGCCCGGGACACGTCCCGGATTCGGGGTCCGCTGTCCCAGGCTTAATGAGGTCCCGGGAAACGTCCCGCTTTCAGCAGCGGGACGTCCCGGCCTCGGGACTCTGGCCATTCTCTCCTCAATGAACTGGCAGCGGCGTCTATAGACACCGTGCCAGTTCATTGCCTGCAGCCCTGCTCCAGCCTCCTCTTCCGGTGTCTGTTTCCGACACCGGCAGGCGAGCAGGGCTACGGCAAGATGGCTGCCGAAGCCCTGTACTGGAGACCTATTTGTACAGTACAGGGCTTCGGGCGCCATCTTGCCGTAGCCCTGTCAGCGCGGGAGAGAAGAGCAGGAGGAACAAGACGGTCCCGGGACGGAGCAGCGCGCCAGAGGCTGGACACTTCTGCCAGGTGAGTAAATGCTTTCTTTTCCAGGTGAAATGTTTGCCCGCATTAGGTTTCTTTTCCAGGTGAAATGTTTGCCCGCATTAGGTTTCTTTTCCAGGTGAAATGTTTGCCCGCATTAGGTTTCTTTTCTAGCGAAATGTTTGCCCGCATTGCGTTTCTTTTCTAACGAAATGTTTGCCCGCATTGTTTCTTTTCTAGCGAAATGTTTGCCCGCATTGTTTCTTTTCTAGCGAAATGTTTGCCCGCATTGTTTCTTTTCTAGCGAAATGTTTGCCCGCATTGCGTTTCTTTTCTAGCGAAATGTTTGCCCGCATTGTTTCTTTTCTAGCGAAATGTTTGCCCGCATTGTTTCTTTTCTGGTGAAATGTTTGCCCGCATTTGTTTCTTTTCTAGCGAAATGTTTGCCCGCATTGCGTTTCTTTTCTGGTGAAATGTTTGCCTGCATTGTTTCTTTTCTAGCGAAATGTTTGCCCGCATTGTTTCTTTTCTGGTGAAATGTTTGCCCGCATTGCGTTTCTTTTCTGGGGAAATGTTTGCCTGCATTGTTTCTTTTCTAGCGAAATGTTTGCCCGCATTGCGTTTCTTTTCTGGTGAAATGTTTGCCTGCATTGTTTCTTTTCTAGCGAAATGTTTGCCCGCATTGTTTCTTTTCTGGTGAAATGTTTGCCCGCATTGCGTTTCTTTTCTAGCGAAATGTTTGCCCGCATTGTTTCTTTTCTAGCTAAATGTTTGCCCGCATTGCGTTTCTTTTCTGGGGAAATGTTTGCCTGCATTGTTTCTTTTCTAGCGAAATGTTTGCCCGCATTGTTTCTTTTCTGGTGAAATGTTTGCCCGCATTGCGTTTCTTTTCTAGCGAAATGTTTGCCCGCATTGTTTCTTTTCTAGCTAAATGTTTGCCCGCAGTGCGTTTCTTTTCTGGTGAAATGTTTGCCCGCATTGTTTCTTTTCTAGCGAAATGTTTGCCCGCATTGTTTCTTTTCTAGCGAAATGTTTGCCCGCAGTGCGTTTCTTTTCTAGCGAAATGTTTGCCCGCAGTGCGTTTCTTTTCTGGTGAAATGTTTGCCCGCATTGCGTTTATTTTGTACCGACATGTTGCCCGCATTGCGTTTATTTTGTACTGACATGTTGCCCGCATTGCGGTTATTTTGTGCTGACATGTTGCCTATTGCGTTTATTTTCTGGTGTCCGGGGTAACTGTTACTACATTTATTATTTGATTGGTCATAGATGGCTATGATTGCTGCTTTGTGGTTACGGTATACTATTAGCATCACACAGTTTCTGCACACCCATGATGCAAAGTCTCGTTTGTCCACATCATGGCGTAAACACTGCTTTCTTATGCCGCGCTGTTACATCATTACGTTAGCTCCGCCCATACAATGTCATGGCCATGCCCATTTTTCGGCGCGGCGCAACCCCCCCCAGTCTTCGCCGCTGTGCGCTCAGTCCTCCCCACTTTTTGCCGCGGCGCCCCCCCCCCACGTCCCAGGTTGGACCCACAAAAATATGGTCACTCTAGATAAATTGACAATCTTTAAGCCACATAATCCTGTACTCTCGATCTCTTGACCTGTGGGGGGACTTCGGCTCTTTGTAATCTTTGTCTGATAAAGCTGCAATGGCAGCTACACAGCACGGCTATCTACCTCACCTTTCAAAGCGGAGTGACGACCGCGGAGCATGTGGGCTATGTCCTGAGGGGATACTTCCGTCTTTTCAAGCCAGTCTGCCTGCCTTTCTTTTCATCAGTGGTGCTCACCGCCAGGTCGTGATCACGCTTACGCGTGGATTGACGACCATTTTGATGCATTCCGCCTCGGACACGAAAATCCGTGAATAGATTTTCAACCACGAAAATCTGCTTCGGCTACGCGTGAATGCGGACAGAAATCCGCATTCACGCTCGTGAAACCCGGCGCTGAAGTCGTGGTTTGCAGAAATGCGTCAAACTATGCGGAAGTGACACATTGCAGGCCAATCAGAGTGCCCCAGCCAGGCCCTAGCAACCAATCACAGGAGGGGAGCTATGCCCTCCCCTCCTGAATATAAAGCGGCGGCCATGATGGAAAAGCTCTGTCCTTGCTAGACTGTGGTGCTGAGAGGATTATCTCCAGGCCATTGTTGTTTGAGCAAGTGCATTTATTGTGTTAAAAACAAAGTGTTTTTTTTTTGCTAACACTGCTCTTATACTGTACACAGTTAGCTAGTCAGTGAGTGATTGCTGTAGTTAGTTGTAGTCAGTGTAGTGTAGTGGGAGTGTGGGAGTCTAGTGATTATTTAACTGTGTGTAGTGCAGGCAGGTTCAGTGCTGCAGTGTAGTCAGTGTAGTGGGAGTGGGGATTATCTGTGTGTAGTGCAGGCAGGCAGGTTAGTGCAGCTGCAGTGTTCACTTGCATATTCCAGTGACAGTTATACACTTGTACTATTTGCAGGCAGCCAGTCACACCGCCGGCGCCGCCACTCTCTGCCAGCGCTGTTCATTCATTCTGTCAGTGACCTTGTGCCATGCCCAGTGCCCACTGCTCGCTCGCTGGCATATGAGCATCTCATTACACAGTGTGACATCCTTGTGTGCCCACTGCATCCTTCAGTGACCTAGTTGTATATCCAGTGCCCACTGCTGTGCCCACTGCATCCTTCAGTGACCTTGTACTGTGCCCACTGCATCCTTCAGTGACCTAGTTGTATATCCAGTGCCCACTGCTGTGCCCACTGCATCCTTCAGTGACCTTGTACTGTGCCCACTGCATCCTTCAGTGCCGTTGTACTGTGCCTGGTGCATCCTTCAGTGACCTTGTACTGTGCCCACTGCATCCAGTGATTCATTACTAGCAACATGTCTGGCAGGGTTTCGCGGGGTGAGAGGAAAGGGAGTTCAATTGCCTCAGCCACTTCTGGGACTGCTCCACGTCCAGGGAGAGGACGCCCAGCTGTACGTGGTCGTGATGCAGCAGAAAGGGGGGCAGCAAAGCCTGGGCCGAGTCAGCGGACGCCATTGTCCAAATATTTTAAAGTTTCTGGTCCCCGTGTGGTGGTTGAGCAAATGGAACCTGACGTACTCATGGACATCATGACTTCCTCCCAGACCTCTACTGTGAGCACCACTCCAAGCAGCAGCAGCAGCAGCCAACGTCCCACGCTTGTTGTGACATCCACCCCAGCACCCACTGGTCAGCAGCCCTCCCAGGATGACAGCGTTCTGTCCCTCAGTCCGGCTTCTGGGAACCTGCTGATGCAAGAAGCTCAGGACTTACTGGGGACTGATGTGGCAGAGATTGAGATCGGGCCACAATCACAAGCGTTGTTGAGTTCTGGTGATGAAGAAGAGGGGTCTGTGTCTGGGGATGTAGGGACAGAAGAGGAGGTGGGGGAGTCAGAGGAAGAGCTGGATTATGATGATGCTGCTGATGATGACGACGTTGTGGACCTTAACTATGTGCAGCCTGCTGAGTCCGTGGAAGAATAGTCAGAGGCAGAGCAGGATGACGAGTCACCTCGGCCTAGGCAAGGATATCGCCATATGTCAGGCAGGGGCAGGGGCATCGGCAGCAGTGGGCGTGGAGGAAGTAGACAGGACACTGCTTCAGCCGGCACCACCACCATGCAACCCCCGGCAACTACTACCACACATTGTTCCGCTGCACCCTCTGCTAGTGGGGGCCGCAGTAAATTAAAGTCACCAGTGTGGGATTGCTTTGAGGAATGTACTGATGACAAAAGGTATGCGGTGTGCAGGTTATGCAGCAAAAGACTGAGCCGCGGGAAAAGTCTGAGCAAGATGGGTACCTCATCCCTCCAAGGCCACCTGAGAAGCCGCCACTGCCGCGAGTATGCGGACTTTAAGAGGAAGCAGGCACTGCTGGCAGGGGTTCCTGAGAGCAGAAGGCCCACCAGCGCAGCAGCATCATCCCTCCCTCAGGGTCGTGAATCCCCCACAGCAGCAGCAGTAGTAGCACGCAAGCGCTCTTCCACCTCGGCTACTCAGGACACAGACATTGAGGCTGGCAGCCAGTGTTCGTCTCTCTCCTCTGTCTCCCCTGCATCCCAGCGTCGTCAGACCCTGCTGAGCGACACCTTTCAGGGTCTGACCAAGCCTCTGCCTCCAAGCCACAGGCGGATCCGCAAACTAAATGGCTTGCTGGCCCGGGCCATGGCATCACAGCTGCTTCCCTACTCCCTGGTGCAGGAGGGGAGCGCCATGCGGACGCTGCTCCAATTTGGCATCCCCGAGTTGCAAGTCCCCAGTCGCCACTATTTCAGCAGGAGCGCGATCCCAGCACTCCACAAGTTTGCAGTGGAAAACGTGGCCCGTTCCCTGGACTACTCTGTGGGCAAGCGGGTCCACGTGACCATGGACTCGTGGAGTAGCAGATTTGGGACAGGTCGCTACCTGTCCTTTACGGCCCACTGGGTGACACTGATGGAAGGGAGGGAGGACAAGAGCGCATCAGCCCAGCTAGTGGTGCCACCACGCGGGATCAGGGGGGATGCAGAAGGGTCCTGTCACGACACTCCCTCTGCACCCGGAAAGCAAGCCCGCCTCGGCAGCAGCAGCGCCAAGCCTCAGCACTGCCAAGCCCTTTTAAAATTGGTAACCCTGGGGAAGGAGAGGCTTACGGCCACCAACATCCTGGCCGCCCTCAGGAAGCAGGAGCGGAGGTGGCTGACCCCCAGAGGCCTGGAAGTGGGGTATGTGGCAGCCGATAACGGGGCCAACCTGGTGGCAGCAGTGCAGCAGGGAAACCTCCAGCACATCCCCTGCTTGGCCCACGTGCTCAATCTTGTGGTGCAGCGCTTCTTGCGCACCTACCAGGGGATGAGCGAGCTGCTGCAGGATGCCCGGGCGGTAGTACGCTTTTTCCGCCTGTCAGCCACTGCCTCTGCACTCTTGTCCACCTTACAGCAGCAGTATGGAAGGCCACAACACCGGATGATCATCGACATGCCAGTTCGCTGGAATTCGACTCTGGCCATGTTGGAGCGGCTGTGTCAGCACAGGCTGGCTCTTAGGGCCTACATGCTAGACCCAAGTGTCCCCAGCAACCAGCAAGTCCCCATGATTACTGCCACTCAGTGGACACTGATGCAGCAAGTATGCCTGGTGCTGAGTCCCTTCCTGGAGGCAACCAAGATGATCAGTGAGGAGCGGGCCTCTGTGTGCCAGTGGGTGCCCTTGGTTTGTCTACTGGAGCAGGCAATGGACAATTTAATTGAGCGTGGGGATGAAGCCCTGAGGCAGTTGGAAGAACAGGAGCAGATGGCAGCACAGTCCAGCTCTGAGGAGGGCTCACAGCAGGTAGTGGAAGAGTTGGAGGTCCCTAACCTGAATGAGGAGGAGGAGGAGGAGCAGAGTGCAGCAGGCGTTGTACGTGGATGGCGGTTTGAGGAGGACAACTACATGGCACAGGAAGAGGACAGGCATGCGTTATGGGACAATGGCGAGGACGAGGAAGATCTTGCTGGCAGGGCCCACTTGTTTCCCATGGCTGTGCACATGTTGCGCTGCCTTCGCAGGGACCCCCGGGTGATCCAGATGCGTTCAAGGGAGGACATCTGGATTACCTTGATGCTTGATCCCCGTCTGAAGGGGAAGCTGGGAGACTTAATGACGCCATCCACCACCGAGCAACGCACAAGGGAGTTGAAGGAGGCCCTTGTGCGCAGACTACTGGAAGCATTCCCCCAGCCTTCCACCCCCACTGTAACTGCTCTGCCAAGCCAGCAAGAGGTGCCTGCCATTGCCACTAGCAGCACAACAACAACCACCAGCAGCAGCAGCAGCAACTGGCGCCCCGGAGACCTGAAGAGCCTAAGCAAGAGCCTGTATGCAGTGCAGCAGCCCAGAACAGAGGTGCCCGCCACCGCATCCACCACCAACCAGCACAAGCAACGACTGACCACCATGGTGTCTGACTATATGGGGTCATCCAGCGGGCTCAATGACACCGACAGCCCCGTGTACCCCTTGGAGTACTGGGTCAAGAGACTGGACATCTGGAGCGAGCTTTCCCAGTACGCCCTGGAACTCCTATCCTGCCCTCCTTCCAGTGTCCTCTCAGAGAGATGCTTTAGTGCGGCCGGTGGCGTGGTCACAGAGAAGCGCTCTCGGCTCTCCCACGCCTCTGTGGACAAACTCACCTTCCTGAAAATCAACCAGGCTTGGGTGGAAGGTGAGTTCCTGGCCCCTATTGTCGGACACAGGGGGACATGAAGTGGCTGCTGCATGTGCTGTTGTTAACTATGCCTGCCTTTATAAAGACAGTTACTACCTGCCTAGTGCCTACCTTGGTTAATTTTTTGGTGTTATGGTACTACTACCAGTAAGTTGCCATGGTCCTCCTTCTGAGCTGCTGAACTGACCGCCCGCTTTGTCCTCCTGACTCAGTCGCTACTACACTCTGCGTTCACACTGCCCGGGTCACTGGGTGCATTTAATTTTTTGGCCAGCACTATGACGCTGTGCTACTACTACTACCACCAGTATGTTGCCATGGTCCTTCTGTGCTGCTGAACTGACCGCCCGCATTGTCCTCCTCCTCCTGACTCAGTCGCTTCCACCAATGTACTCTGTCTGCGTTATCACTGCCCGGGTCACCGGGTGCATTTAATTTTTTGGCCAGCACTATGACGCTGTGCTGCTACTACTACCACCAGTATGTTGGCATGGTCCTTCTGTGCTGCTGCTGCTGAACTGACCGCCCGCATTGTCCTCCTCCTCCTGACTCGCTACCATGGTACCACCAATGCACTCTGTCTGCGTTCACACTGCCCGGGTCACCGGGTGCATTTAATTTTTTGGCCAGCACTATGACGCTGTGCTGCTACTACTACCACCAGTATGTTGCCATGGTCCTTCTGTGCTGCTGCTGCTGCTGAACTGAACGCTCGCTTTGTCCTCCTCCTCCTCCTGACTCAGTCGCTTCCACCAATGTACTCTGTCTGCGTTATCACTGCCCGGGTCACCGGGTGCATTTAATTTTTTGGCCAGCACTATGACGCTGTGCTGCTACTACTACCACCAGTATGTTGCCATGGTCCTTCTGTGCTGCTGCTGCTGAACTGACCGCCCGCATTGTCCTCCTCCTCCTGACTCAGTCGCTTCCACCAATGTACTCTGTCTGCGTTCACACTGCCCGGGTCACCGGGTGCATTTAATTTTTTGGCCAGCACTATGACGCTGTGCTGCTACTACTACCACCAGTATGTTGCCATGGTCCTTCTGTGCTGCTGAATTGACCGCCCGCATTATCCTCCTCCTCCTGACTCACTCGCTTCCACCAATGTACTCTGTCTGCGTTCACACTGCCCGGGTCACCGGGTGCATTTAATTTTTTGGCCAGCACTATGACGCTGTGCTGCTACTACTACTACCAGTATGTTGCCGTGGTCCTTCTGTGCTGCTGAACTGACCGCCCGCATAGTCCTTCTCCTGACTCAGTCGCTACCACCACTGCACTCTGCGTTCACACTGCCCGTGTCCACTGACAACTCTGCTGTGATGTCATTGCTAATTGCTGCAAAAAAAACAAAAAAAAATTACAAAAACCTCTCTGGGGCCTTTTTGCCGTTAGCCACTCATCCTCCTCCAGCGGTACCTTCGCCGCCAAGTGCCATTGGAACTCGCCTTCACCTCTTTGACTGCTTAACGCGTATATCCCTTTTTAAAACCACTTATTACCAATTAATAGCCCCATTTAAAGTGTTGATTTCACTTTAAAATCCATTTTCTCTAGAAAAAAAAATTGGGGGGAATTTTTTATGTTGAAGTTATGTTGCCCCTTATCACCTCGATAATCCATGCAATTTGGGGGATTGTAGCATGTATGGGGGCTTTGTTATTACCGTTAAAAGAAAATCCGCCTCCGGGCGGGAATCCACGCGTGATTATGCCAATCACGGCAGAAAATCCGCGTGGTTGCGTGGACGCGGACGAAAATCCGCATGCGGCAGGCCGAATGCGGATTTTTTTTTGCAACCACGCGGATTGCCGAATTCGTGGATGAGGCACATCCGAGCATCCCTGCTTTTCATACCCGGCTAAGTATCTTTTTCTTATTCACTTCTTTGCAGATCCTAATAGGCTGCTTCCACTTGGTCATTAGTGACTCTGACAGTATTTAAACTGCACTTTTGGTCTGATAGGTTGCACAGTTATTGCATATGTTGAATGATTGTTTGTTTGTGTAGCACTATATGCACTTTCATGGTTCCAATTTTTTGCACTTTATAATTCTTACTGAACCCGGGTTCATCCACGAGGGGGCTCATTCTCTGAGCCCCCAGTGGTTACAGGTTATACATCCACTGAGACTGAACATAATAGATTATTATATCTAGCAGGCCCATTATGTTGAATATGGCTGGAAATACAATATTATGCTGTTTTTAGATGTTTTTAAATTTTTGTGTATCATTGATGTGTTTGCAAAGCTTGTAATAAAAATATATTTTTTTGATTGATACATATGGTCTGCAGTGGTGCTGTGTATAGGGGTATCTTTTCTCTTTAGTACTATGTATACATGCTCTACCCCAGCACATGCAGTCATTATTACTTGGGGTGCTGACAAACTCTTTTCTGTTTGGAACTTACCTCATCTCCCATTTCCTCTGACTCCTCATCCCCCTTTGGTCCTGGGGCACCTTTTGGTATTGAGGGGCTTGGACGTTGCGGTCGACTCCCACTTCCCCTTCTCTTGGATCTAGAACAACCTTTCTCAACCTTTCTACCCTGGAGGAACCCTGCAAATAGCTTTTGGATCTCAAGGAACCCCTGCAAACAATGTTTTGATCTCGAGGAACCCCTGCATTTATTTTGCAGGAGGCATGGTCTTTAAAAGTATGTGTGGCTGTTTATTTCACTACCCCTATTACACCGCCACTCATTATACTGCCTCCTAAGCCCCTAATTTAGTGCTTCTTGTTACAGTACCACCTATTATAGTGAGCTCCATTATACATCCCCACGATGGGGGAAAATGCCAAGGAACCCCTGCAGAGTACTCAAGGAACCCTGGGGTTCCAGGGAACTCTGGTTGAGAAAGCCTGATCTAGAACGTCCTCTCTTAGGTTTTCAGGATGGATCGAATGCTGCTTCCAAGTTCCACTCTGATACATCTTTTTGAAATTTAGTCTGCTTCATCTTTTTAATAGTGTATATTGGGCCTTCTCTATATACATTTTTAAGTTATTATTCAATTTCAAAAAGTCAGGACTTTCCTTAAAGGTATCCAATTCTGCCCCACTTTTTTCTACTGCCACTGATAGTTCCTCCAATTGCAGCTTCTCCTCCTCTATAAATAAGCTCAGAATGTGTAAACCTCTCCTTAAACCAGGGGTCTCAAACTCAATTTACCTGGGGGGCCGCAGGAGGCAAAGTCAGGATGAGGCTGGGCCGCATAAGGAATTTCACAATCGCGGCGCATCGCCGCCTCTGCCC
The DNA here is from genome assembly GCF_040937935.1 of Hyperolius riggenbachi. NCBI lineage: Eukaryota > Metazoa > Chordata > Amphibia > Anura > Hyperoliidae > Hyperolius > Hyperolius riggenbachi. The sequence goes on along the minus strand of NC_090655.1, from coordinate 127,876,033 downwards.
GCCCCTCTCACTCTTCCTTCACAGAGAAGGGCGGAGAGAGGCGGCGATCCGTGCGGCGATTGACGTCAGGAGGGGCAGAGCTGAAGCTGAAAGCTTTGCCCCTTCCAGGAAATGCCGGCGGATTGCCCCCAGGCGATTTGGGGGCTCTGCAGCCGTCGTTAGCGGCGGGGATGCGGCGGATTACTTGGGAGCACTGAAGCGAACTATAAGGAAGCTTTTGCCGGCGAGGGCCACAAAATATTGTATGGAGGGCGGCAAATGGCCCGCGGGCCGCGAGTTTGAGACCCCTGCCTTAAACAGTCCTCTTGCCGGCAGCCATTTGTGCCAAGAAGTTGTCCAAGTGCTGTGCACGGGAGCAGCAACAAACGCCTGTATCTACGCCAACTACCGCGGACCGCAGAGTGTCGGGGACCTGCGAGTTCTAGCGGTTTCAAGAGGTTTGCGATTAGCTGACTCCACAGGAACACAAGTAAGCCAAAAGTCATTCATATGAACTACTAATAGTGCACTATTAAGCCTTTGGAAGAGACTCATACTGTAACAATGGAAGCTGTTCTTTAGCAAGCTGGAATTGTTTGAGATCTACTTCTTCCGGTTTTCTTTTTTCTCCCCCTTTTTTTGCAAAAGCAGTGACTGACACATTAATCTGTTCCCATATTGGAAGGAAAAACCATTGGAGCATGCTTTTCATTTTAACCTCCCTGGCGGTTAATTTTTTTTTACAAATGGTGAAAAAAACTTTTTTTTTAATTTTTTTTTTTTGTTTCATGTAAAGCTACCAGAGTGGTAGCTACATGAAACACCACTAGAGGGCGCATGTGGCCCTCTAGTCCGATCGCCGCCGGCAACAATAGCAAACAGGGGAACGCGTATATAACGCGTTCCCCTGTTTGGCTTCTCCTGTCGCCATGGCGACGATCGGCATGACGTCATGGACATCAGCCGACGTCCTGACGTCAGGCGCACTCGATCCAGCCCATAGCGCTGCCCGGAACTCATTGGTCCGGGCAGCGCAGGGCTCTGGCGGGGGGGGGGGGCCTGTTCTGCCGCTGCATGCGGGCGATCGCCGCAGAGCGGCGGCGATCAAGCTGTGCGCACAGCTAGCAAAGTGCTAGCTGCGCGCACAGCACTTTACATTGTGAAAATTGCCCCACCAGGGGCTGAGATATCTCCCTGTGCGGCATAGCCCGAGCTCAGCTCGGGCTTACCGCCAGGGAGGTTAAAGGGACAGTGCAAGTAAATCATATGTGCAATACAGTGGCCACTATCGTATACAGCGCTGAGTGATAAATATGGCATGATTGGTGTGCATGGTGTGATATGCAAGGGGTGGATGAGAGACTCCGGAGATTCTCAGTTTTTAAGTTATTTTAATGTATGTTGATTGCTGTGAATTACTCCACAATAAAGGTTTTGTATTTTTGGATCCTGTGAGGCCCTTATTTAAGCTAAAAATTTCTTTGGTTGCTATTAATTCTGCGTTCAGGTTTTAGGGCCCTATAAGCTGACAAAAAAGGAGGAGTGATATTGCTCCCGTAGTAAGCTCTTTCAGCTTGGATCCTGTACTTGAGGACTGCCTTGAGGACTGCCCCTCTTTTTTGTTTGCTAATCACCCTCTTCATCACAAAACATCTCTTCTCCTGACACCCCCCCCCCCCCCCCCCCCCCCCCCAACATCCCCAGACAGACCTCTCCTCATCCCTCAAAATCTACTTGTGCTGGCCCAAGCACAACCTCCTCCTCATCAGACCCCATGGTATCCTCAAAGGCAGCCATCAAGACCCTCACAGATGCCGGACTGAGGGGCAGAATGTTGTCGTCCAGAGAGGGCTGACCACTAGCTGCTGGGGTGAATGTCACCGCAAGCGGGGGGCGTTGCCCGATGCTAGTACTGCTGATGGGAGTGCTAGTCACAGTAGAGGTCTGGGAACAAGTAATGGGCTGCTCCTCCACCATCATCTCCACCACTGCCTCTGACTGACTCTCCGGAATGGCCACACGGCGACCCAAGATGCTGAAAATGGGTGCCAACGGCTCCTGATGTGCTGCTGATGGGACGCCTCTCTGCTGCATCCCCTACAGCTGAGCCCCCTCTCCCTGGTGGTGGACCAAACCCAGATGTGGCTGCTGCGATGGCACTCCCTCTCCTGCCATGGCCCCTGCCAGTCATTCTCTATGCACAAAATTTAAAGGTGGAAAGAGTGCTGCTTTTTACTTTGACTAATATGTGTGTGGGGACAGACAGAATATAACAGGAGGCTTCAGTTATTGATGTTTTTTTTAAACAGACCAAAAAAAAACCCAAAAATGCGCAGATGGTGCAAATACTAAATACAGTAATAGAGCACAAAAATAAGTGAACACCTGCCTGCACTACGCACAGCAAAGTAACTGCACGCTGGCACAGTACAATGTCACTGACTACACTGAGTGACTACAACTAACTTAGGTTGATCACTCACTGGCTGGTTAGCTAAATATCAGTATCAAACATAGTAATAGAGCAGTAAAATCAGTGAACACCTGCCTGCAGCCCTACACTAAGCTGCACAGCAGCACTCAGTAGATTGTCACTGTCACTGATGACTACACTAACTACAACTAACTTTAGTTAATCACTGGCTAGCTAGCTAAATACAAGTATCAAATACAGTAATCAGGGCCGGATTTACAAATTAGGAGCCTGTAGGCACAGATGTTCTGGCGCCCTGAACCCTGCCCCTCAACACAGGCCACACCCCCAAATAAAAATATTCTTAACTCGAATTCCTGCATCATGTCACTAACTGTCCTTGTCCTAAGTGTCCTAAAGATGCCACAAGACAGTGATTAGAGTGTAAGATCCTAAGGACAGTTAGTGACATGACACAGGGATCAGAGTTCAGAATATATTTTTGAAGGGTTATGGTGTAAGCTCCTGAGGTCAGTGATGCCAGGCAGAGATTAGATTGTAAGATCATGAAGTCAGTGATGTAAGGCAAGGATAGAGGAAAGAGCAGTGAAGGATAAGGACCACAGAGCAGTGGGGCTGGGGGAGGAGGAGGACAGATCAGTGGAGCTGGGGGACGAGGAGGACAGAGCCGTGAAGTTGGGGGATGAAGAAAACAGAGCAGTGAAGCTGGGGGAAGAGGAAGGCAGAGCAGTGAAGCTGGGGGATGAGGAGGTCAAAACAGTGCAGAAGAGGAGGAGAGAACAGTAAAGCTGGCACATGAGGACAGAGCTGTGAAGCATGAGGAGGACAGAACAGGGAATCTAGCTGATGAGGAGAAAAGAGGAGTAAAGAATGAGCATGACAGAGCAATAAAGCAGGAGGATGAGGAGGACGTAGCAATGAAGGATGAGGAAGACAAAGCAGTATAACAGTGAAGGATGAGGAGGACAAAGCTGTGTAGCAATGAAAGATGAGGAGTGCATAGCAGTGAAACAGGAGGATGAGGATAGAGCGTTGAAACAGGATGATGAGGAAAAATAAGTAAAACGGATAGATGAGGAGGACAAAGCAGTGTAGCAGAAGGATGAGGAGGACAGAACAGAAAAGCTGGGGATGAGGAAGACAGAACAGTGAAGCTGTGGCAGATGAGGAAGACACAGCAGTGAAGCTGGAAGATGAGGAAGAAAGCGAAGTGAAGCTGGTGGATGCGGAGGTCAGAGCAGCGAAAGCTGGCTGATGATGAGGACAGAGCAGGGAAGGAGAAGAATAAGGACAGAGCAGTGAAACAGAAGGATGAGGATAGAGCAGTGAAGCAGGGGGATGAGGAGGGCAGAGCAGTGAAGCAGGGGGATGAGGAGGACAGAGCAGCGAAGCAGGGGGATGAGGAGGACAGAGCAGTGAAGCAGGAGGATAGAAAGGACAGAGTAGTGAAGCAGGAGGATGAGAAGGACAGAGTAGTGAAGCAGGAGGATGGGGACAGAGCAGTGAAGCAGAAGGATGAGGAGGACAGAGCAGTGAAGCAGGAGGATGAGGAGGACAGAGCAGTGAAGCAGGAGGATGAGGACAGAGCAGTGAAGCAGGAGGATGAGGACAGAGCAGTAAAGGATGAGGATGATGTGAACAGAGTAGTGAAGGATGGGGATGATATTGAGCAGTGAGGATGAGGAACAGAAGAGGAGAGAGCAGTGAAGGATGATGGGAGATCACCTGAAAGTTGTAGCTTTGCTGCTGCTCGGTGACCTCTCCTGTCAGGGACTGCAGCTGGTCTGGGCATGGGGTTGCACTCCTCCTTGTACTGCTCCTGGAACTCAGCGGTGTTCCTGTGACATGTGGGCGGGCACTGCAGCACACTTCACACACTTCTTCTGCCGGGACTGGCTGCCGGGGCGGGGTTTCCAGTGAGGTCTGAGGTGTGTGGAGCACGAGGGGAGACAGGCTACCATCACTGCCTGCTGATGTCTTCCCGGGGGAGGCTTTGTCCCAGCTAGGCTGTGGTCTCAGCGGCCTCCTGTTTGCTGAGTCTTCGGGGACTGAAGTGGCAAACAAAGACGGAAGTGGCTGACAAATCTTCCCCTTCCGCCCCACGAGAGTAGCTTCTTCTCTCCAATCTTACTTCCCCAGTTCTGCGCACACCCGAGGGAGGGGCGGAGCTGAGCGGAGTGGCGGCTGGCCGCATAGTATTGCAGAGAAGGGAGCGCAACAGCATCCTTCTCTGCATTGGTAAAGCGGAGGAGGCGGCCATTCGGGCACTGGATCCGCCCCTGCCATATAAGGCGCCTGTAGGCACGTGCCTACAGTGCCTTATGGTAAATCCGGCCCTGACAGTAATAGAGCAATGAAATAAGTTAGAACGCTGTGTTTTACACACAAAAAAAATCGCTCTTGCTTCCTGCAATATGGCCTGGAGATGCTCTCTCAGTGCCACAGAGTCTAGCAAGGACTAAGCTCCATAATGGTCACTGCTTTATATACAGGAGGGGAGGGGAGAGCCTCCCCTCCTATGATTGGTTGCTAGGGCCTACACTTGGGGCCTCTGGCTCAGTGATTTCATTTCCCCAATCACAGAATTCCGACCGTGATCATGGCCCGGATTTCCATGGCCACGGCTGAATCTGTGATTGAAATCCGTGATATCGGTCTGATCGCGGATTCCAATCACGATGTCTGATTTGGGAAAAAGGCTTGTGATCGAGGCAGTGGAGAGCACCGCTGACTACAACTACAACCACATTACATTCATTGTACCAGTGAGTCGTTCAGGAAACACCTTGATCCACTAAAGGTGTACATCCAACCCTGAGAAAAAGCGGCTGGGTATCATAAATGATTTGAAACCAATTTGCATATTTATTAAATCATTATAGTGAAAAGGCATAATGTTTCAGCCACACTAGGCCTTTTTTAATAGCACTTAAATGTTTTGTCTTTTCACTATCATACTTTAATAAATAAGTTAATTGGTTTAAAATCCAGGTTAAGACTCAGACAATTACAGCCTTCCTTAAAGTAGTCCTCTTGATGGTTATCAGTACTGATTGGAGAATGGAGAAGTAAGGAGCAGGCCAAGTAGGGTGGGGTGGCACAGTGCTTCTGGTGCGATTCTTCAAGGTGAGTAGCTGCTGGGCTACAAGCAAGATAACAGCATTAGATGCTCAGTAGATGATGTGTTGATGACAAAACAGTGGTATTGAGAAAGGAGATCACCAGAGGGGCAGAAAAGCAACAGTGGGCCCAGCCATGCAAATCATTTCTTTACGTCCTTGCAAGCTAAACATCCATGCAGAAGCTGGTTTATGTTACATAGAAAGAGTAACTTCAGTCATACATATTGTTCTCAATAAAACTTCAATTGCAGCGCAAATACCACAAGACATATAGGCCTCAATTCACTAACTGGCTAAGCCAGTTAGGGGGCCTTAACAGTTAGTGGGTGCAAACCACATCATTAGGTAGTTTGCACCCACAGGACCACCCACATGTCGCACCCGCTGCCTTGTAAATGGCGCACCCGGTGTAACGAAAACGGCACATCGGGTGCCCCCGAAGCGGCGCATTGTTCTTGTGCGCGATGTAGCTTTGCAGGACTATTAGTGCCCGCAAAGCTACTTATGGGGCACTAAGCGGCTGTTCACTCCGGCGCTATCACTTAGTGAATCAAGCCCTTAGGGTTCTGCGCTGTCTAATTATGAAAGTGCTTGGCTTGGCTCCTGTGAGTGATGTCAACTGTTAATTTACTTAGTTGCTTCCTTTCTGTGTGAAAAAACTGCAATAATAGAAAAGAGAGGGAAATTTGGAGCATTGGAGAGGCCTGAAGACCCTTCAAGATATAGGCTTTCTTTAGCTCTGCTGAGGTCACATAATAGCTAGAGATGATCAATGTTTTATTCTATACAGGAAGCAGAACTGAAACAGATCACATGATCTTTACTGGCCAATCCAATATATTTTGGTGGGCTAACATAATCAAGAACAGTCAAGAAAACAAGTACATCTCAATGGGACTGGTCTCCTGTCTCTACGACATTGAAAGGATAACAGAGCACAAGCAATTACAATTTTGAAAACAGAACATACATTTTAATTTTACAGAATTACTTATTCTAAACTGCATAAAGCTGTTTTGATCTACAGTACACTTCTATGTTCTGTTTTAACAGGCTATTCTATTCATTGAATTGCTTTCAGAAGAGGACTTTGTGTTTTTGACCTGCACTGTTGGTCATAACTTCAGCCTCAGATCTAAAAACACCATCTTCGTTCTCAAATGTTACCCATTTGACATGAAAGTGTGTGCGGCAGTTGAAATCCCAGTCTTGAAATGTTGATCACCAGAAGGCGGTGTGAGAGAGAGAGTCAGATTTCAGGCTCTCCATGTGTAGCTACCTAAAGTGTTAATTACAAAGTGAAAAATAGTCAGAGTGAAACTTACTATGACTAATCGCCTCTTTTTTTTTCCCCATTGCAGCAATTTGCAGGTGATTTCTGTATTAAGCAGGAGGGAAGCACTACGGCAGCTCCGGTATCCGCCATTGTGTCTGTCACTTTGAATACACTCTCTGCTCCCTTCCTCTCTTTGATCGACTGGTACAATGGGCTGATCTAAGAGATACCACCCACCCTCCTACGGCACAATCTCTAATGGTGAATACACACGGTTCGTTCCCGCATCGAATGCGCCGCTCGATTCCCGACGGATCGATTATTCCCGAACATTTCCGAGCATATTTCGATGATTTTTAGGTCGATTGCCATGTAAAGTATGTCAAATCAACCTAACGAACCATCGAAACGCGAATCGGACATGTCGGAAATAAACGAATCGACGGGAATCGAGCGGCGCATGGACGGGATTCGAGTGCGGGAACGAACTGTGTGTATCCAGCATTAGGAACCTTTGCAATGGCAGAGAACTGCCACGGCAGAATTTCAGGTGAGGGGCGATGCTTAACAACCACACCTGTATTTTCTGGAATAAAAGGTCAATTTTTTAATATTTATTCATGCTACTCCATTCTATGGATAGTGCTGACAGTATGGACTTTATCTTTACACTTTAGGTCCTCTTTAAGACTATAGTTGTAACTTGTAATATATACCGGCAGTGCATGCTTTCTCTACAAGGGAAAAAAGGGGGGGGGGGAGGGGGGAGACGCATACATCCATCCAGTGTCTTATTGGTTTAGACATGTGCTTGAATTTAAGACCTTTGGCTACGGATTGCTATTATGTAATAGGATGATATTTCAGCCAGAAATTATATGTAGCTAATTTTACTCCAGATTGTTTGTTTTAGTTCAGCAAGTAGATGCCATTATTTTAATGTAATATATTGAGGGCCTGTAGACTTGTAACCTGTGTAAAAAGATTAAGAACCAAAATCATTACACTGCCTGAAGTGCTTCAATACATTACATGAAGAATAATGCGCGTCCAATAACAGTGAATATGAAGGTCACTTTCTCCCAGTCAGCGATATAATGACAAATTGTATCTAAACAGCACTGCAGTCTCATGCCAATTAGTTTCAGAATTATTACCATCACAGTGCAATATTACAGGCATACTTCCGAAAGCCAAATAAATAGCCACAGAGCCCATTTCTATTAGCACAAAAAATACACATATGCATAGTCACATCGTACACGTCATAAAAAAATGTGTTTGAAGCATTATGTATTGTGAAACTGTGGGACTCACTACTCAGTAGGCTTCTCTTTCCCATCATTTGCTTTGACAACTGCTGGTGCTTGTAGTGCCAAGCTTGTGGATTAACCTTGCTCTACCATCATTTTGCTGCAAAATTTCTCCAAGGAAGAACAACAAGACATCCATGGGAAATACAGGATCAAGATTTAGCCAGTTATATGTGGTCCGGTGTTAGTCATCAAAGATATTCAAAGACATTCAAAGACATATAACAACAAAAGTTGTTTAGGCATTACCTTTAACGACTTAAGGCTCATACACACGGCCAACTTAATGCACAACCAATCGCACAACCAATCGCACAACATGACCAGACATACAACAAGTTGTTTACATGACAAGTACGTACATACACGCCAACCAACTAAACAACCAACTCACTTAAATACAATGCATGCAAGCTAAATAACAAACTGCACAACGTCTGCATTCAGAAACAACAGAGTTGTTCAATAGACTGTACACATTCCAACCTGCATGATAGTTAGTCAGATTGATACTCCGGTTGGATCTGGCAAACAACCTGTTATCAGTTGGTCATCTGGTTGTTTGCCAGCCATACACACACCCAACCTATCTTCCAACAGACACGTTTGGAAAATAGTTGGACAGATTGTTGGTAGGTGTGTATGAGCCTTTACTTACTACGCGTGTGTAGCTCTCCATCTGTGTGCACTGCTTGGCTCAGACAACCCAGATGCATGCTGCTGTGCGGAAACCGCCGGTCTGCCAGACCGTGCGGCGGCGTCTCCGCAATCCATTACAAGTAGCAACATGGGGGCCTCAAAACAAATCTCAAATGACCTGAAGAGAGAGATCATTCACCATCATGGTTTAGGGGAAGGATACAGAAAGCTGTCTCAGAGATTTCAGCTGCCTGTTTCCACAATTAGGAACATATTGAGGAGATGGAAGACCTCAGACTCGGTATAAGTTAAGGCTTGAAGTGGCAAACCAAGAAAATTCTTGGATAAACAGAAGCCATGAATGGTGAGAACAGTCAGAGTCAACCCACAGACCAGCACCAAAGACCTACAACATAATCTTGCTGCAGATGGTGTCACTGTGCATTGTTCAACCATTCGGCGCACTTTACACAAGTAGATGCTGTATGCGAGAGTGATCCAGAGGAAGCATTTTCTAGACCCACAACACAAAAAAGCTGCTTGAGGTATGCTAAAGCACATTTGGACAAGCCAGCTTCATTTTGATATAAGGTGCTGTGGACTGATAAAACTAAAATTGAGTTATTTGATCATAACAAGGGGCGTTATGCATGCAGGAAAAAGAACACAGCATTCCAAGAAAAACACCTGCTAACTTCAGTAGAATATGGTGGTGGTTCCATTATGCTGTGGGGCTGTGTGGCCAGTGCAGAGACTGGGAATCTTGTCAAAGTTGTAGTTGCATGGATTCCACTCAGTAGTGGCAGATTCTGGAGACCAATGTCCAGGAATCAGTGACAAAGCTGCGCCGGGGCTGTATCTTTCAACAAGACAACGACCCTAAACACTGCTCAAAATCCACTAAGCCATTCATGCAGAAGAATGTAATGATTGGGTGCTGCAACTCAGACATCTGATTATTTGTGATCTGCAGAATCACCAATAATACAGACGCTATACCTGATTATGTGGTGATCTGCAGTATCAACAATAATACTAGTAAAGCTAGCTGAGAGTAAGGTGTGTTGTTTGGTGCAACAGTATAGACTTCTCCAGAGGAGCTGGAGGGTCTACCAACACAAATAACAATACCTTTACCAGAGGAACTGGAAAAGTACTAATAATGAAAGAATTAAAGAAGTTTGGCTAAACCTTACCAGAGGAGCTGGTAAGGTACTAACAGCACAAATGACTGAATAGTTTAACTAGACCTTGCCAGAGGAGCTGTTAAGGTACTAACAACACAGATGACTGAATAGTTTAACTAGACCTTCCCAGAGGAGCTGGTAAGGTACTAACAACACAAATGACTGAATAGTTTAACTAGAACTTGCCAGATGAGCTGGTAAGGTACTAACAACACAAATGACTGAATAGTTTAACTAGACCTTGCCAGAGGAGCTGTTAAGGTACTAACAACACAGATGACTGAATAGTTTAACTAGACCTTCCCAGAGGAGCTGGTAAGGTACTAACAACACAAATGACTGAATAGTTTAACTAGAACTTGCCAGATGAGCTGGTAAGGTACTAACAACACAAATGACTGAATAGTTTAACTAGACCTTGCCAGAGGAGCTGTTAAGGTACTAACAACACAAATGACTGAATAGTTTAACTAGACCTTCCCAGAGGAGCTGGTAAGGTACTAACAACACAAATGACTGAATAGTTTAACTAGAACTTCCCAGAGGAGCTGGTAAGGTACTAACAACACAAATGACTGAATAGTTTAACTAGAACTTTCCAGAGGAGCTGGTAAGGTACTAACAACACAAATGACTGAATAGTTTAACTAGACCTTCCCAGAGGAGCTGGTAAGGTACTAATAGCACAAATGACTGAATAGTTTAACTAGACCTTGCCAGTGGAGCTGGCAAGGTACTATCAGTCATTGGAGCTATGCAAGTAAGTCTGAACCTCGCCAGAGGGGCTGGTAGGTTCTAATAGCTAGAGCACCCCACCAGTGGCTAGGGCCCACTGGTGAGTAGAGTAGTCAGACAGGCAAGATTCGATAACAGGCAGGTAGAGATCGTACAAAATCGGCAGGCGAGAGAGTAGTTAATATCAGGCAGAGGTTCAGCAACTAAAGTCAGAAAGGCAGAAGTACAGAATCGTTTAGCAATAGCAAGGTCAGGGAGTAGCCAGAATCATACACAGGTTATCAGAATACAATGTAATAATAACTAACTATAGATAGATGTATATTGCAAACACTGCATATACATCTATCATCAACAGGAACCTCACTAGGTCTGAGCACTAACACAAGTGTATTCGCAACAGCAGACGAGTTGCCAATGATCTGTGAAGGCTTAATAAGCCGAGGAGAGCCCAGCGCCACGCCCCCTAGCAATCAGCCAATCCGAGCGGTGCGAGTCACTCCTGACGTCAGCCGACCGGCAGGTCAGCTGACGCGCCTTCTTCCAGCATAAAGCCTTGTCTCCGCGCGCGCCAGCGCGATACAGAGACCCTATGAGCAAGAGACAATGCCATTCCCGGCGTGCTGGACCCTGCCGGGACGGATAAGGCCGGTGAACAGGGAACAAAGGCGGCTGCAGGTATAGCCTGCGTATCTGCAGCCGCCATAGTTTCAGATGTTACAAGGAACAAGTACAATGTTCTGGAATGGCCATCTCAGTTCTTAAACCTGAATGAACTAGAGATGTTTTGTAAAGAGAAATGGTCCAAAATACCTTCAACCAGAATCCAGACTCTCATTGGAACCTGCAGGAAGCGTTTAGAGGCTGTAATTTCTGCAAAAGGAGGATCTAGTAAATATTGATTTCATTTAATTTTTTGGTTCCCAAATTTATGCACCTGCCTAATTTTGTTTAAACAATTATTGCACGCTTTCTGTAAATCCAATAAACTTAATTTCACTTCTCAAATATCACTGTGTGTGTCTCCTATATGATATATTTAACTGACATTTTTTATCGTAACAATGAACGATTTATACAGGAGAATCATGACAATTAACAAGGTTGCCCAAACTTTCGCATCCTACACTGTACAAGTTTTATTATTAGAAATTAGTTGTTTTGTGGTACGGTTATGAATTGACTGCACATTTTCTTTAAATGACAGAAGGTTTATGAAGCCACTGCGAGTGCTAAATGCAAATTCTAATGTTTGGTCACCATCTTGTGGATAAAATATATATTGCGGCTAGTGGCACTTTACACAAGCTTACTGTAAAATAACTGTTTTACAAGCAATCTATGTGAAAGACAGAACTGTTGATTACTATTTATATAAATTTTTGGTTAAAGCTAAAAACCATGCAAATGTATAATCCAAGCAAAATAAAAAACTGAATATACCTAAATTTCAACCAGGGATTTATCTGATGGAGTTCAGACGTTTTTTGCTTTGTTTTCGACTCTGTTAAGGCAAAAAGGTCTGCACATTTTAAGTCTTTTGACTTTCACTGGATTTAAATATTTGAGTAAATATTTTCAATTGTTGCACAGCCAAATAGACTCTGCTTCTTTTTTTTACATAGGTTTGCTTGCACTAACTGCATACTCATATAAACTGATTAGTGGTTGTAAATTTTCTGGTTATAATCAGAGACCATTACCATGTTTACTGCACTTTTTCTTATGTTCTGCCTGTCTGCAAACATCTACAAGTTGCATTGCAACATGCATCCTCTCAATGTACCACACCTCATATTCATTTCACCTGCTCTGCTTTCCTCACCTTACTCAGCTTCTCATGAACTGTTAGCTCTCCTGAAATCTCTCTCTTCCCCCAGCATATCAAAAATCTCACAAACGTTTAAATCCCATTCACATTTGCTTACTCTCTCCCTCCTGCTCTTACTTACAGCTGGTGATATATCACCTAATCCAGGGCCACAGCCTGCTGCCGGACAAGCATCCCCTGCTCGCCTGCTTCACACACTTTACAGCCCTCTGTCCACAAATAACCTCAATATCCATCCTTACCCCAACCTTATTTCCATTCATCCCACCCACAAACACATACTCCCCCTACCCTGCGGTCTCTGGAATGCCAGATCCATCCGCTGTAAACTTACAGCGGTTCATGACCTCTTCCTCTCCAAATCCCTCACCATCCTCCCACTCACCGAGACATGGCTCACCCCCTCTGACTCTGCCGCAGAGGCTGCCCTCCTCTCCTACCATGGGCTTCACCTCAGTCACACCCCCAGATAAGACAACAGGACCAGGGGAGGGGTGGGTCTGCTCCTCTCCCCATCCTGCACCTCTTGTTTCCTCACTCTACCTCCCTCCCTACAATTCACATCATTTGAGGCTCTAGAGTGACCAGATTTTTCTGGGTTCAACCTGGGACGAGGGGACGGGGGGGGGGGGGTAGGGGGTTTCCATAGCCCTGTAAGAGAAAGTATTATAAGGGCCCTGCCGTAACATAGATATTACGGTAGCTAAGACTACTCCTGGGCCTTTCTTGTAGTTGAAGAGATGAGTGAACTGTTACACCACACTTAAAAACAAAAAAAGCAAACAGAGAAGCTTCCCTATATTGTTACACTACTATCTATGTTACAGCAAGGCCCTAATGACACTTTCTCTTACAGGGCTATGGAAACTGTTTTGCCCATGCGATAAAGCAAGGTGCAAAAATGATAGCATACCTAGCAGAGGATGGTTTTGATCCATTAACCCTCTGGGTTATGGGCTCCGCACACTTCCACTGCACCACTCTGCTGCCTCAAAGGGAATGCTTTTTTGTAGGTAAAAGTAGCGTTAAACTTCTTGGAGCAGACTTACTTCCTCCCTCCAAAAGACACACATACATCCCCATAAAATCATGTAGCAGCAACAACTAGTCTCTATGGCACAATTGATTAGTGCATTCGGCTGTTAACCAAAAGGTTGGTGCCTTCCTCTGCTAGGTATGATTTCATTTTTGCATCTCGCTTTATCGCATGGGCAAAACGGTTTCTACAGCCCTGTAAGAGAAAGTGAAATAAGGGCCCTGCTGTAACATAGATATTACGGTAGCTAAAACTACTCCTGGGCTTTTCTTGTGGTTGAAGAGATGAGTGAACTGTGACACCACACTTAAAAAAAAAAAAAAAAAAAAAAAACCCACAGCAAACAGAGAAGCTTCCCCATATTGGAGCATTGGATTTGGTAAAGTCTTAAGCCAATGTGTTGACTCACCACACAGCCCTGCACCCAGCATGTGTCTCGTATGACTGTCTATAAGTAAGCTTTAGCTTAGCAGGGATGGTTGCATGGCCACCTAGCTTTTCATCCTTTTCCACCCTTGCCCTGGAATCTTCTAGACTTCAAAGTGCTGTCCTTTGCTTTGTGTGTGGTTGTTGGTATAGTGGTGAGCATAGCTGCCCTCCACTCAGTGGACCTGGGTTCAATTCCCAGCCAAGGTATGTGAGCTTGCTTTTGACATACTAAAAATTCCTGCAAGACCAGAGAGTGAGTGAGAGAATGAGTCTTTAGTTTCTAAAATGGGATAAGGACACTTGAAAAGACCATTTCCGGTTTTCAATTCGGGTATCCGGATCCGGCCAGATACTAGGGTCGGATACCCGAATTCTGTTCGGGTATAAAAATGTCAAATTCGGATATCCGGATCCTGGCGGGTATTAAAAAGTACTACCCAAGCATCCCAGTCATAGTCTAATGTCCTACTATATTATTATTATATATTTACTGTATATAGCAGTGACATCTTCCACAGCACATTACAGAGTACATAGTCCAGGGACGGATCTAGACCAAGTTGTGCCTGGGGCAAGGTCAGGTATTGGCGCCTAAAGGTCAGGTTTTGGCGCTAAACTGCCATTCATTTTGCTCCCTTTTTAAGAATTCAACAAACTACACCTGGGGCAAGAGACTCGCTTGCCCCTACTAGATCCGTCCCAGACATAGTCAGGTTACTGACTGTCCTCAGAGGAGCTCACAATCTAATCTTACCATACTCAGTCTAATGTCCTACCATATTATCATCATTAGTATTATTATGTATTTATTTAGCACTGACATCTTCGGCAGCACTTTACATACACATAGCCATGTCATTGACTGTCCTCAGAGGAGCTCACAATCCAATTCCTACCCTAGTCAGTGTAATGTTGGACTATACTATGTCTACATACACCACTGCTAACTTCCTTTACATTTGGCTCCACCCATCACCACCCTCATTTAAATGGATGACCACACCTCTTTTGGCACAAGCTTCTCCTTAGGGGGGCTCAAAATCAGGCTTTGTCCGTGGGCGCTTAAAACTCTAGCTACGCCTCTGAAAGCAAGCATCCACAACACAATGTAAATGTAATGTGGGGAAGTATCATACAATAACAATGCCTCACCTCTCATACATAATTATTAACCCTTTTCTGCTGCATATTAACCATCTGAGATCTGAAATAGATCACAGTATGGAAAGTGGGACCTGGGTCCAGGGAGTATGGTCTGAAAAGTTAACTTAAAGTGCATATGCCATCCATGCAAGTACATCAATAATCACCTGAAAAGTGTATATATCAATCAGAAACAGTGGATAAATATGAGTTTGGATATGCTCACAAACATGCATGAAGCAAAAAGTGGCAATGATGGACAGTGCATACAGCGATGGGTAATAACATAAGTGGTATATATACATAATCCCAGGACAGGGTCCAGTGTGAAGTCATATGCAGCATTGGAGTAAGGGCGGAGGGAGGCACACAAGACGCTCCACGCGTGGCGTGGCACGGCGTCCTGACAAATTGGTCACGTGGACCACGCCACATGTGGAGTGTCTTGTGTGCCTCCCTCCACCTAAACACTTTGAAACATTTGTCTTTGAGAGCAGAGGTTTTCTAATTTCAGTTCTTCCGTGGAATCCAGATTTGTGCAGCTGCCGAAAAACAGTTTTTGTGGAAACTGGGTTCTGTAGTTGTTCATTCAGCTTTGCAGGGATTTTAGGAGCTGTGATTTTTATTCGATTTAGAGTCCTACGGTCTCTCTCAGACAACTTTGACTTTCAGCCAAACTGTGCTTTGCTGAGGACGTTTTTCCTTCTCTTTCAAAGGCGGTCATTACTTTTGAGACAGTACCTCTTGAAATGCCAAGCATTCGGGCAGTTTCTGTTGCAGTAGCACCTGCCATACGAGCACCAACAATTTGGCCTCTTTGAAAGTCTGAGAGATCTGCCATTTTTATAAATTATAACCAACTTTGGTTTAAATATCTGCAAAAAAACAATTATTTTAAAATAACAAAAATAATAAACAAAAAAAAATAACATGTCTAGTTTTGATTGCTTAAAACATGTTCAAAGATTATGATGCCAAAATTCCATTCGAACCCCTGTATATATATACACACACACACACACTGTATATATGCAATTTTTTAATTTGGGCAAACTATGGGACAGTGAGGGGTATAAGGGATTGATTTTTAATGGACAATACGTCTTTTTGTAAAAAAAAAATGTAGGTCCAATTTTACTATTTGGCCACAAGATGTCCTCACGCATTTTCTTACTGCCACGTACTAATAGTACGCACACAGGAAGTATTGCATGAAAGTTTAACTTTCTTTGTTACAATAATTGCAGCAATCTCATTGATACCAACGGTCATTGACACCAGCACTTAGATCGGTGAATGGGATCTGTGATTCAATTCACTGATCTCCTGGGTGGGCAGTGGCGAGAACACACGCTGGAGCGAGCGGTGGCTGTCCACAGCAAGGGCCGTATATATACTGGTATATGCCGCTGTGCGGGAACTTAAGTCCTGTGAGGCGTAGATATACTGCTGTGGGCAGCTTAAGTGGTTAAGCAAAGGAAATGACACACCCTGCAATACACAAAACAAATGTGCAAGAAATGCATCTGAAGTCCATACACCCATGCCAAGTACTGTGGAGTCTTGTAACTCTCTTCCAGACTTGTAAATGTGAGTACAACATCAGCACATCAATAAGGCCTCATTGACAAAGTAATTACAAGTGATTTCAGATGTCTGTAAATCGCTAGCACTTGAAAAAGCACTATGACCATGCAAATCGATGGTAGTGTTCACATTGTAGCGATGGCCAGCGACACTGGTGATTTTGCCAGCATTTTACAATTGCAAGGTTGAATGGGGCCTAAGACCCCGTTCACACTCGGGAATGCAAAATCGCTATTGTGATACACAATTTTTGGTGGTTGCGCTTAGCGATTCTTATTCCAGTGAATGAGAATCCCTACGTAGTCGCTAGGAAAATGCTGCATGCAGCACGTTTGCGATCAGTGATAATCGTAAACGTGCTGTAATCGCTGCCGTGAGAGTAATCCTATAGGATTATATATATACAAAAAAGTTGTTCACTCCAACCACAAAAAATTACTAGTCAATATCTGTACAATTGATACACATACTGTATATGCCTGGATGTCCCAATACCAAGGAGCTTTGTGCTTCTTCCAATATGGGACTATTTTATCTTGAATATTCTTGTGGACTTGGGGATTGAAATACTTGAATTTTGGATTTATGATTAGTATTGGGCATAAATTATAAATTATGAACATCTACTGTTGAGCGCCGTACTAATATATTGTTTATTGTAATCCTATAGGATAACTTGTGCGGCAGCAAAGTGGACGATCAGCAAAGCGCTAATCTCGCGCCCGATTATGAATGGGCCCTAACAGAGTCTGGATATCTCTGGAGCTCAGCACGATTTTCCTACAGCCCAGCAGTTTAATTTTTTTATTGGTCTTATGCTGCCATCTACTGGTCTCACCTGAAAAACACAAACACTCATCCAGATAACTACTTGTTTTAGCTACTATACTGTATACTGTGTATGGTGTGCAGAGCAAATATGTAAATAATTGCAGCTGTGTGTCAGTTGGCACATTTGTTTTTGTACGTTTATATGAATTCTGTATCGTGCAACATTAAGAATGCTACAGCCTTAGGGTCCTTTTCAACTTAATGTGTTGTTAGGCCTCGTTCTCACTTAGTACATAGACAGCACTTCTACCGATCCCATCATCTGTGCTGCGCAGAAGTGCGATGCGCTGTCGCACTGCTGCATGCATTTTTCTGAATTTGCAGTGCTGACCCATTCACTGTAATGAATAGGATCTGCAGCGCAGAGCATAGCAGCACAGATGGCATGCGATTGTACGCATTGTGTTCCGATCGTACAGCCATCTGCGCTAATTGATGTAAACGAGGTCTTAGAGGGTGTTAGTACGCGTTGGTATGCGTTTTTTCCATAGCAGTGCATTGTGAAACAGCTTTCAGTTAAAACGCATATAGTGGTAACCGAACCATAGGAAAACATGGACATTACTTTGAAAATCAGTTTTTTTTTCAGTTATAACTGAGAGCAATAATCCTCTATAGTAATTCCCCGGTGTCCTCCTTTGTCCCTGTGTCCGTGTGTTTGGCTTACCGCGATGGATGGCACGCAGGCGGATGTTGGGACATCGGGATGGGGCCAGGAGGGTGAGCGGGGGTGGTGTGCTGACCTGCGGGCGGCACCAGGGCGGGAGAGGAGGAGGGTTTTTAGGGGAGAGGCCTACCGCCTGTTATTGTAATGGGTCTTAGGTCTAGTATTACATAATATTGTTAGAACTGACAGGATTAGCTGCATGTTTGTTTCTGGTGTAATTCAGACACTACTGCAGCCAAATATAGACCAGCAGGACTGCCAGGCAACTGGTATTGTTTAAAAGGAAATAAATATGGCAGCCTCCATAGCACTCTCACCTCCGATTCACTTTTAAATAAGCGTTTATGTTAAAGAACATACAAGCCTATTGTGAAAAACGTTGGGACACTGTGAGAATTGTAAATAAGAATTGAATGGCATCATTATAAATCATTTACATATTATATTTAATTGAAAGTATTTTGTGGAAAGTAGAAGTAGTATGAAGACAACATATCAAATGTTAAAAGTGAGAAATGTAATTGTGTATCCAAAAACTAGTCATTTTAAATTTGATGCTACCAAAATATTTTACATAAGGGTTAACAAAAGAAAAGGATAAGTTGTGTGATGCTTAAAAACAGAAATATATATAAAGCGACATTTCGGGGCCTAATGCTGTACAGATGCATTGCTAACCTGCAGGCTTGCGATGCATTCTGTTACTATGGAGAGGGGTGGATGGAAGACCAGTGGCACACAACAAAGCAAGAGGGATAAAGAAGGAGAACAATGGTGTTGACAGCGTTCAGCCAACACAGTCAGACAGATCTGATCTCCCGCCAACGCATCAGGTAGGGTTGGGGCCTGTGGTACACACACACACAAGATTCTCAGCAGAGGCAATCTTAAGCAGTTGCTTTAGCCAAGCTTAATCTAAAACAAACAAACACAGAACATTTATATCGCACTTTTCTTCTGGCGGACTCAAAGCGCCAGAGCTGCAGCCACTAGGACGCGCGCTATAGGCAGTAGCAGTGTTAGGGAGACTTGCCCAAGATTTCCTACTGAATAGGTGCTGGCTTACTGAATAGGCAGAGCCAAGATTCGAACCCAGGTCTCCTGTGTCAGAGCCCTTAACCATTACACTATCCAGCCACTAATCTAGTGTGTGTACAAACCTTAAAGGGAACCTGAAGTGAGAGGGGGTATAAAGGCTGCCAAATTTATGTAATTTTATACAATACCAGTTTCCTGTCGTCCTGCTGATCCTGTGCATCTAATACTTGTAGCCTTAGACCTTGAACAAGCATGCAGATCACGCGTTTCCGACAAACATCTGACAAGCTTGCTTCAGGTGTGTGATTCAGACACTTTTGCAATCAAAGAGATCAGCAGGAATGCCAGGCAACTGGTTTTGTTTAAGAGGAAATAAATATGGCAGCCTCCAAATACCCCTTGCTTCAGGTTCCCTTTAAGCTCCGTCAATGTACAATTAGAGCTCAGCCACACTATAAGCCCTTTTCTGAGCGCTTTGTGATTGATTAGCGCTTTTGAGATACAAAAGTGACATGAATGTCTGATTGATTGATAAGATTGGTGTCCACGATATATACAGGGAGTGCAGAATTATTAGGCAAGTTGTATTTTTGAGGAATAATTATTATTGATTAGTAGTATTAATAGTATTAATAGTATTATTGAACAACAACCATGTTCTCAATGAACCCGAAAAACTCATTAATATCAAAGCTGAATATTTGTGAAAGTAATTTTTAGTTTGTTTTTAGTTTTAGCTATTTTAGGGGGATATCTGTGTGTTCAGGTGACTATTACTGTGCATAATTATTAGGCAACTTAACAAAAAACAAATATATACCCATTTCAATTATTTATTTTTACCAGTGAAACTAATATACCATCTCAACATTCACAAATATACATTTCTGACATTCAAAAACAAAACAAAAACAAATCAGTGACCAACAGGGGGGTAACTAGAAATCACTGGGCCCCCCTGCGAATATTTGGATGGGGCCCCCTCCCATAGGTGCCAAATAATCGTAATGGGGCAGCGTTTCACTGTAAATTAATTGTAAAGTGGGCAGCATTTTACCAGACAATCGTAATGTGGGCCAGAAAATCGTAATGTGGGCAGAGTTCACCAGAAAATCGTAATGTGGGCCTTTAGAAAATCATAATGTGGGCAGAGTTCACCAGAAAATCGTAATGTGGGCACCAGTCACCAGAAAATTGTAACGTGGACAGCATTCACCAGACAATCGTAATGTGGGCAGCGTTCACCAGAAAATCATAATGTGGGCAGAGTTCACTAGAAAATCATAATGTGGGCAGAGTTCACCAGAAAATCGTAACGTGAGCAGCATTCACCAGAAAATTGTAACATGGACAGCATTCACCAGACAATCGTAATGTGGGCAGCGTTCACCAGAATATCGTAATGTGGGACAGAAAATCGTAATGTGGGCAGAGTTCACCAGAAAATCGCAATGTGGGCAGCAGTCACCAGAAAATCGCCATGTGGGCAGCAGTCACCAGAAAATCGCAATGTGGGCATCAGTCACCAGAAAATCCTAATGTGGGCAGCAGTCACCAGAAAATCCTAATGTGGGCAGCATACACCAGAAAATCGTAATGTGGGCAGCAGACACCAGAAAATCGCAATGTGGGCAGCAGACACCTGAAAATCGTAATGTGGGCAGCAGACACCAGAAAATCGTAATGTGGGCAGCAGACACCTGAAAATCGTAATGTGGGCAGCAGACACCTGAAAATCGTAATGTGGGCAGCAGACACCTGAAAATCGTAATGTGGGCAGCAGGCATCTGAAAATCGTAATGTGGGCAGCAGACACCTGAAAATCGCAATGTGGGCAGCAGACACCTGAAAATCGTAATGTGGGCAGCAGACACCTGAAAATCGTAATGTGGGCAGTAGACACCTGAGAATCGCAATGTGGGCAGCAGTGACCAGAAAATCGCAATGTGGGCAGCAGTGACCAGAAAATCGTAATGTGGGCAGCAGACACCTGAAAATCGTAATGTGGGCAGCAGGCACCTGAAAATCGTAATGTGGGCAGCAGTCACCAGAAAATCGTAATGTGGGCAGCAGACACCTGAAAATCGTAATGTGGGCAGCAGGCACCTGAAAATCGCAATGTGGGCAGCAGACACCTGAAAATCGTAATGTGGGCAGCAGTGACCAGAAAATCGCAATGTGGGCAGCAGTGACCAGAAAATCGTAATGTGGGCAGCAGTCACCAGAAAATCGTAATGTGGGCAGCAGTCACCAGAAAATCGCCATGTGGGCAGCAGTCACCAGAAAATCGCAATGTGGGCATCAGTCACCAGAAAATCCTAATGTGGGCAGCAGTCACCAGAAAATCGCAATGTGGACAGCAGTCACCAGAAAATCCTAATGTGGGCAGCATACACCAGAAAATCGTAATGTGGGCAGCAGACACCAGAAAATCGCAATGTGGGCAGCAGACACCAGAAAATCGCAATGTGGGCAGCAGACACCTGAAAATCGTAATGTGGGCAGCAGACACCAGAAAATCGTAATGTGGGCAGCAGACACCTGAAAATCGTAATGTGGGCAGCAGACACCTGAAAATCGTAATGTGGGCAGCAGACACCTGAAAATCGTAATGTGGGCAGCAGGCACCTGAAAACCGTAATGTGGGCAGCAGACACCTGAAAATCGCAATGTGGGCAGCAGACACCTGAAAATCGTAATGTGGGCAGCAGACACCTGAAAATCGTAATGTGGGCAGCAGACACCTGAAAATCGTAATGTGGGCAGCAGACACCTGAAAATCGCAATGTGGGCAGCAGTGACCAGAAAATCGCAATGTGGGCAGCAGTGACCAGAAAATCGTAATGTGGGCAGCAGTCACCAGAAAATCGTAATGTGGGCAGCAGACACCTGAAAATCGTAATGTGGGCAGCAGGCACCTGAAAATCGCAATGTGGGCAGCAGACACCTGAAAATCGTAATGTGGGCAGCAGTGACCAGAAAATCGTAATGTGGGCAGCAGTGACCAGAAAATCGTAATGTGGGCAGCAGTCACCAGAAAATCGTAATGTGGGCAGCAGACACCTGAAAATCGTAATGTGGGCAGCAGACACCTGAAAATCGTAATGTGGGCAGCAGACACCTGAAAATCGTAATGTGGGCAGCAGGCACCTGAAAATCGTAATGTGGGCAGCAGTCACCAGAAAATCGTAATGTGGGCAGCAGACACCTGAAAATCACAATGTGGGAAGCAGACACCTGAAAATCGTAATGTGGGCAGCAGACACCTGAAAATCACAATGTGGGAAGCAGACACCTGAAAATCGTAATGTGGGCAGCAGACACCTGAAAATCGTAATGTGGGCAGCAGACACCTGAAAATCGTAATGTGGGCAGCAGACACCTGAAAATCGTAATGTGGGCAGCAGACACCTGAAAATCGTAATGTGGGCAGCAGACACCTGAAAATCGTAATGTGGGCAGCAGACACCTGAAAATCGTAATGTGGGCAGCAGGCACCTGAAAATCGTAATGTGGGCAGCAGACACCTGAAAATCGCAATGTGGGCAGCAGACACCTGAAAATCGTAATGTGGGCAGCAGACACCTGAAAATCGCAATGTGGGCAGCAGTGACCAGAAAATCGCAATGTGGGCAGCAGTGACCAGAAAATCGTAATGTGGGCAGCAGACACCTGAAAATCATAATGTGGGCAGCAGGCACCTGAAAATCGTAATGTGGGCAGCAGTCACCAGAAAATCGTAATGTGGGCAGCAGACACCTGAAAATCGTAATGTGGGCAGCAGGCACCTGAAAATCGCAATGTGGGCAGCAGTCACCTGAAAATCGTAATGTGGGCAGCAGTGACCAGAAAATCGCAATGTGGGCAGCAGTGACCAGAAAATCGTAATGTGGGCAGCAGTCACCAGAAAATCGTAATGTGGGCAGCAGACACCTGAAAATCGTAATGTGGGCAGTAGACACCTGAAAATCGTAATGTGGGCAGCAGACACCTGAAAATCGTAATGTGGGCAGCAGGCACCTGAAAATCGTAATGTGGGCAGCAGTCACCAGAAAATCCTAATGTGGGCAGCAGACACCTGAAAATCGTAATGTGGGCAGCAGGCACCTGAAAATCACAATGTGGGCAGCAGACACCTGAAAATCGTAATGTGGGCAGCAGACACCTGAAAATCGTAATGTGGGCAGCAGACACCTGAAAATCGTAATGTGGGCAGCAGACACCTGAAAATCGTAATGTGGGCAGCAGACACCTGAAAATCCCCCTCCAGCTAGTCAATGTGTGTGGGCAGCGGGCAGCGGGCAGCAGCGGGATACATACCTTCTTCCTTGCGTTCCATCGCCGCCTTCTCGCTCTAGTGGCTGACGTCACTTCCGCTTCCGGAAGTGACGTCAGCCGCTAGAGCGAGAAGGCGGCGATGGAACGCAAGGAAGAAGGTATGTATCCCGCCGCCGCTGCCCGCTGCCCGCTGCCCACACACATTGACTAGCTGGGAGGGGAGCGCAGAGGGGAGAGCCCCGAGGTGAGGGAGAGGGAGGAACTTCCCCTCTCCCCGCCGACTGTGGGCAAGGCTTTCCCCTCATGCTGCCACCCCTCCAGCCCCCAAAAAACGGCCCGAGCGGGCCCCAGGGGGGGGCCGGGCCCCCCCGCGGGCGCAGGCGCTGCAGGGCCTATTGCTACGCCCCTGGTGACCAATATAGCCACCTTTCTTTGCAAGGACACCTTTCTTTGCAAGGACGATACGTGGGATGGAAGGTCTCACTTACCAAGAAAGGTTAGATAAACTGGGTTTATTTAGTCTAGAGAAAAGACGCCTTAGAGGAGATCTAATTAACATGTATAAATACATCAGAGGGCAATATAATAGCTTGGCGGATGAGCTTTTTGTCCCTAGGCCTTCTCAAAGGACTAGAGGACATGATCTGCGCATGGAGGAAAAACGTTTTAGCCATTTATTTAGGAAAGGGTTCTTTACAGTAAGAGTGATTAAGATGTGGAATGCATTGCCACAGGAAGTCGTTATGGCAAACTCTATACCTGCATTTAAAGGGGGCTTAGATGCTTTCCTTGCGTTGAATGACATCCATGGCTACAATTACTAGGTAATGCCAATGATGTTAATCCAGGGATTTTATGATCAACAGGGATATGTGAGGGAGCAGGCTGGAGTTGTACTTTGTACTGGTTGAACTCGATGGACGTATGTCTTTTTTCAACCAAAGTAACTATGTAACTATGTAACTATGACACTCAATAGCCTGCCATCCATGGATTCTGTCAGTGTTTTGATCTGTTCACCATCAACATTGCGTGCAGCAGCATCCACAGCCTCCCAGACACTGTTCAGAGAGGTGTACTGTTTTCCCTCCTTGTAAATCTCACATTTTATGATGGACCACAGGTTCTCAATGGGGTTCAGATCTGGTGAACAAGGAGGCCATGTCATTAGTTTTTCTTCTTTTATACCCTTTCTTGCCAGCCACGCTGTGGAGTACTTGGACGTGTGTGATGGAGCATTGTCCTGCATGAAAATCATGTTTTTCTTGAAGGATGCAGAGTTCTTCCTGTACCACTGCTTGAAGAAGGTGTCTTCCAGAAACTGGCAGTAGGACTGGGAGTTGAGCTTTACTCCATCCTCAACCCGAAAAGGCCCCACAAGCTCATCTTTGATGATACTAGCCCAAACCAGTAATCCACCTCCACCTTGCTGGCGTCTGAGTCAGACTGGAGCTCTCTGCTCTTTTCATCAGTCCATAAAACCTTAGAAAAAGCAGTCTTGAGATATTTCTTGGCCCACTCTTGACGTTTCAGCTTGTGTGTCTTGTTCAGTGGTGGTCGTCTTTCAGCCTTTCTTACCTTGGCCATGTCTCTGAGTATTGCACACCTTGTGCTTTTGGGCACTCCAGTGATGTTGCAGCTCTGAAATATGGCCAAACTGGTGGCAAGTGGCATCTTGGCAGCTGCACGCTTGACTTTTCTCAGTTCATGGGCAGTTATTTTGCCCTTAGTTTTTCCACACGCTTCTTGCGATCCTGTTGACTATTTTGAATGAAACGCTTGATTGTTCGATGATCACGCTTCAGAAGCTTTGCAATTTTAAGAGTGCTGCATCCCTCTGCAAGATATCTCACTATTTTTGACTTTTCTGAGCCTGTCAAGTCCTTCTTTTGACCCATTTTGCCAAAGGAAAGGAAGTTGCCTAATAATTATGCACACCTGATATAGGGTGTTGATGTCATTAGACCACACCCCTTCTCATTACAGAGATGCACATCACCTAATATGCTTAATTGGTAGTAGGCTTTCGAGCCTATACAGCTTGGAGTAAGACAACATGCATAAAGAGGATGATGTGGTCAAAATACTCATTTGCCTAATAATTCTGCACTCCCTGTATGTTAGCCTCTTTTATAAGGCAGTTATAATTCAAAATAACACATTTGTTCATTCTCATCAAAAACTGGCTATGAGATATTTCTAACCGTAACACTCTCATGGTAGATTGACCATGAGAGTGTTGCTATATTCTAATGGAAGACTGACCATGAAATGCTGCTAGTCACAACACTAGTGGTTATTTTAGTAAACCTGTTTTTTCATTCTCATGGGCAACTGACCATGAGAATGTTGCTATGTCCAACACTAGTCAAAATATGAGATGTTGTGCAAAGTTCTCACATAAGCACGTGTTCTGTGGTGCCTCTAAAGTACATTGTGATCACGCAGTCATGTGCCTTGTCTGCACAGGCACAATGAAACAAGCACATGGTGATCACACACCCTTATCTGCACAGGTGCATGGATGAAACATGTTCTGCGCCTGCGCAGACATTGAATTCTGGCAATTCATTTTACCCACTACGGTGGTGAGTGAAGTTAGAGGGTTTAAAAACCCTTCCCGTGAGGCAAAACAGCTTTCTGAGTGCTTTTTAAAAATCACTCCCTTTCACTTTTATTATAATCGCGGTAAAACTCGCTGTGATCGTGTATGCGAAAAATCACAGCGATTTTTACGTGATTTTTACCACGATTTTAATGAAAGTGAATGGTAGCGTTTTTTAAAAAGCGCTAATCAATCACAAGCCTTCAGAAAAGTGCTTAAAGTGTGGCTGAGCCATTACAGAGTTTAGGTATTTCAGAAGAAGTGTGTATGTGTACATCAGTAGTGTGTGCTGCATGATGTGTGTGTATCAGTGAGTGCTGGAGAAGTATGTATGTGTATATCAGTGTGTAGCTCTGCAATCTTGGAAAGAAAGACGGCATACCCTCTTCATGGAAACGCACCGCCGCGATAATCATGCACGCACTGGGCTCTCCTGTCATTGGCCCAGCAGATCGGCACTTGCGACATGACGTTGTGTTGCTAGGGCAACACACCAGCAAGGCGGAGACCAAGCAGAGTAAGGACTCCAGCAGTGGATGGCTTGCATTTTGCTCAGCCAATGGATTTGAATAGCGTGATGAGTGGCAACAAGGACAGCAACAGTTTCTGTCACTTACAGGTAACATTACAGTCATTTGATTACAGACCACATTGATTGCCTGCAATTTTGACTGTATATGTTTTGTTTATATGAATAAAGCAGAGGGACAGTACTGTAGCACTTTGGTGGTATTTATTGAAAGGTGCACAATACACTTTGTTATATGTCTGCAATGTTCTGAGAAAGGGGCCCCTGTGGGGCCCCCAAAAAATTGTCAACAATTGGTGTTTGACACATGCATTCGATAGAATAAAAAAACAACAACATTATTGCACTTGTGAAGCCTGGTGTGCTGTGTTGTACATGGGCTGTTGCTTTGCATCCAGGGTTATGCACCCAACCTATATGAAAAGGGGTGCCTCTCCAAACCTACCCACTTCATTGGCTTTTTATACTAGGGAAACCTATACCTGGCTACTTATACTGAGGGGACCTATACTTGGCTACCTTTACTGGGGGCACCTATACCTGTCATCCTAATCTAGTGGCGCCTATACCTAGCTAACTATACTTAGCTACCTATACTGAGGACATATATACCTGGCTACCTATACTGGGGCACCTATGCCTAGCAGCCTTTACTGAGGGCACCTATACTTTGCTACAGGCACGTGCACAGGGGGGTGCTCTGGGTGCTCAAGCACCCCCCTGTGACCAATTACCCTAGGCCCCTTCTCTCTATTGGCAGTCCATATAAATTAGTAGTTTTGAGGCCGCCCATTCCTGTCCCTCATTAGTACACATGCACCCTTTGAAAATGTTCACATTTGAGCTACCGTAAGTGCCAGCCCCTCTTCTTTAGCCAGCAAGGAATTCTGGATCTAGACTGGTACCGCACGGAACCCCAGCCTTCCCCTTCTCCTCGTTTACAGCCCTGGATTTGTTGCTCCGTGAGCTCTCTCTGAAACTATATAGCTCCTCCCTCCACATGTGGCAGCCTAGAGATTCTGTTCTCTGTTGCAGTCAAGTGATCTGAAGTGCAGGAAGAGGCTCAGTATAGCAGGTATAGGAATTCACACAGCAGCCTACGTCAACCTGAACCATGCATGCTGTGCCCCGAACCCCCTCTTCCTCTCTCCTCTCATTGGAGTCTGCGTGCCTGTTTTGTAAGAAGTTACTTACAGAATGAAGCAAGCACGTGAGTTGACAACTTGTTGCAGTGCAGAAGGTGGGGGGGGGGGCTCCTGGCTGGGGGGAGACGCTACTGGGTCAGATCACACAGGATTCATGCAGGGAACAGAGCCTGCAAATGTGAGCCTGATGTCCCTCTGACTAGCCTTGACCTGGGGTCAGTCAGCTCTCCAGCCAGTTGTCTTAGCATTCTTAACCCTTAAGAGGCAAATACTAACTATGCCTCTGAAAACATGGACCAGCAAGTCCTGTCAAAGCATGCTGACACTTGCAATTCCTGAGAGTACAGTTAATATTTAGAACTGAATGAGCTGCAACTCCTCAGGATAATCTGACAGGGCATGCTGAGGCTCGTGGTTACACAGAGGCTTTATTTGTCATAGGTTTGAGGGCAACAACCAATGCTACTTGTAGCAGAAAACAAGACAAACTTCCCATCCAACACTAGCTAGGTGTCTAAAGGCTGATAAACACAATGCAATTATCAGAAGCAGTTTGGAAATGATCAAACAATCAGTCTTTCTGACATGAAAAGTGTTGCAGGAGATGTCATCGCTATGTAAATAATAATACTATGGGAGGACATTAGACCATGACTATGGTAGGATTAGATTGTGAGCTCCTCTGAGGACAGTCAGTGACATGACTAGGTACTTTGTACAGTGCTGCAGAAGATGCCAGTGCTATATAAATACATAATAATGATATGGTAGGACATTAGACCAGTGGTCCTCAAACTAAGGCCCGCGGGCCGAATGCGGGCCCCTGTGGCTTTTTTACCGCCCCCCCACACAAAATGTGTTACTTATAGATGTGATCAGCTACATCTTTAAATATTGGTGGTCCACATATAGAATAGCAGTGCTGGCACCATCCATCCACATGGAAACCAGAGAGCAGTCATTCACTGGTTTCCAATCAAATTCCACATCAGGTGACACTGCTGTTCAATTGGACTGCAGGTTGTCACCTGGGTATGCTTCACTGTCTGTATACTCCAGCCCCCCAGCAGTCTGAAGTATGTTGACCCGGCCCTCAACCAAAAACGTTTGGGGACCCCTGCATTAGGCTATGATTACGGTAGGGATTAGAGTGTGAGCTCTTCTGGGGACAGTCAGTGACATGACTATGTGCACTGCAAAGTGCTGCAGAAGAGGTCTGTGCTATATATACATAATAATTGCCACATTTTAGCCCCACCCATATCTTTTCTTAAAAGTGTGCTTCTGACTCTACCCCGTCCATCCAAAATTTTGTGTGTCCAGATATTTTGGGGCTTTTTGTAAAAACCTCACGTCACTGCAGGGCAAGCGGGTTCAGGGGAATGTCCCCCACCACTTGTTGGTACTACTGTGCTTTTCAGACGGAGGGCCCTTTTTTTGAATTTGAGCACCCCTCACTTAAGGATTGTCACAGGAGCCCTAATGGTCAGACCGCAAAATGCCTTCCAAACGGTGCCAGCGCACGGATCGTGCGAACTCTGGTCGCAGTCAATGCGTAGGAACCGTTGGGAATTGGCCGCAGACAAACCAGAAGGGAGCCTGTGAGGTACAGTAATTACAACTTTACACACTATTTCAGGGTATCTGCCACCACCTCTGTTTTCTGAGACAGGGGAACTCACTAACTGGCTATTTCTCGACCTGCAAATAAAACGGTTAAAACACGCTGTATTCTGACTAGCTAGCAACAATACAATAGTAGCGTCTCTTCAGAGATCTGAGTTCAGTTCCTGTGTATGCTGAATAATAGGGCAGCTGGAACAACAACTGCCGATAGCGTCGGTTTATTGAAAGCAATATAAATAATTAATATATACAAAAAATTATTAAAATCACCAATTATTGAGACATGAGATAACACAGTATGAAAATAAAGGGGAGAAAAAATACTTAGTTTCATGGAAAATGTCCTTGATTTTAAGTTCCGCAGAGTTCTTTGTTTCAGCTAAGTTCAATCAAAATGGCCACCACTTGTTCCTCACGGTGGCCATGTGTTCATGAAGGTGGAAAAACTAGCCCGGGCAGCTCATGTACTTTTAATGGAGCTGCTTTCAGAGGTGGGCTTCCAGAGTCGGCCCCCGGGCCGGACTATGGTAATCACATCTGGGCAGGGGCTTTCACAAGCCCCATAACCCTGACATTTCTCTAGACCGACCGACGCGGCCGGCACACAAATAATAATTACATATTCTCGATCCCCAGAACCTACCGATTTAATATGATACCTTGGATGTGGGTGTTAGGGCGTATGGTTACCGAGGGGTCCATAACTCCTTAATCGAACGAGGTATGATTATGATTTGTATACCGAGACGTTGGTCCAATTTCAACGAATCCAAATACACTCCTCCCACCTCTGAGTGATACTCGGTTTTTCTTTAATAAGCAGAAACGATACATCCCATGCATCACCATTTTAAGCCATGGAGACGGTTTGGCTGGGTAGTCTGATCTCCTGCTGTGAGCTCATCCTGTCTTTTCCCAAAAGGCAGAGTGAGCTCTTTGCTGGCTCCTGGGGAAGCTTCATTCTAGCTGAACAAATTTTTGGTGTTTTACACCTCTGGCTAATTAACATCTAGGTGTCACCTGGTTCCCAGAACAGAAAAGGGAATTCATGCCTCCATGTTATTCTGCCTTCCACAGGGAATATGTCCAAGCTAATTAACACCTCCCCCCAGGCTTTTACAGAGATTCTCTCAGCTAAGAAAAGACTGTAGATGCTCCTACACAATCAACCCAGATTCTATTGATCTGAAGCGCAATCGATGCAGAGAATCGAGTGCGATCGCTTTTTCTTCATGGGCGGTTCCAGGGCGCATCTGCGGCCCCGCAACCGTCCGTGACAAGGATCCTCTGCATGGCCCTGCTTTGCTACCTTTACTGGGGGCACGTATAATTGGCTATCTATAATAGGGGAACCTATACTTGGCTACCTATACTGGGGGCACCTATACTTGAGGCACCTAATCCAAATCCAAAAAAGCTTTATTGGCAGTACCAAATACATTTAGAATTGCCAAAGCAGAACAAAGCATTAACATGGGGAAGGGGTTATGGGAATAAGGGAAGAGTATAGGGGGTTGGGGTATATAGTCCATAGGTGTGTGGAGGATGTAAGGGACAGTATGGGGGGCTGAGATATATGGTCCATAGGGGGGTATTGGGAGTGTACAGTCCATGTGGTATCATGTTCCTCTCAGTTGGTGGCAGGCTGTGACATATCGGGCAGCTATTTGCATGGTTGTTTCCTCCTCCCCCATTAGGATGTAGAGTTTTCTCTCCTCATCTGTGGAGGTAAAATCGTGGATGTGGGCGGAGAGTCTCTGGAAGTAGGCAGTCCTCACAGGTGCCTATTTGCTGCAGTGCAGCAGGAAGTGGGCCTCATCCTCCAGGACCCCCTGGTCACATTGTCTGCACAGTCTCTCCTCCCAGGGCTTCCATGTCTGTCTGTGCTGCCCTCTCTCTATCTCCAGGCTGTGGGCACTCAGACGGTACAGACTCAGGGTCTGTCTGTCTTTGTGGTGGCGTGGCCTCTCCAGATATGGAGCCATTGTGTACTCCCTCTGTAGTGATTGGTAGACAGTGAGTTTCTGGGAGTTCTTTGTCACTTCACCATTCCTCTATGTATCGTTCCTTGCAGATTTCTATAGTCTCTTTTATGTGGGCTTTTGTCAGCCTGTGTTGGTGGCCTTGGTTGGACTGGCTGCTGATGCTTTGCTTGAGAGCGTGTGGTATGGCTTCGGCTCCCTGGCTCAGTGTGGCTTTATGGTGGTAAGTGCTGGGGTTGCTGCTCTGTATATGCGCCCAGTATGAGAGTGCCCTCTGCTGGATAGTCAGCCATAGTGGGAACCTGCCTAGCTCTGCTCTGCAAGCTGAGTTCGAAGTGCTGCGATGGACTTGGAGAAGATACCTGCAGAACTCTAGACGGAAGATTTCTGTTGGGCTGGAGTCCCATTTTGATTGGTCAGGGTAGGTGACCAGGCCCCATACCTCACTGCTATAGAGCAGGATTGGGGTGACGATGCTGTCGAATATCTTTACCCACACTCTAACTGGTGGTTTTAGGTGGTAAAGGTGTCTTTTGATGGCATAAAATGTTCTGCAGGCTTTTTCTTTCTGGGCCTTTACTGCTGGTTTAAAGCTCCCTGATTGGTTGATCTCCAGCCTCAGGTAGGTGTAGCTGTTGGTGGACACCAGGGGGAGCCATTTAATATAAATGAGGAGGTGGGGTTTTTATTTCCATTCTTCCTCTGGAACACCATCACATTCGCCTTCTTTGGGTTGATGGGCAGTGCCCATGTGGTGCAAAAACTCTCCAATACTGCCAGGCTATCCTGTAGCCCTTTCTCTGTTGGGGAGAGCAGCACAAGGTCATCTGCATAGAGCAGGAACTTCACCTCGCGGTCATGCAGGAGGAGGCCTGGTTTTAGGGAAGATTCCAGGGCTACAACCAGTTGGTTAATGTATATGTTAAAGAGCGTTGGGCTCAGACTGCAGCCCTGCCTGACTCCTCGACCCTGCTTGAAGAACGCGCTTCTCTTCCCGTCCACTTTCACACTGCATTGGCTCCCAGTATATGAACTCTTGATGACGTCATAGATTCTTCCTCCTATTCCGCTCTCTAGGAGTTTTAGGAAAAGGCCTGGGTGCCACACCGAGTCAAACGCCTTCTTGAAATCCACAAAGCAAGCGTGTATTTTGCCACGTGAGCTGTGGACATGGGTCTTTATGAGGCTGTGCAGTGTATAGATGTGGTCGGTTGTGCTGTGGTTTGGCATAAACCCAGCTTGGCTTTTGCTGAGTACGTTCTGCTGTGTGAGAAAGGGAGGATCCTTTTATTCATGATGCTGTTAAACAGTTTCCCCAGCGTGCTGCTGACACAGATTCCTCTGTAGTTTGCTGGATCATATCTGTCCACATTCTTGTAGATGGGTGTTATGAAGCCTTCGCTCCAGGCCTGAGGAAAGGAGCCTGCACTTAGAATGAGGTTGAATAGTCTTGCGAGTGCCTCATGTATGTCTCCGGGGCTGTATTTGATCATCACTGGCAGGATGCCATCGGTACCACTGGCCTTCTTGCATTTTATCAGCTTTGTTCTTTTGTGGCTATTTGTTTCTGTTCCAGGGTTTGGGCATTTTCTGGGATGTCTTTGTAGAGGTCCCTGAAGTAGTGGAGCCAGATGTGGCCATTTTGGATATGAAGAGGGCTTTTTTTTAGGCTTTGCGCCGATATGGTTCCAGGTCTCCCAGAATGAGTTGTCCTGGAGGGAGTCCTCCAGCTGTTGGAGTTTGTGGGAGATGTGGCTCTGTTTTTTTCTGCCTGAGGGTGTCTTTTTATTGTTTCTTTAGGTGGTCATGGGCTCCCCTTAGGTCCTGGTTGTTGGGTTCTCTGTGCTTTTGGTTAGAGGCTGCCCTTAGCAAATTATGTGGAGCCTTGCATTCACTGTCAAACCATTTTTGGGACTGTTTATTTGTGGATCTCTTGAAGTTGGTCTGCTTGAGGCCTGCTAGTACTGCCATGGTATATAAGATGTTGCTGAAGTCCTTCACTGCATGGTTGAAACCTTGTTGGTTTGGTTCATATAGGTTGGTATGAAAGTTTGTCAGCAGTTCTTGGATTTTGGCAGTGTTGGTCATGTTGGTGTATTCGGTTGCAGACTGTTTGGGCCATTTGAAGGGTGGTGGCAGCTTGTAGAGACCAGTCTGGTGAGGCTGCTGTGTGGTTGGTTTATTGGTGGATTTCAGGTACAGCAAGATTTGGTTGTGGTCTGACAGGTGTGTTTCAGGGGTGACTATGAGGGCATTGATATTTATGGGGTCTGTGTCTGTGATGGCATAATGTACCCCACTGCTGCCTACGTGTGAGTTCATAGTAAATCTCCCAAGAGAGTCACCCCTGGCTCGCCCATTCATTATGTATAGGCCGAGTGTAATGAATAGTGGAGATGCCGCCGCGCGGACAAGCGGCAGGGCGGCGGTCTCCGTGTTCAAGCCGGCGGCTGTTTCCGCGCAGCAACATGTCTCTAGTTTGCCTGGTCCTTCTAGTGCACACAGATGGAGAGCTACGCGCGCGCTAGGAGACAGGACCTTTATGCCAGCAGAAGGGGAATCAGCTGATCAGACCGAACAGCTGATCCCAGCTGGACTCCTGATTGGCTGAGTGGCTAGGGCGGCGCTGCGGAGCGCTGGAAGTATATATACAGTTTGCTTGTCAGTTGCTGGTTGTCTGCCGTTGTGTGTGAGCACGTGTGAGCAACTGGGAATTTACACTTAGCCAGATTCTGCTTAAGAGATTACTATATTATTACTGTGTTATACTTTAGACTAGTTTCCGGGTGTTGAGACCAAGGGCCTCACACCCAAGTCTAGGTTATTACTGTGTTATACTTCAGACTAGTTCCCGGGTGTTGAGACCAAGGACCTCACACCTCAGACTAGGATTGTGCTATATTGATACTTGTTATGATCTCTGGCTTCGCTGACCTCTCTCCTGCTTTCTGATTCGGTACCTCGCATATATGATTACCTGTTGCCAACCTTGCCTATACCCTGACACCGAATCAGCCTTCTGTTTCTGTACCTTATCTGCTCATGTGTTGCCAACCTGACTTGTATGACCTTCCTGGCTGTCACCCGTCCCTTGGGTGAACAGTTGCTCTGTCATCCTTGAGACACCAGCTCTTTAGGTGTCCATTAGCTATAAAGGCTTCCTGCTCCTCAGGAAGTCTTCTTACAGTCCAGTCAGGGAACTTTACTTATAGGAGTCCACTGGCTGCAGTACAGCCTGATTCCCAGCCCATCAGGGAATCCTTGGCTGCAGTACAATCTGATTCCCGAGTCATCAGGGAATCCCTGGCTGCAGTACAATCTCCATCTCCTCCTCCTAAGAAGATTTGTATCTACACCGTCAGAGGCCACCTGCTCCTCAGGTGTCCACTGGCGGCAGTGCAGTCCAATTCCCTGCTCTCTAGGGAATCCTTGGCTGCAGTAGTGTCTGTATCTTCCGCTCCTCGGAAGATAACCTTTCTTACTGTTACACCAAAACACTCACATTACATAGGTGTCCTGTGTCTTACTATACTTGTATTATTGGTGATTCTGCAGATCACCATATAATCAGGTATAATATCTGTATTATTGGTGATACTGCAGATCACCAATAATCAAATACACTCTGTGTGCTAACATCAATCGTTACACCGAGGCTCCGGCACAAGTTCAACAGGGCTTTCCCACTTTTGTTTACTGCCTTGTCATAGCTATGTCTTGCTGTCTGCATTGGTTCCTGGTAATAGCTCTCTCCTCCAAGTATGTATGTTTTTCCCCTTGAGAGATCAGATAGTCCTTCTCTGTGCCTGTTCTGGCATTAAGGTCTCCATAGATGAGTACTCTGCCCTGGGACTGAAAGTGGCTGGCTTCTCTTTGTAGGATCTCATAGGTATCAGGTTTGTAGTAAGGGGACTCTGTTGGGGGGATATATGCTGCACACAGGTACATGTTGGACTGAGAGGTGAGGATGGAGCTATTTATTTCAATCCAGATGTGGCTGTCTCCTCGTTTGATTACTTTAATGTGCTCTGTAAGCTCCTCCTTGTACCATATTAGTATGCCTCCTGAACGACGACCCTGTTTAATGTTCTTGTTCTTCTGTGAAGATACCGAAAATTCCCTGTATCCCATGGGTGCAAGAGATTCATTCTCTGCCCGGGTCCATGTCTCCAGGAGGATTTGAATATCAATGTTTTCAAGTCTCTTTTTAAAGTCTGGATCATTTGTTTTGGATCCAAAAGCTGAGGCATTCAGCCCTTGGATGTTCCAGCTACTGATAATAAGTGATGTAATTTTGAGTCTGTATACCTTGTAATGAGCAGGGATTGTCATAGAACTCAATATTATCGGAGTGTCGCATCAGTATACTATATAAATTGCTACACAAAGTCCTGATTTCCGCCATGTTTCTGCCTTCCCTTGCTCCGTGTTGCCATTGTGGGGCAGGCGGTTTCCTCCACATTTGCCATGTTTGTGGACGCTCACTTTGGTAATGCTTTATTGGAATTTGCCATCTGTTTGTTGGATTAGTTCTTTCATGGGGTCTCTGAGGTCTAGTAAGCACCATGTCCTTAAACTCCTTTGCAAGGAGGCTGACTCCTTGTTTGTTAAGGTGCTTGTTGCTGTACAGATGGTGGGTTGTGATTGTGGTGTGCTGTGCCAGTTGTATGTCTGGTGAGGATCTGAGATTGGAGGCCAGCTCTGCATTGATTTGTTTAATTGTCTGGTGAGGAATGTCTTTTCTTGGGAGCAGGGAAGAGAACGTTGTGCTGGGGAATTTCTGCTGTACCCTTTTAACCATTTGTGACAGTTTGTATGTGATGGTTTCTTGGTCTGTGGTATTTTCTTGTTTAATGTCATTGGTGCTGGTGTGCAGGATGAGATGTTTAGGGTCAGTAAAATAAGGCTTATTAATGACCCCTGCTGCTTATTCAATAGTTGAGCAGATGATTTTAATGACATTCTTCCCAGGAAAGAGTCTCTTTGTGTCCAGGTATGTCCCATTAGAGTTTCACTTTTGGACAGGACCTCTATTTACAGCAGATGGGTGTGGCAATGGGTTCGCGATTCGCTCCACAGTATGCAAATCTATTCATGGCCAAAATCGAAGAGGAATACCTCAATGCATGTGGCATAAAACCCTTGGCCTACTTCCGCTTCATTGATGATATTTGAATCATCTGGTCCGCAAGTGAGGATGATCTTCTCCAGTTCCACAGGAACTTCAATGCCTTCCATCCTACAATCAAATTGAAACTTACCTACTCTCACACAGAGATTAACTTTCTGGACACCACCATATACATCAGGGGTAACAACATACAAACCTCTGTGTATCGCAAACCTACAGACCGTCCTACATACCTAAGATATGACAGTTTTCATCCCAAGCACATTAAGAACTCTATAATTTACAGCCAAGCTATAAGGTACAACCGGATTTGTTCTGACAGGATGGACAGATACAAGCACCTGGATCACCTTAAGAACACTTTCATTAAACAAGGTTACAGTCCTCCCATGGCTGAGGCCCAAATAAGGAAAGCTAGCAACATTCCCAGGACTGAACTTCTGAAATATAAGCAAAACCAGAAAGAGGAACGTGTCCCTTTGGTTGTCACTAGTGTTGGGCGAACATCTAGATGTTCGGGTTCGGGCCGAACAGGCCGAACATGGCCGCGATGTTCGGGTGTTCGACCCGAACTCCGAACAT
Organism: Hyperolius riggenbachi; assembly: GCF_040937935.1. NCBI lineage: Eukaryota > Metazoa > Chordata > Amphibia > Anura > Hyperoliidae > Hyperolius > Hyperolius riggenbachi. Next base: position 127,838,908 of record NC_090655.1, on the reverse strand, counting down.
AATGGAAGTCAATGGGGACCCGAACTTTTGTGCTTTGTAAAGCCTCCTTATATGCTACATACCCCAAATTTACAGGGTATGTGCACCTTGGGAGTGGGTACAAGAGGAAAAAAAAATTTAGCAAAAAGAGCTTATAGTTTTTGAGAAAATCGATTTTAAAGTTTCAAAGGGAAAACTGTCTTTTAAATGCGGGAAATGTCTGTTTTCTTTGCACAGGTAACATGCTTTTTGTCGGCATGCAGTCATAAATGTAATACATATAAGAGGTTCCAGGAAAAGGGACCGGTAATGCTAACCCAGCAGCAGCACACGTGATGGAACAGGAGGAGGGTGGCGCAGGAGGAGAAGGCCACGCTTTGAGACACAACAACCCAGGCCTTGCATGAGGACAAGAAGCGTGCGGATAGCATGCTTTGTACCACCATGCAGTCATAAATGTAATAAAGATAAGTGGTTCAATAAACAGGGACCACGCGGCAACGCTAACCCAGCAGCAGCACACGTGATGGAACAGGAGGAGGCGCAGGAGGAGAAGGCCACGCTTTGTGAGACACAACAACCCAGGCCTTGCATGAGGACAAAAAGCGTGCGGATAGCATGCTTTGTACCGCCATGTAGTCATAAATGTAATAAAGATAAGAGGTTCAATAAACAGGGACCACGCGGCAACGCTAACCCAGCAGCAGCAGCAGCAGCAGCACACGTGATGGAACAGGAGGAGGCGCAGGAGGAGAAGGCCACGCTTTGTGAGACACAACAACCCAGGCCTTGCATGAGGACAAAAAGCGTGCGGATAGCATGCTTTGTACCGCCATGTAGTCATAAATGTAATAAAGATAAGAGGTTCAATAAACAGTGACCACGCGGCAACGGTAACCCAGCAGCAGCAGCAGCACACGTGATGGAACAGGAGGAGGCGCAGGAGGAGAAGGCCACGCTTTGTGAGACACAACAACCCAGGCCTTGCATGAGGACAAAAAGCGTGCGGATAGCATGCTTTGTACCGCCATGTAGTCATAAATGTAATAAAGATAAGAGGTTCAATAAACAGGGACCACGCGGCAACGGTAACCCAGCAGCAGCAGCAGCAGCAGCAGCACACGTGATGGAACAGGAGGAGGCGCAGGAGGAGAAGGCCACGCTTTGTGAGACACAACAACCCAGGCCTTGCATGAGGACAAAAAGCGTGCGGATATAGCAGCAATGCTTTTTGCCGCCATGCAGTCATAAATGTAATACAGATGAGAGGTTCAATAAACAGGGACCGGAAACGCTAAACCATCCCAGATGTTCATCGGTCATGTTACTTGGTTGGGGTCCAGGAGTGTTGCGTAGTCGTTTCCAATCCAGGATTGATTCATTTTAATTTGAGTCAGACGGTCTGCATTTTCTGTGGAGAGGCGGATACGCCGATCTGTGATGATGCCTCCGGCAGCACTGAAACAGCGTTCCGACATAACGCTGGCTGCCGGGCAAGCCAGCACCTCTATTGCGTACATTGCCAGTTCGTGCCAGGTGTCTAGCTTCATGCCCGGTTTCAGGTCCAGCGGTGCCAGCCACAAATCCGTCTGTTCCTTTATTCCCCTCCAAATTTCCTCCCCTGTGTGCTGCTTATCCCCAAGGCAGATCAGCTTCAGCAACGCTTGCTGACGCATGCCAACAGCTGTGCTGCACTGCTTCCACGATCCTACTGCTGCTGGTGCTGGGTTAGCATTTCCGGATGAGGTACAGCTTTGAGATGCGTTGGAGGAGAAGGAGTCAGAGAGGTAGGTGCTGCTGTTGTTATCCAGCTGTTTGCGGCGTGGGCAACACCCGCGCCGTAGCAGGTGAGGAATCGCTGCCAGGCTCCACAAGGTTCACCCAGTGCGCGGTAAGGGAGATGTATCGACCCTGGCCGAACGCACTCGTCCAGGTGTCAGTGGTGAGGTGAACCTTGCAGGCAACGGCATTCTTCAAGCTTCGGGTTATTTAGCTGACCACGTGCTCATGCAACTCAGGCACTGCAGAGCGCGCAAAGTGGTAGCGGCTGGGAACCACGTAACGTGGGATGGCCACTGACATCATGCCCTTGAAGCTGTTTGTCTCCACCACTCGATATGGCAGCATTTCGCAGGCCAGAAGCTTGGCTATGCTGGCTGGCTGTTACTGCCACGGCCCGGGGGTCATTTGCTGGCAATTTCCTCTTGTGCTCAAACATCTCAGAAACAGACAACTCAACCGTAGCGCTGCACACCGAAGGGCTGTTGGTTGTTGTGTTTGATGAACACTGGGAGACCTCAAGAGCACTAGTCCGGAAAGTGACAGTGTCAGCATCGTCTGATGTTTGTGAATGTTGTGAACCACGCAATGGCTGGGCTACTGCTGCTGCTGAGGCGGGTCTGGTGGTGAGTCTGGTGAACCCAAGGGAGGCAGTGTTGCTGGTGGTACCCTGTCCTGCCGCGTTTGCCCACAGAGTGGGATGTTTGGATAGAATGTGGCGGCTCATGCTGGTGGTGGAGAGGTTGTTAATACTTTTCCCCCTGCTCAGGCGGGTCTTGCACACCTTGCAAATCGCCATGGTAACATCCTCAGTGCAGTCTTCAAAGAAAGCCCAGACTTTAACTGGCTGAGGACTCGGACCTCGTGCGTGATGTGCTGGTGCTGCTTAACCCACTGCTGGACGCTTGAGAGGTCATCCAAGTAATTATCTGGTCCTGTTCTTTTGGATCTGTGAGGGTTGTTGTCCTGGACAACATGGGCAGTATTGAGTGGGTTTTCTTGGGTGCTCCCCTGTGGCCTGTACGTGAACCGTCAGGGGAAACACCTCTTCCCTTGCCCCTCCCTCTTTCACCGGATTTCTTCCTCATTTCACTTATCCTTAAAGTACACGCTGACTGGCAGCAGTACAGTGGCAGTACAGAAATGCTATACAGTGGTGGGTGAGCGGTGTACCACTATTGTCAGCAGTGACACAGAGCACAATGCTATACAGTGGCGGGTGAGCGGTGTACTACTGTTCCCAGCAGACACAGAGTGGAAGTAAACACAATGCTATATAGTGTGGCTGAGCGAGCGGTGTACCACTATTCCCAGCAGACACAGAGTGGCAGTAAACAGAATGCTATATAGTGTGGCTGAGCGAGGTACACAGAGTGGCAGTAAACAGAATGCTATATAGTGTGGCTGAGCGAGCGGTGTACCACTATTCCCAGCAGACACAGAACAGTGAACAGAATGCTATATAGTGTGGCTGAGCGAGCGGTGTACCACTATTCCCAGCAGACACAGAACAGTGAACAGAATGCTATATAGTGTGGATGAGCGAGCGGTGTACCACTATTCCCAGCAGACACAGAACAGTAAACAGAATGCTATATAGTGTGGCTGAGCGAGCGGTGTACCACTATTCCCAGCAGACACAGAACAGTGAACAGAATGCTATATAGTGTGGCTGAGCGAGCGGTGTACCACTATTCCCAGCAGACACAGAACAGTGAACAGAATGCTATATAGTGTGGCTGAGCGAGCGGTGTACTACTGTTCCCAGCAGACACAGAACAGTACACAGAATGCTATATAGTGTGGCTGAACGAGCGGTGTACTACTGTTCCCAGCAGACACAGAACAGTACACAGAATGCTATATAGTGTGGCTGAACGAGCGGTGTACCACTATTCCAAGCAGACACAGAACAGTGAACAGAATGCTATATAGTGTGGCTGAGCGAGCGGTGTACCACTATTCCCAGCAGACACAGAGTGGCAGTAAACAGAATGCTATATAGTGTGGCTGAGCGAGGTACACAGAGTGGCAGTAAACAGAATGCTATATAGTGTGGCTGTGCAAGCGGTGTACTACTATTCCCAGCAGACACAGAGTGGCAGTAAACAGAATGCTATATAGTGTGGCTGAGCGAGGTACACAGAGTGGCAGTAAACAGAATGCTGAGCGAGCGGTGTACTACTATTCCCAGCAGCGACACACAATGACTGGGGGGGACCCTGGCTAGCGTGGCTGGAGCGCGAACTACCCTGCCTGCCTACCCAAAGCTAAACCCACAGACAAATGGCGGAGATATGACGTGGTTCGGGTATTTATTTACCCGAACCACGTGACAGTTCGGCCAATCAGAGCGCGTTCGGGTCCGAACCACGTGACCCGTTCGGCCAATCACAGCGCTAGCCGAACGTTCGGGGAACGTTCGGCCATGCGCTCTTAGTTCGGCCATATGGCCGAACGGTTTGGCCGAGCACCGTCAGGTGTTCGGCCGAACTCGAACATCACCCGAACAGGGTGATGTTCTGCAGAACCCGAACAGTGGCGAACACTGTTCGCCCAACACTAGTTGTCACCTACAACCCACACCTGGAAATCTTAAGGAGGATTGCTAAGGAACTTCATCCCATTTTACACAAGGATCACAGACTGAGAACGATATTCCCTAAACCTCCACTCTTGTCATATCGGCAACCACACAATCTAAAACAGATGATTGTCAGGAGCTCTTTGAATAGGCCTCAACAAAACGGAACATCACCCTGCCGACAAAAAATATGTGGGACCTGCAGACACATTTACTCCACTGACAGGGTAACGATACCAGGTTCACAACAGGAGTACAGAGTACAAGGTTAATTTTCCTGTGGGTCCACCAATCTGGTATATCTGATCATGTGTGCTAAATGCCCCAATGTTATGTACGTGGGAGAAACTGGACAAACACTGCGCAAACGTATGAATGGACACAGGCACACTATTAATGATACCAAATCTGGACTCCCAGTTGCTACACACTTTCGGTCCAACGGACACAGCATGGATGATCTTCGTGTCACTGCCCTGAAGGGCGGCTTCAAAACGTCAAATGACTGATTAATAGCAGAAACAAAATTTATAAATTGGTTCAAAGCTGTGCAGAAGGGTTTGAATAAGGACAACAACTTTCTATATTGGTATGAGATTGATGATATATGAACTGTCTCAGCCACTCTAGCTGAACTTGTGAACTAAGAATTTATGATAGCTCTGGGTCAATCCTAATACCAGGTCTGTGAGCAATGGAGTAAACAAGGATCCTTCTCTCACCCCATTTAGATGATCTGTTTGTATTAAGGCATCTTAATGACGTATTTATGCTTGAAAAAAATATCTGTTTTCCCTTTTGATGTTGCATGTATATAAGCTGTCTGTACCACCAGCTTGCAAACTAACAGGATGTAAACCTGACGAAGGCTGCAAGGCCGAAAGCTTGTTTATTCTTATTCATTTGTAGTTAGCCAATAAATGGTATCATCCTGATTTAAAACTTCTTGCTTTTACTGATGGCTAACATGGTACAATACCCTACTGCTACCATTAGAGTCTATAATCAGTACAATGTCAGGGCTGCGAGGTTTATATGAGCCATTTGTTTGTTGTTTAGGCTTGGGTGAGACAGTCTTGGCAGCATTTGGGGAGGGGCCTAGCTGGCTGTGGCTGGGCTCTGGGGTGTTGAGTGAGGCTGTGTTGGTAGCATTTGGGGAGGGGTGGCTTTGGCTGTCTTTGGTGTCTTGGGTGTTTACTGCATCTTGTCTGTTGTGTACAGTGCTGTCCTCAATCAGTGCAAGATTTGTGGGAACCTTTGTATGTTTTGTTGTCACCTCTTCTTTTGGCTGATTTAATATTTGTTTTTTCCGGATCTCCTCCTTAAGCTGTGAATTCTCCTCCTGCAGTTTTTGAATAGATACTTTGATATCGCAAAGAGCTTCAGTGTGCTCAGATTTCAGCCTAAGTAGTTCTTCTCTCAGTTGGTCATTTGCATTTTTCACACCTTGGCGTCTTTGAGTATGTTCCCTGAAGAGAGTGAAGTCTCTTTCTAGATTAAACAGACAGTATCTGAGGGTTTCCAGGGAGGGGTCTGTTTTAGAGTCTCTGGAGGGCAGTTTTTCTCCCTGTTTTGTAGTTTGATCCTCACATTTTTGTGTTGCAGGGTTATTTATGGTTTTATAGTTTCATGCTTTCTCTCTGATACGGGGGAAGAGCTTCTCAAATTCCTCCAGTCTGCATTTAGCACCTTGGATCAAGATGGTGCCAGTGTTATAAACATTGATGGTAAATGCTGTTTGCTGGGATTCTTCCTCACCCTGAATTTTGATTTGGTTGCCTGCATCCTGGTCGATGTCCACAATTGTAATGTCCTTGTAGTGTCCACAAAATGCCATGTGCCATGCGAAGATATGTTCTGTATAGAATATTAAATTAGTTTTGCTCCCTTGTTCGTTATAATCTGCGTACAAAGTCTCTGCATTGGCTTTCAATATTGATCTCTTTATTGCCTTCCTTTGATCCTAATGCTGGATACACACCATGCGTTTCCACGTTCGTTGCGTCCGTCAATACGCATCAATTCGATTATTTCCGACATGTCCGATTCACGTTTCGATGGATTGTTAGGTCGATTTGCCATACTTTACATGGCAATCGACCTAAAAATCAACGAAATGCGTTCGGAAATGCTCGGAAATAATCGATTCGACGCTTATCGACGGACGCATTTGACGCGAAGACGCATGTTGTGTATTCAGCATTAGTTGTGCCTTTTGGGTATGTTATCTTTAAAGTTCCTGACCTCCTGCTGGCTCTGCCTTCTGTCTCTGCTTCAGTCTTGTCAATGCTGCTTTGCGTTTGCCTTTCCTTTATCACAGTACTTTTCCTATTTTATATCTTTGTCTTTCTATTATAATGTATTGGCAAGTTTCTGCAGTTTATGCAGTTTTATGGCAGAAAGCCCTTACCTTGGAAAGGGCTTGTGTTCTGTTCCTCTGGATTTCTGGAGGTTATCTCTCTGAGGGCAGGGCAGGGGTGTTTTTAGCAGTCTGCTTGTTGTTACTCCATAAGCTTGTTTCTTTTCTTTTGTCTGGGTGTCCTTGTTTAAAATTCTTTAGTCCATGTCTTTAGTTCTTTAGTTCTTCATTCTGTCTGTATGTCTGTTCCTTGCTTTTGTGATGTCCTCCAATTTGCTCATTACAAGGTATAAGTTGTATAGAATCAGGAGCTCATCTTCAGTACTGCTTACTCTGCTTACTCTAGCTACTCCCTTAATTTGGCTTCACATACATACTGGGGGCACTTATACTTGGCTACATACAGTGCTGCCGTAATTATTCATTCATGACTTAGTTACTTTTATTCAACCAGCAAGTAATGTTTTGATGGGGAAATGGAATAAGTGTCTCCCAAAAGATACATCTAAGATGGCGCCGGGTGCGGACGCCACGGCCACAGAGCTCCGGCCTTTTTTCTTCCTACTTTCTTAATACCTCCCCACCGCTCTCACCAGCAACCTCCATCTGCCTGGGTGAGATGCAGGGACCACAGGAGTGTGCGGCATGCGACCATCGGCTGCCCGGGCTGCTCTGCTCTGCCGCGGGGACCGACTACAGGAGAGCACACCAGCTCGCAGGCACTGCAGACCTGGGTGAGAGGAGGGACACACGCTGACTCGGCCTCTGCATTCCGCGGGCTGTTGAAGGGGACCACTGCCGACTTCCTCCACCACTGTCCCGGTCTGCAGCAGGCTGCCTGCCAGCCTGAAAACATCAGAGCCGAATGCCGCTGGGCCCTCACGAGACCATCACCCACATGCTTGCCAGCCTGAGGTCATCGGACCAGGCATTGCGGGGCTCTTTGCCGCTGAGGAGATGCCTTCCTCCCCTTGCTGCTGCTCGCCGGACCAGAGGAGTTCCCGCACCATCGTCGCTCCTGCACCGTCGGCAGCCGCCACCCACGTGGTCCAGACCGCAGCATCGGGATCACCGCGGCCGCCAGGGTTTGGAGCCAATGGAGCACACTGCAGGGCAGATCACAAGGACTCTACTGCCCAGGTGAGCCCCCATGCTGGCTGCTCTCTCTGTCCTCTGGGCAAGCGATCTCTGGGCCCCTCAGCTGCCATTCCCTGCTCCACCACGCTGTTCCCTGCTCCACCAATCGGCCCAGGCTGCATGGCCCTATGCATGGCCCTTTGCAAACATCAGCTTCAGGGCAGGGCCTGTGCACCCACCAGCTCCATCTCGCATCACTGCGGCACAGCCAGCCAAACGGGACGCTTTCCAGTCACCCCGCACTACCCAAGGGGCCTCACTTTCATTGTTCTTCTTCCTTATTCTCTCTCTAGCTATCCCTTCTTTCTTTCTCTATCCCCCCCAGCTTCCTTTCTACTCTTCGTGGACAACGGTAGCACCTGTCTAGTTGCGAGCGTGTCGCTGTGTAGCGTCCAGTGCCGAAAATGGCAGCGCTCATATCAGCTCTCAGGCTGCTCCTCCAGTCCCACTCTTTTTCTGTTCCTGCTATCAGTGTGTCTTGCTATGTTTGCATTACGTTAATTGTACGTGTATGCTGTAATGCTCTGTTTGTATTATGTTAACTGTACGTGTATGCTGTAATGCTCTCTGTTTTTTGCTTTTGTTTTGCTTTTATTGTTTATACGTATGTACCATGCTTAACTGTATATGATGCTCTGCTAAGTGTACGCACAAACTGTAATGTTGTCCTATGTATGCTTGCCCCACGTCTACGTATGTACCATGCTTAACCGTGCTATTTTCTTGTTTTTCATCAACGACCCTGTATGCGCCAAAACCAATTCCGGGTACAATCCACCGTTGTACTTGGCGAAATAAATTCTGATTCTGATTCTGAAGATAAGACGATGTACAAGATGCAATATTGAGGGGGAAAAAAAACATTTTCAAGCTTTTATTTACATTTGAGCAAAATGTGGCCAGTCCAAATTTATTCATACCCTTCTGAATAATCAATAGAAAAGCCTTTATTGGCTATTACAGAAATCAAACGCTTCCTATAATTGCAGACGAGCTTTTTGCTTGTCTCCACGGGTATTTTTGACCATTCATCTTTAGCAATGAGCTCCAAATCTTTCAGGCTGGAGGGTCTTCTTTTCATTACCCTGATGTTTAGCTCCTTCCACAGTTTCTTAATTGGATTCAAGTCAGGACTCTGGCTGTGCCACTCCAAAACGTTAATGTTGTCTTCAAACCATTTCTTCACCACTTTTGCTGTGTGTTTTGGGTCATTGTCATGCTGAAATGTCCACTGGTGGCCAAGGCCAAGTTTCTCTGCTGACTGCCTGATGTAGTCATTGAGAATTCTCATGTATTGCCCTTTTTTCATGGTGCCATTTACTGTGATTAGGTTCCCTGGTCCATTGGCTGAAAAACACCCCCAAAGCACTAGGTTCCCGCCACCATGTTTGACTGTGGGGATGGTGCTTCTCCTTTTTTATGCCAAATGAAGGAAACATCATTGTGACCAAACAATTCACCTGACCATAACACCAGAAGTCTTCTTCCTTGTCCAGATGAGGATTTGCAAAACCTTCACAGCACCTGAAATCCTAAATGAACAACAGAGTACCCTCTATATGAGGGGACTGTTAATAAAACTTAACTTTTAATAATGATTTATAAAATTCACTAACTAACTGCTTTAATAACAAATACATACTCTGTGTAGATAACTGAGCTAGGGGTACATTATAAGTACAACAATGTGATTGCAATCACACCCCTTCAGCTCAGCGATATCATAAAGTATATTACACAATACCCCCCACCAAAAATAAACCCAACATGTTTCACTTCTAAAATGAAGCTTTTTCAAGGGAAAACATAATGTGCTTTAAGTGCAATAGTGCTAGGGTGTAAAATACAAGATAATAAAATAACAAAGAGCTAGTGAGCGTGTCCGCTCATGATAGCAGTCAAACCAGACTGATTTTCAACCAGCCTTTTTATAGTGATCACTGGTCACATGGGGAGGGGGATGTAATCAAACAGCCCCTCCCTATTAGAAAGAGGTCTCTTAATTGGTCTAAAACCCCATCAATCACTTCACAGCCAATCATTTTTGGTTCCATACGGTCCCATGTAAACTGATTGAACACTTTACAGTGATTACAAATTGCCATAAAGCCCATGGATCATACCTTAATCGCTGTGCTATAAAGCACTGTTCACTACACATCCATCACTGTAGTATAAGCTGATAAAATCCTATTTCCTTAGTTAGCCGAGATTCAGCGTTTCTGATTGGTCCCTGCTGCCTCTGACATCACCCAGAGTCTTCCAGCCAGTCAGAGAGAAGCATCAGGTAACTCAGAAACGCCCCCCTCCCTCCTATTGGTCAGAGTAGTAGCCCATGAGTCGCTCCCTGTCAGCTAGTTCGGTTCAACAGCAGAGAGCCTTTCAAAGTCCCTGCTGGAATGGCTCATCTGAATCAAAAGAGCCGATACAGATATAGGACTGCTCTGTAGAGGAGATGGAATGAATCATCATTGTGTTATAAACAGAAAATGAATCATTCAGCTCCATGCAGCACCAGGCAGACTCAGCAAGAGTCATATCCTGGTGCTTGCAGGACGGCTCTGGGTGGCAGGAGAAAGACTCACAAAAAAGAATCAGCTCTTGAGGTTCATAGAGGAGAAGAAATGAATCATCCTCATTGTGCTGTAAATAGAAAGCGACTCAATCTGCTCCATGCTGTGCCAGGCAGACTCAACATGAGTCATATCCTGGTGCTTGCAGAGGGGTATTCAAATGAATCATACTAATTTGCCGCGAGTCGGCTCATTCTCTTCTATATGTGGCTGTACACATACAATATAGAGCTTGTCAGTGAATCATTAGGGGCAAAAAATTCAACAATATAAAAATCAATTGTATTAGGATGTACTCAGCTAAAACACATATATTTCATGATGGATTGACAATACACGGAGCTGACCAATAAAGTCACATTCTTAAAGAGACCTAACCAAAAAATTGTCAATGACAGAATATTTCTCCCAGACATTAATTACCATATCTATAATTATAGGGGATTTCGAGGACGTTGTCTTGCATCAGCAACACTGTATAGATATTCCATTTACTCTAACACGAGAGCATCAAGTGATGTTAACACTCATATACAAAGCACCAACCAACGAGATAATAAAGATAACAATTGAGAGGACAATCCAATCAATTACTTTTAAATATAGGAGGGACACAAAGGGGTTACATTTAACACAGGGACCCGGTAATGTACACAACAGCCAGGATTCTTTTAGGGAGCATGTGTTGAACTGTATTATTTTTATTATTGTTCACTCATAGGTGGGAGAGGGGGTGGGGGAAGAAATCCCCTCACCTATTTCCTCTCATTCTATTATAAGAAAGGAGTATACGTGAAACCCTCATTCAAGCCTGTTGGTGCTAGTGTCCCCAACCTATAAATCCATTTTGCCTCCAGTTTTCTTAAAATCAGATCCAAATTACCACCCCGTGGACCCATTTTCCACTGCTGTATCACCCAGAACCGTAACAAATTCGGGTCACCCCCATGCATCTCTACAAAATGTCTTGCTACTGATGTATTTCTTTTATGCTTAATATCACCGAGGTGTTCCAAGATTCTGGTTTTCACTGCTCTTGTAGTTTCTCCAATATATAGATAAGAACATGGGCACTTGATGGCATATATCACCCCCTCCGTATCACAGTTGAAAAAATCAAAGAGTCAATATATTCTGTTAGCTTTAGGCGCCATAAATTGTTTGCATTTTTCTACATTAATACAGGCTTTGCATTTGCCACATCTATGCATGCCATTCAGAACTGGATTCAGCCAGGTCCGTTTCTTTTCTTTAAATTTAACACCTTTTGGGGGTAAATAAGAGTGTGTCAAGGAATCACCCAGGTTTCTCCCCCTTCTATAAGTAAATTGGGGGTATGGGGATAAAATTTCACTCAACTGTGGATCCAGTTGCAAAATTGACCAGTGCTTTTCTATTATTTTCTTGATGCTGTTAGACCTATCTGAGAAGGTGCTAATAATCCGGGTAGGTTCCCTCTCATTTTTCCTCTCTTTCGTCCTCAACTTGGGGATTAATAACTGTCGTCTTTCAACAGATTTAGCATGTGTTTCTGCAGTATTAAGAACTTGTTCAGGATAACCCCTTTCTTTAAATCTTTTCTGTAGGGTCTGGCATTCCGCCTCAAAGTCTTTAGAATTAGAGCAGTTTCTCCTTGCCCTCAGGAACTGACCCTTTGGTATTCCCCTCTTTAGGGGGAGGGGGTGATAACTTTCCCATGATAGAAGGGAATTTGTTGCGGTGGGTTTCCTAAATATCTTAGTGTTCAACCCTTCATTCGAGTTTTTACAGATCTGAACATCCAGAAAATTAATGGTCTGGTGATCAATCTCATGTGTGAAATACATGCCAATCTCATTGGCGTTCAGTTTGGACACAAATTCCACAAACAAATCCCTGGGGCCGTCCCACAAGATGAAGATATCATCTATGAAACGGCCCCAGAAGATAATATGGGAAGTATACATCACCAAGTCCTCTCCAAAAACTATGGTATCCTCCCACCGACCCAAAAATAAATTTGCGTAGGTGGGGGCACAGGCCGTCCCCATAGCGCATCCCCTTGTTTGTAGGTAAAATTGATTTTGAAACATGAAATAATTGTGTGTCAATATAAATGAGAGGAGTTCAAGGAGGAAATTCGAATGATCCCTAAGCAATATACTCCTAGTGCATAAATAGTGATTCACTGCTTTCAGCCCAAGTTCATGTTTAATGTTATTATAAAGGGCCTCCACATCTAAGCTTGCCAGCCACACATTTTCTGTTACTTTTATATCATTTATCTTATTGAGTAAGTCCATTGTATCTCTTAAATAAGATGGCAAACTTTCCACAAAGGGTCTCAAAAAGTGGTCTATATATTTGCTAGCGTTTTCGGTCAAGCTCCCATTACCTGACACTATGGGGCGGCCTGGGGGATCATTCACATTCTTATGCACCTTGGGTAGTGCATAAAAGGTTGGTATGGTAGGGCACTTATTTAATATACAATCAAAGTCAGTTTTTTCCAAGACTTCTCTCTCTTTTGCCATTTTCAGCAGTGATTCAAATTTACTGTAAAAAATATTTGTTGGATTACTGTCTAATTTCCTATATTGTCTATGATCCTCTAACAGTCTGGAGCACATCCTCTCATAATTCTCCCTTTTCATCAGAACAATGTTTCCTCCCTTGTCAGATTTTTTAATAACTACATCGTCATTCTTAGTCAATCTGTTTAGGGCTTCTTGTTCAGACATACTTAAATTGGAATTTTCGTGTTTTGGGAGTTTATTGAGATTTTCCAGGTCCCTAGTTACTACATCGAGGAAACATTGGATTGATGGGTAATTCCCAATACTAGGACAGAATTTACTTTTACAGAATAGATCACTTCTAGGGATGTTCAACTGTATAATCCCTGTTTCATTTTCCTCTATTAAGTCATTCAGTGCCTCCAATGTTACACGATCTGTCTCCTCCTCTCTTCTCCCCTTCATTGTGGGAGTGTTCATAAATTTAAACAATGCAAGTTTCCTCACAAAAAGGTTTATGTCTTTTACAGCTTCAAAGAGGTCAAAGTTGGGGGTGGGAACAAATGACAGTCCTCTCAATAAAATTGTCGTTTCAGTGTCGTCAAGATCATAATCCGATAAGTTGATTATCTTCATACCATCCTTATCGGATTCATTAACAATATCTACCATTCCTCCTCCTTCTGTCTCTTTTGATATGGTTTGTAGCCCCATCTGTTTCTGTTTCTCAGATTGTGATAAGTTCCTTCTTGGGGCGGGTGATGGTATCCCCTGGGCCGCCCCCTTCCCTTTGGTTTTTTTGGTTTTCCTACGGGATCCCCAGAATTGGGGCTCTCCCCTGGGTCGGTGTCCGATTCTGAGGTATCTGTTGCTGTTATTGGGCTTGCTCCCTCTTTTGGGGGGGGTATTACGGGGTGCACGTCTCCAGTCATATTCTTTCTTATGCTTAAAGTCATTACAATCCCTGACATATTTCTTATGTTTCTTATTTTTTATTTGTTCCTTGTGGTTCTGTACTTTCTGTTGTAATTTTTGTTCCATTTCTTTAAAGGAGGGGTGTGTTTTAAATGACATTACTTTTTAAATTTTGGGGTGACCTGACACCCTGCCCTCTTTTTAGGGGACATATCTACAACTAATAAATTATGGCTGGTTTTCTTGATTCTATTCCCAATGTCAATGATCTTATTGCAGAGGCAAGGGAGGTGTTTTCAGTTGTAGAAGGGACAGAGAGCAATGTGACTACCATTAAACCTCCTGATATGGAAATTAATGAGGCATTTAAAAGTATTTTCAACATTTATAAAGAACACAATAGAAGTTGGTGGGAAATAAGTAGCTTTAATTGCTATTTGAAAGAGAAAATAACAGTACGGGGTTTACGCAATCTAGTCATACCACACAAACATACAGATAACGATGAATTTATGAGTGGTTGGAATAAACTTAAAACAAAACAGACTTTGGAGCTCATGACATACTTAAGAGATTTTGAAATAAAAGCTCTGGAAAAAACTAATAATAAATTAGCAGAAGAGCACAAGAAAGTAATGTCATTTAAAACACACCCCTCCTTTAAAGAAATGGAACAAAAATTACAACAGAAAGTACAGAACCACAAGGAACAAATAAAAAATAAGAAACATAAGAAATATGTCAGGGATTGTAATGACTTTAAGCATAAGAAAGAATATGACTGGAGACGTGCACCCCGTAATACCCCCCCCAAAAGAGGGAGCAAGCCCAATAACAGCAACAGATACCTCAGAATCGGACACCGACCCAGGGGAGAGCCCCAATTCTGGGGATCCCGTAGGAAAACCAAAAAAACCAAAGGGAAGGGGGCGGCCCAGGGGATACCATCACCCGCCCCAAGAAGGAACTTATCACAATCTGAGAAACAGAAACAGATGGGGCTACAAACCATATCAAAAGAGACAGAAGGAGGAGGAATGGTAGATATTGTTAATGAATCCGATAAGGATGGTATGAAGATAATCAACTTATCGGATTATGATCTTGACGACACTGAAACGACAATTTTATTGAGAGGACTGTCATTTGTTCCCACCCCCAACTTTGACCTCTTTGAAGCTGTAAAAGACATAAACCTTTTTGTGAGGAAACTTGCATTGTTTAAATTTATGAACACTCCCACAATGAAGGGGAGAAGAGAGGAGGAGACAGATCGTGTAACATTGGAGGCACTGAATGACTTAATAGAGGAAAATGAAACAGGGATTATACAGTTGGACATCCCTAGAAGTGATCTATTCTGTAAAAGTAAATTCTGTCCTAGTATTGGGAATTACCCATCAATCCAATGTTTCCTCGATGTAGTAACTAGGGACCTGGAAAATCTCAATAAACTCCCAAAACACGAAAATTCCAATTTAAGTATGTCTGAACAAGAAGCCCTAAACAGATTGACTAAGAATGACGATGTAGTTATTAAAAAATCTGACAAGGGAGGAAACATTGTTCTGATGAAAAGGGAGAATTATAAGAGGATGTGCTCCAGACTGTTAGAGGATCATAGACAATATAGGAAATTAGACAGTAATCCAACAAATATTTTTTACAGTAAATTTGAATCACTGCTGAAAATGGCAAAAGAGAGAGAAGTCTTGGAAAAAACTGACTTTGATTGTATATTAAATAAGTGCCCTACCATACCAACCTTTTATGCACTACCCAAGGTGCATAAGAATGTGAATGATCCCCCAGGCCGCCCCATAGTGTCAGGTAATGGGAGCTTGACCGAAAACGCTAGCAAATATATAGACCACTTTTTGAGACCCTTTGTGGAAAGTTTGCCATCTTATTTAAGAGATACAATGGACTTACTCAATAAGATAAATGATATAAAAGTAACAGAAAATGTGTGGCTGGCAAGCTTAGATGTGGAGGCCCTTTATAATAACATTAAACATGAACTTGGGCTGAAAGCAGTGAATCACTATTTATGCACTAGGAGTATATTGCTTAGGGATCATTCGAATTTCCTCCTTGAACTCCTCTCATTTATATTGACACACAATTATTTCATGTTTCAAAATCAATTTTACCTACAAACAAGGGGATGCGCTATGGGGACGGCCTGTGCCCCCACCTACGCAAATTTATTTTTGGGTCGGTGGGAGGATACCATAGTTTTTGGAGAGGACTTGGTGATGTATACTTCCCATATTATCTTCTGGGGCCGTTTCATAAATGACATCTTCATCTTGTGGGACGGCCCCAGGGATTTGTTTGTGGAATTTGTGTCCAAACTGAACGCCAATGAGATTGGCATGTATTTCACACATGAGATTGATCACCAGACCATTAATTTTCTGGATGTTCAGATCTGTAAAAACTCGAATGAAGGGTTGAACACTAAGATATTTAGGAAACCCACCGCAACAAATTCCCTTCTATCATGGGAAAGTTATCACCCCCTCCCCCTAAAGAGGGGAATACCAAAGGGTCAGTTCCTGAGGGCAAGGAGAAACTGCTCTAATTCTAAAGACTTTGAGGCGGAATGCCAGACCCTACAGAAAAGATTTAAAGAAAGGGGTTATCCTGAACAAGTTCTTAATACTGCAGAAACACATGCTAAATCTGTTGAAAGACGACAGTTATTAATCCCCAAGTTGAGGACGAAAGAGAGGAAAAATGAGAGGGAACCTACCCGGATTATTAGCACCTTCTCAGATAGGTCTAACAGCATCAAGAAAATAATAGAAAAGCACTGGTCAATTTTGCAACTGGATCCACAGTTGAGTGAAATTTTATCCCCATACCCCCAATTTACTTATAGAAGGGGGAGAAACCTGGGTGATTCCTTGACACACTCTTATTTACCCCCAAAAGGTGTTAAATTTAAAGAAAAGAAACGGACCTGGCTGAATCCAGTTCTGAATGGCATGCATAGATGTGGCAAATGCAAAGCCTGTATTAATGTAGAAAAATGCAAACAATTTATGGCGCCTAAAGCTAACAGAATATATCGACTCTTTGATTTTTTCAACTGTGATACGGAGGGGGTGATATATGCCATCAAGTGCCCATGTTCTTATCTATATATTGGAGAAACTACAAGAGCAGTGAAAACCAGAATCTTGGAACACCTCGGTGATATTAAGCATAAAAGAAATACATCAGTAGCAAGACATTTTGTAGAGATGCATGGGGGTGACCCGAATTTGTTACGGTTCTGGGTGATACAGCAGTGGGAAATGGGTCCACGGGGTGGTAATTTGGATCTGATTTTAAGAAAACTGGAGGCAAAATGGATTTATAGGTTGGGGACACTAGCACCAACAGGCTTGAATGAGGGTTTCACGTATACTCCTTTCTTATAATAGAATGAGAGGAAATAGGTGAGGGGATTTCTTCCCCCACCCCCTCTCCCACCTATGAGTGAACAATAATAAAAATAATACAGTTCAACACATGCTCCCTAAAAGAATCCTGGCTGTTGTGTACACTACCGGGTCCCTGTGTTAAATGTAACCCCTTTGTGTCCCTCCTATATTTAAAAGTAATTGATTGGATTGTCCTCTCAATTGTTATCTTTATTATCTCGTTGGTTGGTGCTTTGTATATGAGTGTTAACATCACTTGATGCTCTCGTGTTAGAGTAAATGGAATATCTATACAGTGTTGCTGATGCAAGACAACGTCCTCGAAATCCCCTATAATTATAGATATGGTAATTAATGTCTGGGAGAAATATTCTGTCATTGACAATTTTTTGGTTAGGTCTCTTTAAGAATGTGACTTTATTGGTCAGCTCCGTGTATTGTCAATCCATCATGAAATATATGTGTTTTAGCTGAGTACATCCTAATACAATTGATTTTTATATTGTTGAATTTTTTGCCCCTAATGATTCACTGACAAGCTCTATATTGTATGTGTACAGCCACATATAGAAGAGAATGAGCCGACTCGCGGCAAATTAGTATGATTCATTTGAATACCCCTCTGCAAGCACCAGGATATGACTCATGTTGAGTCTGCCTGGCACAGCATTGAGCAGATTGAGTCGCTTTCTATTTACAGCACAATGAGGATGATTCATTCCTTCTCCTCTATGAACCTCAAGAGCTGATTCTTTTTTGTGAGTCTTTCTCCTGCCACCCAGAACCGTCCTGCAAGCACCAGGATATGACTCTTGCTGAGTCTGCCTGGTGCTGCATGGAGCTGAATGATTCATTTTCTGTTTATAACACAATGATGATTCATTCCATCTCCTCTACAGAGCAGTCCTATATCTGTATCGGCTCTTTCGATTCAGATGAGCCATTCCAGCAGGGACTTTGAAAGGCTCTCTGCTGTTGAACCGAACTAGCTGACAGGGAGCGACTCATGGGCTACTACTCTGACCAATAGGAGGGAGGGGGGCGTTTCTGAGTTACCTGATGCTTCTCTCTGACTGGCTGGAAGACTCTGGGTGATGTCAGAGGCAGCAGGGACCAATCAGAAACGCTGAATCTCGGCTAACTAAGGAAATAGGATTTTATCAGCTTATACTACAGTGATGGATGTGTAGTGAACAGTGCTTTATAGCACAGCGATTAAGGTATGATCCATGGGCTTTATGGCAATTTGTAATCACTGTAAAGTGTTCAATCAGTTTACATGGGACCGTATGGAACCAAAAATGATTGGCTGTGAAGTGATTGATGGGGTTTTAGACCAATTAAGAGACCTCTTTCTAATAGGGAGGGGCTGTTTGATTACATCCCCCTCCCCATGTGACCAGTGATCACTATAAAAAGGCTGGTTGAAAATCAGTCTGGTTTGACTGCTATCATGAGCGGACACGCTCACTAGCTCTTTGTTATTTTATTATCTTGTATTTTACACCCTAGCACTATTGCACTTAAAGCACATTATGTTTTCCCTTGAAAAAGCTTCATTTTAGAAGTGAAACATGTTGGGTTTATTTTTGGTGGGGGGTATTGTGTAATATACTTTATGATATCGCTGAGCTGAAGGGGTGTGATTGCAATCACATTGTTGTACTTATAATGTACCCCTAGCTCAGTTATCTACACAGAGTATGTATTTGTTATTAAAGCAGTTAGTTAGTGAATTTTATAAATCATTATTAAAAGTTAAGTTTTATTAACAGTCCCCTCATATAGAGGGTACTCTGTTGTTCATTGAGGATTAGCAAAAGCCAAGTGAGCTTTTGTGTGCCTTATTTGGAGGCGTACGCCATGGTCTGCATCCATAGAACCCAGCAGTGTGCAGTGTCCGTTGGATTGTCTGCCTTGAGACATTGCCACCAGCAGAGCCCATATTAACCAGGATGGCCTTGGTGGTGATCCTTCTTTCTTCTTTTTCACCTCTCTGGCCGCAATAGCAGCATAGGGGGCGATATACAGGCTGGGAACGCGAAGAATCACTCGCGTTCCCATGCCTGTCGGCTGGTGACGGCCAAACCGGAAGTGTTCGCCGGCGGGTCCTGGAGCGTCAGAGCGGGGCTGCGAGGGCACCGATCGGCTGCTGGGGGCTGAGGGAAGCCCCAGGTGAGTAAATCTCATTTTTTTTTGTTGACTTAAGTTTTCCTTTAAGAACAGCTTGGACTATTTGGATTGGTATAGAACTGTGGATTTTCATACAGACTGTGACAGCTTGTGAAGGGTATGAATCATTTTGGACAGGACACTTTTTGCTCAAATGTAAATAAAAGCTGAGAAATGTTTTTGTTTCCACAATAATTCCTCTTGTACATTGTCTTATTATCTTTTGGGAGACACCTAAGTCATTTCCTGTCAAAACATTACTTGCTAGTTGAATAAAAGTAAATGTAAAGGATACCCGAACTGAAATGTGACATAATGAGATAGACATGTGTATGTACAGTGCCTAGCAGACAAATAACTATGCTGTGTTCCTTTTTTCCTTTCTCTGCCTGAAAGAGTTAAATATCAGGTATGTAACTGGCTGACTCAGTCCTGACTCAGACAGGAAGTGACCACAGTGTAACCCTCACTGATAAGAAATTCCAACTATAAAACACTTTCCTAGCAGAAAATGGCTTCTGAGAGCAAGAAAGAGGTAAAAAAAGGGGAATTTCTTATCAGTGAGGGTCCCACTGTAGTGACTTCCTGTCTGAGTCAGGACTGAGTCAGCCACTTACATACCTGATATTTAACTCTTTCAGGCAGAGAAAGAAAAAAAGGAACACAGCATAGTTATTTGTGTGCTAGGCACTGTACATACACATTAAATAAAAATGGAGGATAGTGCACAAAGCAAGACAAGACCAAAGCTAGGGAGGCATACAATTGGCACTAAAATCTTTACTTTATTATATCAAAAATGAGATAAAAATTGTAACTGGATGTCAGACAGAAATAGCAGCCCCACCCACCCACCCACCAATAAAAACCCACAAGTCCAAGGAGCGAGGACCCTATATTTCAAACAGTGAATACAATACAAATGAATGGATGTAGCTGTAGGACCAACACAGCATTTCAATTTGACAATTTGACCTATCACGGAAGAGGTGCTTAAACGCAATCCAATCTGCCATCAGACGCCTTGTCACAATGTAGACACTTTTCAAAATGAACAAGGCAAGAGTCCCACTCGCAGACTCCCAGGATAAGCAAAGTGGACAAGGCATGCAGGGTAAAGTTAGTAGAGGAGAGGGCGGCAGATGAGAGGCAAGCAGTTAAGCAACAAGCAAAGGCTGCGGATATACATGCATGTGGCACAGATAGTTCTCATAGAGACAAAGTTCGCCAAGATTGCCGATCATGCAGCCCAAACAAGAGCACTCACAGTTCCTGGGCCTCCTCCTCAGTAGCACTCCATTCCGTGAGTAATGATTGCTGTGTGGATCTGAAGCCGTGCTGATTATGGGACGCCAACTCGCCAGAAAGGTGGAAGTCCTGCGGGCGTTGGTATCCTTCCGCGCGGACACTTCCGTATGCCAGCTTACAAACAAGTTCACGTAGGATGAGCAATGGGTCCTCAAGCTCCGCCCACTGACCGGTTTCGCGCATGCGTGCTTCCTCAGGGTGTGATTACATCATGGCTACAGGGTACGTTATATACCTTGACTCAATACGAGACCGCCTTCGGGGCGGAATAAATGCAAATAATATTATGCATATGCAGTAAGTGCAGAGCGGCAATCGCCACAACAGGGGAACCAGGAGACAGAAACAGCTCAAAGAAAACACAAATGTGCCATACCTGTTATACAGTGCACACATTTATTTCAAAGTCCCACCACAGAGCGCGCATGGTCCATCCTCCAACATTGCCAAAATGGCAGGTAGCAGGAAAGACTTAATTAAAACTAATTTAACTGACAGTCCTCAGACAACTGAAAATCTATTTCCCTCATGCTGAATTTTCAATGGGGGTCAGAGACAGGGCCAAGATCAAGGTGAGTGCGAGTGAATCAAAAAGAGGCTTTATAAGAAACATTGTAGCCCAAAGTGTAATGAAACGCGGAAAAGCCGCGGCCTCTCAAGGTGAGGCGGCTGTTTCCGCGTCCAGCAGGACGCCACAACGCGGAAAAAACGCTGCATGCCGCTCAGGGAGAGCGGCGGAATCCGCATTGGGAACGGCGGAATCCGCATTGGAGGCGGCTCCCGCACTTGGTTCACTAGATACATTGAAGACAGTACTGGTGTGGCTGGGACTGATAGTCCACCAAGATTCAGACTTACACGCGCGCGAGCACAGAGGCAGAGTTTAAATAGCAGTTAGAAGGGAGTCGGCTGATCAGCTGGGTCAGCTGACAAATTCCACTGCTCCCATTGGACCAGCAATTAGGGAGGTCCTGGAAAGGTCCTAGAGTATATATACTGCTGGTTGTTCACTTGCTCTTTGTCTGGCGTGCGATCACATATGTGGGAGCACCCAGATCCGTAGTCAGATCCGCAAGTGTGCCGGGACCAGCTGGAGCTGTAATCCTACACTTAGCTAGATTCTGTTGATAGCTAAAGTACTAGTTTGATTGTGATTATCTGTTATGACTTTTGCCTGCCTTGACTATCCTCCTGAACTCTGATTTTGTACCCCGATATATCTGATACCCCGTTGCTGAACCCTGCCTGTACTTTGACTCCGCCTTTGCCTCCTGATCTTGTACTTTATCTGTCCGTGTGTGTACGACCTGGCTTGTCCGACCTCGAGAACCGATCTTACCGTTAGAGGCGGTTCCTCGCTCTGTTAGCGATCCTTCCTCCTGAGGGTCACTTTCAGATATACCTTCCTACTGTCAGTCTGACTCCTCCCATCTTGGAGAGCTCAGGTCTGCGGAAGGAATCTGTGCAGTACTCCTTGCTGCATTGAGGCCTTGTCCTCTAAGTGTTACTGTTGCACCAAACACTACACTCTACTCAGGCGAACAGAGGTTAGTTTGTATATCGGATTATCGGTGAGACTGCAGATCACTTATAATCTGGTATATATCTGTATTTCCGGTGATACTGCAGATCACCGGTAATCAGATACTCTCTGCGCCCATCGATCGTTACAGAACGCCAGACCAAAAAATGCAAATGGACGCACACACTGACCGTCTGGGCGCACTTGCCACTTCGGTGGAAAACATCAACCAAGTGCTGGGTAGCCACAAGACTATGATTGATGTCCTTTCAGGCTCTGTGCGAACCCTCCAGACGTCAGTTGATTCAGTGCGATCCCCTCCTAGTGATGACATACGTATGCCCGTACCAGACAAATTTTCCGGCCACAAGTCTGACTTCCGGAATTTTAAGAGTAGAGTGTTATCTTATTTCGAGTTGAGACCCCGATCCTCGGGGACTGAGACCCAACGGGTCATCTTTATTAAAACTTTGTTAACTGGCGACTCCCAGTCCTGGGCGTACAACCTGCCCCCCACAGATACAGCTCTGACCTCAGTAGGGGAATTCTTTAAGGCCATGGCGGTAATTTACGACGACCCTGACCTTGCTGCGACCTCTGAGCGGAAGCTTAAGCTTTTACGGCAAGGCAGGGGTGCAGTCGAAGATTACGCGGCCGAATTTCGTAGGTGGTCAGTTACGGCCAGGTTTGACACCTATGCCCTCTTAGATTACTTCCTATCTGGGTTGTCGGATGAGGTCTCCGACCTAATGTTAAGTCAACCCGAACCCAGAACAGTCGATGAGGCCATCTCAGCGGCCATTCGAATCGACCGCAGGTTGCGCTATCAAAGACAAACCAGGGGTAGTCACCATGTCAGAATGGTGTCTTGCGCCACAACCCCAGTGACCCCACCTTCTCTCGAGTCAATACAGATTGGTCGGTCGGAGCGGTCACTAGAGGATAAACGGTTGCTCCTTCCGTGTACGATTACATGGGAAGGTAAGACCGAGCTCACGGAAGCCTTTGTTGATTCTGGCGCTGCAGCTAATTTTATGGACTTTGAGTTTGCTAAAAGGTTGGGTATTCCACTCACCCCAGTAAAACCACCCGTCCAGGTTACTGCAGTGGATGATTCCCCTCTGCAGAGGAATCATCCGTTATCACAGACATCAGAAGTGGGAGTCACTATAGGGGTGCTGCACAAAGAGAAACTACAGTTCATTGTATTACATATGTCCACCTCCACAATCATCCTAGGCATGCCGTGGTTACAAATCCATTCACCACAGATAGATTGGGCCACGGGGCAGTTAACAGCATGGTCACCTCGTTGTCTCCAGCAGTGTTTAGGGAGGCTGACGATAGGTCAAACCAGGGTACAAGTGGAAGGTGTACCTGAACAGTACTCGGATTATGCTGACGTGTTCTGTCCTAAGGCTGCGGATAAATTGCCCCCGCATCGCCCTTTCGACTGCCCCATTGACCTCGGTTCTGGTTGTATGCCCCCTCGAGGCCATTTGTATAATCTGTCTGGACCTGAAAAACTAGCCATGCAGGAGTATATCAGTGAAAACTTGGCCAAGGGCTTCATTCGCCCGTCCCGGTCGCCGGCCGGGGCAGGCTTCTTTTTTGTTAAGAAAAAAGACGGGGGTTTACGACCATGTATCGATTACCGGGGCCTAAATAAAATCACAGTGAAGAATCGCTACCCGTTGCCGTTAATAGACGATTTGTTCACACAGGTCACTGATGCGAGGATTTTTTCGAAACTGGATTTACGGGGGGCATACAATCTGGTGCGCATAAGAAAGGGCGATGAATGGAAAACGGCCTTCAATACACCTAACGGGCACTACGAGTACCTAGTGATGCCCTTCGGGTTATGTAATGCCCCGGCCGTTTTCCAGGAACTCATTAATGAGGTATTTAGGGAGGTGTTGGGAAAGTTTGTGTTAATCTACCTGGATGACATTCTTATCTTTTCTAACAATCTCCCTGATCACAGAACCCATGTCAGATTTGTACTGGACAAGCTGAGGCAGAATTTGTTGTACGCAAAACTTGAGAAGTGTATTTTCGAGGTTACGTCTGTCGCCTTTCTGGGATATATAATCTCCACCTCGGGCCTGTCTATGGACCCTGCCAAAGTCTCCGCGGTACTGGAGTGGCCGCAGCCGGTGGGGTTGAAGTCTTTGCAACGGTTCTTGGGGTTTGCAAACTATTATAGGAGGTTCATAAAGGGGTACTCCACAGTAGTCGCACCCCTCACCAGTCTTACAAAGAAAGGGGCAGACACCACTCACTGGCCTCCTGAGGCTTTACAGGCATTCTCTACGTTAAAGGAACTGTTCTGCTCAGCACCCATACTGAGACACGTGGACACTTCTTTTCCTTTCGTTGTTGAGGTAGACGCCTCAGAGGTTGGAGTGGGAGCTGTGCTGTCTCAACGTTCAGGCTTACAGGGTAGATTACACCCGTGTGCCTATTTTTCTCGGAGGTTTTCTCCTGCGGAGAGAAACTACGATATAGGCAACAGGGAGCTTCTAGCCATTAAGTTAGCCTTCGAGGAATGGCGTCATTGGCTAGAAGGAGCAGAGCACACGATCACGGTTTATACCGACCACAAGAATCTGGAATACATCGAGGGGGCTAAGAGATTAAGCCCTCGGCAGGCCCGATGGTCTCTGTTTTTCTCGAGGTTCACATTCCTGATTACGTATACTCCAGGTAGTAAGAATACCAAGGCGGATGCCCTCTCCAGGTGTTTTGAACCAGAGACAGCACAGTCCCCCGCTCCTGAGTCCATCATCCCACAGAAACTAGTATTAGCTGCCACGGAAACCTGGGAGGATTGGACAGAGGTGTTGGGTCCCTTTCAGCAGGATGTTCCTGAGGGAAAACCTGAAGGGGTCATGTTTATCCCTCTACCATTTCGCTTACAAATCCTGCAACTCTTTCATGACCATAAGAATGCTGGTCATCCTGGAGCTGCCAGAACGCAGGATCTGATTTCCAGGTGCGCTTGGTGGCCTTCTTTGGCAACAGATTGCAAGGAGTATGTCAGGGAGTGTGCGGTATGTGCCAAGAGTAAACCCTCCCGGCTTGCATCTGTAGGAAGGTTGCAGCCTTTGCCCACCCCGAGTGAGCCATGGACCCACCTGTCCATGGATTTTGTGGGGGAATTGCCCAGGTCCGAAGGCATGTCGGTCATCTGGGTGGTAGTCGACCGTTTTAGCAAAATGGCCCATTTTGTGCCTCTGAAAGGACTCCCCTCGGCCCAAGAACTGGCCGAATTGTTCATCATTCACGTCTTCCGGCTGCATGGCATTCCGGAAGACATTGTGTCAGATAGGGGAGTCCAATTCGTGTCTGGATTCTGGAGGGCATTTTGCAACCAGATGGGCATGAAATTGTCTTTTTCGTCAGGCTACCACCCACAGACAAACGGGCAGACTGAACGAATTAATCAGTCTTTGGAGCAATTCCTGAGATGTTACGTTGCGGAAGCTCAGAGTGACTGGGTAAAATTTTTACCCTTTGCGGAATTCGCACAAAATAATTTAAAGAATTCTTCGTCTGGTTTCTCTCCAT
The DNA here is from genome assembly GCF_040937935.1 of Hyperolius riggenbachi. Lineage (NCBI taxonomy): Eukaryota > Metazoa > Chordata > Amphibia > Anura > Hyperoliidae > Hyperolius > Hyperolius riggenbachi. The sequence continues at coordinate 127,813,078 of NC_090655.1, read as the reverse complement.
TCCAGATTGTGACAGGGAGGTCACCCAAATTCTCCCCTTTTCCAATTGTCTCTTCTCCTTTTCCAGCACTGGAGGATTGGCAGAGGTCACTGAGGGACAATTGGGGAATCGTTAAGGGGAACTTGCAGAAGGCATTCCAGAATCAGAAGGGTCAAGCGGACAAGAGACGGTCCGTGGAATGGAAATTTCAGCCAGGGGATTTAGTCTGGGTGTCCACACGCCACTTGACCTTGAAGCAGCCTTCTGCCAAACTGGGCCCCAGGTTTGTGGGTCCATTTTCCGTGACTAGGAGAATTAACAACGTCACTTACGTTATTGATCTTCCTGCCAGCATGCGGGGCGTAAGGTCGTTTCACGTGTCTCTGCTCAAACCCGCAGTCCATGTGGGCCCTACTCCGCCTCCTCCGGTTCTGGTGGACAGCCAACCCGAGTTCGAAATAGAGAAAATGTTGGACTCACGCATTGTCCAGAACTCGGTACAGTACCTGGTACACTGGAAGGGGTATGGCATTGAGGAGAGACAATGGGTCCCAGGGACTCGCATGCATGCGGATGAGTTGAGGGAAGAATTTCATACCTTACACCCCGAGAAGCCTGGTAGGAGTTGTCCGGAGTCCACTCCTCGGGGGGGGGGGGTACTGTAATGAAACGCGGAAAAGCCGCGGCCTCTCAAGGTGAGGCGGCTGTTTCCGCGTCCAGCAGGACGCCACAACGCGGAAAAAACGCTGCATGCCGCTCAGGGAGAGCGGCGGAATCCGCATTGGGAACGGCGGAATCCGCATTGGAGGCGGCTCCCGCACTTGGTTCACTAGATACATTGCAAGACAGTACTGGTGTGGCTGGGACTGATAGTCCACCAAGATTCAGACTTACACGCGCGCGAGCACAGAGGCAGAGTTTAAATAGCAGTTAGAAGGGAGTCGGCTGATCAGCTGGGTCAGCTGACAAATTCCACTGCTCCCATTGGACCAGCAATTAGGGAGGTCCTGGAAAGGTCCTAGAGTATATATACTGCTGGTTGTTCACTTGCTCTTTGTCTGGCGTGCGATCACATATGTGGGAGCACCCAGATCCGTAGTCAGATCCGCAAGTGTGCCGGGACCAGCTGGAGCTGTAATCCTACACTTAGCTAGATTCTGTTGATAGCTAAAGTACTAGTTTGATTGTGATTATCTGTTATGACTTTTGCCTGCCTTGACTATCCTCCTGAACTCTGATTTTGTACCCCGATATATCTGATACCCCGTTGCTGAACCCTGCCTGTACTTTGACTCCGCCTTTGCCTCCTGATCTTGTACTTTATCTGTCCGTGTGTGTACGACCTGGCTTGTCCGACCTCGAGAACCGATCTTACCGTTAGAGGCGGTTCCTCGCTCTGTTAGCGATCCTTCCTCCTGAGGGTCACTTTCAGATATACCTTCCTACTGTCAGTCTGACTCCTCCCGTCTTGGAGAGCTCAGGTCTGCGGAAGGAATCTGTGCAGTACTCCTTGCTGCATTGAGGCCTTGTCCTCTAAGTGTTACTGTTGCACCAAACACTACACTCTACTCAGGCGAACAGAGGTTAGTTTGTATATCGGATTATCGGTGAGACTGCAGATCACTTATAATCTGGTATATATCTGTATTTCCGGTGATACTGCAGATCACCGGTAATCAGATACTCTCTGTGCCCATCGATCGTTACACAAAGTCTACGTTATGCCCAAGTGGGGCCAAAGTACGAAGCCTAAAGATCCAGCCGCACTCCCTCTGCTTAAGGATCCTGTCAAAGTCCCCCCTACGGGAGGAAATGCTAAGTTTATAGATTCCCTTGACCTTCGAGCCCACAAGTTCGCCTCCATGACAATCTTTGTAGTGTTGCGCGAGGGGAGTTGTGTATTCCTCTGCTCTTGCGTTGCGCATATGCTCACCAATCCTCGCCCGCAAGGGACACGTTGTTTTCCCTATTTAATGCATGTTGCAAGGACAAGTGAGCATATACACAACCCCCTCAGTAGCGCAATTAATGAAGGATTCTATTCGGTAGGTTCTCTGGCCAAGGGAATCAGAAAAAGGTTGCAGTGCGGTCCACCAAAGGGCATACCTGACAACCACCACACTGATACATACCACTGGGGGTAGCCTTACCAAGCCACGTAACCGTGGTGCTTCTTTAAAGAACCATCTGGTTCAGAGTGAATTTAAAAGACACAGCTCTCTTGGCAGCCAAAGCTTTTGTGTGCCTTATTTGGAGGCGTACGCCATGGTCTGCATCCATAGAACCCAGCAGTGTGCAGTGTCCGTTGGATTGTCTGCCTTGAGACATTGCCACCAGCAGAGCCCATATTAACCAGGATGGCCTTGGTGGTGATCCTTCTTTCTTCTTTTTCACCTCTCCCACTATCCTCCTGGCCAGCACAGGTGTCACTTTTGGCTTCCGACCACATACTCTGATATTTTCCACAGTGCGGAAAATCTTATATTTTTTAATAATACTTTGCACTGTAGCCACTGGAACTTGAAAACATTTAGAAATGGCCTTGTAGCCCTTTCCTGACTTGTAAGCAGCCACAATGTGCAGCCGCAGGTCCTCACTGAGCTCCTTTGTCTTAGCCATGACTGTCCACAAACCAAATGCAGAGAGCTGCTGTTTTTCAGCTGTTGAGTTTACTAAAACAGCTGTTGTCAATAATCAGGGTAATTGGGATACTTAAGAACAGCTTGGACTATTTGGATTGGTATAGAACTATGGATTTTCACACAGACTGTGACAGCTTGTGAAGGGTATGAATCATTTTGGACATGACACTTTTTGCTCAAATGTAAATAAAAGCTGAGAAATGTTTTTGTTTCCACAATAATTCCTCTTGTACATTGTCTTATTATCTTTTGGGAGACACCTAAGTCATTTCCTGTCAAAACATTACTTGCTAGTTGAATAAAAGTAAATTTAAAGGATACCCGAACTGAAATGTGACATAATGAGATAGACATGTGTATGTACAGTGCCTAGCAGACAAATAACTATGCTGTGTTCCTTTTTTCCTTTCTCTGCCTGAAAGATTTAAATATCAGGTATGTAACTGGCTGACTCAGTCCTGACTCAGACAGGAAGTGACCACAGTGTAACCCTCACTGATAAGAAATTCCAACTATAAAACACTTTCCTAGCAGAAAATGGCTTCTGAGAGCAAGAAAGAGGTGAAAAAGGGGGAATTTCTTATCAGTGAGGGTCCCACTGTAGTGACTTCCTGTCTGAGTCAGGACTGAGTCAGCCACTTACATACCTGATATTTAACTCTTTCAGGCAGAGAAAGAAAAAAAGGAACACAGCATAGTTATTTGTGTGCTAGGCACTGTACATACACATGTCTATCTCATTATGTCACATTTCAGTTCGGGTATCCTTTAAGTCAAAATTTACCAGGGGTATGAATAATTATGGGCAGCATTGTATACGGGGGCACCCCAATACCTTGCTTCCTATACTGGGGGCACCTATACCTGGCTAGTGATACTTCGGTTACCTATACCTTGCTAACCTATCCTGGTGGCACCTATACCTGGCTACACATACTAGGGGCACCTATACCTAGCTACCTATACTGTGGATACCTACACCTATCTTTCTATACTAGGGGCATCTTCACCTGGCTCCCTATACTGGGGTACCTATACTTTGATTCCTATACTGGGGCGCCAATATCTAGCTCAATGTTTCACAACACGCGGTTCGTGTACCCCAGGGTGTACGCGAGACCACAGCTGGAGGTGCGCTGCCAGGAGGGCATGCAGCGCGAAACTGGGGAGCATGCCCACACATAGCGGCAGGGAGGGGGGTCTACTTCCCCCCTCCCTCACCTTGGACCCCCTGTCAGCGCTTACCCCTCTGACACTCATTAACAGCAGCAACGGTGGCGGCGGCGGCGGCGGCATGGTAAAAGGAATGCGGACTTACTTCCGCGTTCCACGCCGGAGGTCCATCTCTGGGGGAGTCCAAGGTGAGGGGGGGAGTGGACCCCCCTGCCCACAGCTATGTGTGGGAATGCTCCCCAGTTTTGTGTTGCGTCCGCCACCTGGCTATACTGTGGGCACCCATGCCTGGCTATACTGAGGGCACCCATGCATGACTAAACTGTGGGCACCCATGCCTGGGTATACTGGGGGCACCTATACCTAGCTATACTGAGGGCACCCAAGCCTGGCTATACTGGGGGGCACCCATGCCTGGCTATACTGGGGGGGCACCCATGCCTGGCTATACTGGGGGCTCCTATACCTAGCTATACTGGGGCACCTATACCTAGCTATACTGGGGGCACCCATGCCTGGCTATACTGGGGGCACCCATGCCTAGCTATATTGAGGGCACCTATGCCAGGCTATACTGGGGGCACCTATACCTAGCTATACTGAGGGCACCTATACTGGAGGCGGGCACCTATACTTGGCTGGCTATCTATACTGGGGGCACCTATACTTGAAGTGGGGGTGTGTATGTGTGTGTGTATGTATGTATGTGTGTGTATATATATATATATATATGTTTATACATATATACACGTCAGGGGGGTACTTTGCTGGAACTGAATTGCGATAGGGGGTAGTTGGGTCAAAAAATTTGAGAAACACTGATCTAGCTAACTTTACTGAGGGCAACTATACTTGCAGTGGCGTAGCTAAGGAGCTATGGGCCCCGGTGCAAGTTTTACATGGGGCCCCCAACCACTATATACATAACAATTGATACGGCACAGCAAAACCTGTCAAGTACAAGCACAGCGTTAGAGGTGCAAAAAGGGGATGGGGAACAGCTTGTTAATGATCACCCCTATTTAAAGCATCTATAGGAATGATTATTACCAGCACAGGGCCAATAGAGAGCTAATATTGTGCTTGAGGGAGGGCCCCTCGGGGGCCCCTCTGACCCAAGGGCCCCGATGCCGTTGCTACCTCTGCAACCCCTATTGCTACGCCACTGTTTACTGGGCTACCTATGCTGGGTGCACCTATAACTGGGTATCTATACTTGACTACCTATACTAGGGGCACCTAAACCTCGCAAACCTATCCTGGAGCATCTATATCCCCAGCTAACATATACTGGGGGAACCTATACCTGGCTACCTATACTGGGGCACTAATTCCTAGCTATCTATACTGGGCAAAATTTACCTGGCTACCTATTCTGGGGGCACTTATACCTTGCTTACTATACTGGGGAAACCTATACTTGGCTACCAATACTGGGTACACCTAAGCCTAGCTTTTTATATGGAAGCATCTGGCTACCTATACTGGGGGCACCTTTACCTGGTTACCTATATAGGGGCACTTTTACCTGGCTTCCTATGCAGAGGCACCTATCCCTGGCTACATACCTACGTATACCAATGGTGTTTTTCTTTTTTGGTGCAGAGATGGGAGGTCAGACCCCTCTGCTGTTTGATGGCATGGTTCAGAGTTGGGTAGTCTGACCTTTCTACTGTGTGGTGGTATGGTCCAGAGATTGGAAATCTGACCCCTCTGCTGTGTGGTGGTATGGTCCAGAGATGGGAGGTCTGACCCCTCTGCTCTATGTAGTGATACGGTCTAGATATGGGAGGTCTGACCCATCTGCTGTTTGATGGTATGGTCCGGTGATGGAAGGTGTAACCCCTCAGCTGTGTGGTGGAATAATGTCCAGAGATGGGAGGTCTGACCCCTCTGCTTTGTGATGGTATGGTTCAGAGATGAGATTTCTGACCCCTCGGCTGTGTGGTGGTATAATCCAGGGGTGCCCATCCGGATTCCGGATATCTGGGTAACCCGGATATCCGAACTTTTTAGGCCTATCCGGATTGGATTCGGATTCCAGATAGTTGGGCCCAAATTCGGATAGCTATCTGCGGATAGTTGGGCGCATACCCGGATATCCGTGGATATCCAGGGATATCCGGATCAAAAATACCGTAAATAAGGTGATGACGTCCTGGAGCCAATCAGGGCTCCCAGCAGAAGCCCTAGCAACCAATCACAGAGGGGAACCCTGGTCGGCACCACCTGACCTCATTGAGCCAATCAAAGGCCTCCCAGCCTAAGCCCTGACATCCAATCACAGAAAGGAACACTGGCCAGCCCCCCTGTATAATGGGGGCTGCCATGATGAGACAGATCGTCCTGGCTTGCTGAATGCACACTGAGAGACATGCTCCAGTGCTGGTGGCCTACAAAGGGCTGTTCACAGTTCTAAACCTAAAGCTGTTCATTGATTAACCCCTTCACTAATCTATAGTTAAATCGTTAATTAGCTTGATTGATGTCTCATAGTGTGACAGTCGGAGTGTGCTGCTGGGCCTAGGGCTGTACACAGTGATAAGCTGTTCAGTGATTACCCCTTCACTTTCACTACACTATAGTTAAATCATTCATTAGCTTGATTGATGTCATAATGTGACATTTAGAGTGTGTGCTGCAGTGCTGCTGCAGCTGCTATGTGTACCAGGCCAGCTGCTGCCTGCCATGTGCAAACACGTGCAAAGTGCAAAGTGCCACGTGCAAAGTACCAAATGCAAAGTGCAAAGTGTCACGTGCAAAGACGTGCAAAGTGCAAACACGTGCAATGTGCAAAGTGAAAAGTGCCACGTGTAAAGTGCCAAATGCAAAGTGCAAAGTGCCATGTGCAAACACGTGCAAAGTGCAAACACGTGTAAAGTGAAAAGTGCAAACAAGTGCAAAGTGCAAACATGTGCAAAGTGCAAACACGTGCAAAGTGCTATGTGCAAAGTGCAAACACGTGCAAACATGTGCAAAGTGCAAACACGTGCAAGTGCAAACACGTGCAAGTGCAAACACATACAAAGTGCAAACACGTGCAAAGTGCCACGTGCAAAGTGCAAACACATGCAAAGTGCCACGTGCAAAGTGCAAACACGTGCAAAGTGCCACTTTGCACATGGCACTTTTCACGTGTTTGCACGTGGCACTTGGCACTTTGCACATGGCCCTTTGCACATGTTTGCACGTGGCACTTGGCACTTTGCACATAGCACTTTGCACATGGCACATGGCACTTTGCATGTGTTTGCACGTGGCACTTTGCACGTGTTTGCACGTGCTTGCACTTTGCACGTGTTTGCACATGCTTGCACTTTGCACGTGTTTGCACTTCGCACTTTGCACTTTGCAAATGGCACATGGTACTTTGCATGTGTTTGCACGTGGAACATGGCACTTTGCACATGGCACTTTGCACGTGGCACTTTGCACGTGACACGTGTTTGCACGTGGCACTTCGCACTTTGCACGTGGAACTTCGCACTTTGCAAGTGGCACATGGTACTTTGCACGTGTTTGCACGTGGCACTTGGCACTTCGCACTTTGCACTTCGCAATTTGCACGTGTTTGCACGTGGCACTTGGCACTTTGCACACGGCACTTTGCACATGGCACTTTGCACGTGTTTGCACGTGGTACTTTGCACGTGGCACTTTGCACATGGTATTTTGCACGTGTTTGCCTGTGGCACTTTGCACGTGGCACTTTGCACATGGCACTTTGCACTTTGCACATGGCACTTTGCACATGGCACTTTGCACGTGTTTGCACTTTGCACATGGCACTTTGCACTTGGCACTTTGCACATGGCACTTTGCATGTGTTTGCATGTGTTTGCACTTTGCACATATGTGCACTTTGCACGTGTTTGCACTTTGCATGTGGCACTTTGCACATGAAAAGTGCAAACACGTGCAAAGTGCTACTTTGCACATGGCACTTTGCAAGTGTTTGCACGTGGCACTTGGCACTTTGCACATGGCTCTTTGCACATGTTTGCACGTGGCACTTGGCACTGTGCACATGGCACTTTGCACGTGGCACATGGCACTTTGCATGTGTTTGCACGTGGCACTTTGCACGTGTTTGCACTTTGCACGTGTTTGCACTTTGCACGTGTTTGCACTTTGCACGTGTTTGCACTTTGCACGTGTTTGCACGTGGCACTTCGCATGTGTTTGCACGTGGAACATGGCACTTTGCACGTGGCACTTTGCACATGGCACTTCGCACGTGGCACTTCGCACTTTGCACGTGGCACTTTGCACTTTGCAAATGGCACATGGTACTTTGCACATGTTTGAACGTGGCACTTGGCACTTTGCACATGGCACTTTGCACGTGTTTGCACATGGCACACGGCACTTTGCACACGCCACTTTGCACGTGGCACTTTGCACGTGGCACTTTGCACATGGCACTTTGCACGTGGCACTTTGCACATGGTATTTTGCATGTGTTTGCCTGTGGCACTTGGCACATGGCACTTGGCACATGGCACTTTGCACGTGGCACTTTGCACGTGGCACTTTGCACATGGCACTTTGCACATGGCACTTTGCACGTGTTTGCACTTGGCACTTTGCACGTGTTTGCATGTGGCACTTCACACTTTGCACTTTGCACATGGCACTTTGCACGTGTTTGCACGTGGCACTTTGCACTTGGCACTTTGCACATGGCACTTGGCAGATGGCACTTGGCACTTTGCACATGGCACTTTGCATGTGTTTGCATGTGTTTGCACTTTGCACATATGTGCACTTTGCACGTGTTTGCACTTTGCATGTGGCACTTTGCACGTGTTGGCACTTTGCACGTGTTTGCACGTGGCACTTTGCACATGGCACATGGTACTTTGCACGTGTTTGCACGTGGCACTTGGCACTTTGCACATGGCACTTTGCACGTGTTTGCACATGGCACTTGGCACTTTGCATATGGCACTTTGCACATGGCACTTTGCACGTGGCACTTGGCACTTTGCACGTGGCACTTGGCACTTTGCACTTGGCTGCATGTGTTTGCACTTTGCACATGTTTGCACGTGTTTGCACTTTGCACGTGTTTGCACTTTGCACGTGGCACTTTGCACTTTTCACGTGTTTGCACTTTGCATGTGTTTGCACTTTGCACATGGCACTTTGCACGTGTTTACACGTGGCACTTCGCACTTTGCACTTGGCATTTTGCACATTGCACTTTGCACGTGTTTGCATGTGCCACATGGCACTTTGCACATGGCTGTTTGCACGTGGCACTTTGCACATGGCTGTTTGCACGTGTTTGCACGTGGCACTTTGCACATGGCACGTGGCACTGTGCACTTTGCACTTGGCATGTGGCACTTTGCACTTGGCACGGTGCACGCGTTTTCACATGGCACTTCGCACATGACACTTTGCACATGGCACTTTGCACGTGTTTGCACGTGGCACTTTGCACGTGTTTGCACGTGGCACTTTGCACATGTTTGCACATGGCACTTTGCACGTGTTTGCACCTGGCACTTTGCACCTGTTTGCACGTGGCACATTGCACTTTGCACGTGTTTGCACATGGCACTTTGTACATTGCACATGGCACTTTGCACATGCTTGCACATTGCACATGGCACTTTGCACATGTTTGCATGTGGCACTTGGCACTTTGCATGTGTTTGCACATGACACTTGGCACTTGGAACTTTGCACATGGCACTTTGCACCTGGGACAATGTGGGCTGCACGTCTGCTGTCTGGAACCTGGGCCTGATGCTAATTGACAGCCATTTTCTTTTGTTTTTTGGGGGATTTTAAGACCCCACATCATCAATTATTATTTCCCTTTAAAAATAATGATGCTACATGCCTCATATATCCTCAAAAACGTTCTTAAAGCAATTTAAAGGGCCACTTCCGGGTTCTCTACCCGGATATCCGAATTTGCCCGGATAGTAGGGTCGGATATCCGATTCTATTTGGATACCCACTAGTTCGGATCTGGATATCCGGTCTGGACCCGGATATCTGGGTATCCGGATCCGAGTCAACACGGATTTTGAAAATTGGTATCCGAGCACCCCTGGTATAATCCAGAGATGGGAGGTCTGACCCCTCTGCTGTGTGATAGGGTCCAGAGATGGGAGGTATTACCCCTCTGCTGTATGGTGGTAAGGTTCAAAGATGAGAGGCCTGACGATTTTGCTGTGTGGTGGTATGGTCAAAAGACAGAAGGTCTGACCCATCTGATGTGTGTTGGTATGGTCCAGAGATGCGAGGTCTGTCCCTTCTGCTGTGTGGTGGTGGTATGGTCCAGAGATAGGTCTGACCCCTCTGCTGTCTGGTAAAACGGACCAGAGATTGGAGGTGTTACCCCTCTGCTGTGCAGTGGTATGGTCCAGAGATGGAAGGTCTGACTTCTCTGCTGTATGGTGGTATGGTCAGAGATGGGAAGTCTGACCCCTCTGTTGTGTGGTGGTATGGTCTAGAGATGGGGGGTTTGACCCCTCTGCTGTTTGGTAATACGGCCTAGAGATGGAAGGTATCACCCTCTGCTCTTTGATGGTATGGTCCAGAGATGTTTGATGGTTTGATCCAGATATGGGAGGTCTGACTTCACTGCTGTTTGGTGGTATGGTCCAGAGATGGGAAGGTTTACCCCTTCTGTGTGGAGGTATGGTCCGGGAAAGGGAGGTCTCACCCCTCTGATGTCTGGTAATATGGTCCAGAGAAGAGAGGTCTGACCCTCGGCTCTTTATTGGTATGGTACAGAAATTGAAATTCTGACTGATTGAAAGTCTGACCCCTCTACTGTGTGGTGGTATGGTCCAGAGATGGAAGGTCTGACCCCTCGGCTGTGTGATGGTATGGTCCAGACATGGGAGGTGGTAACCCTCTGCTCTGTGGTGGTATGGTCCAAAGATAAGTGGTCTGACCATTCTGCTGTATGGTGGTATAGTCCAGAGATGGGAGGTCTGACCTATCACGGGCGGGGAGGACTCACCTCTTCCCCGCCCGTGATAGCCTGTAAGTGGACAGCGTTGCAGGAAGTGACGTCAGTGGAGCGCACGCTGGAACGCGGAAGAGGTGAGTCCTCCCCGCCCGTGCCTCTTACTATCGGCTGCTTCCTAAATATTTACAGCTGGAGGGGAGCGCAGATCGGGGGACCCAGGCGAGGGAGGGGGGGGGGGGGTCTGACCCCCCTCCCCACCGCTAGGCCCAATACCCCCGTCCTGCCTGCTACCCCTCCGGCTCGACGGCCGGCCCCCCACACCCACGGACGGGCGGGTGCCACCCCTAGAAGTTTGCCGCCTGAGGCAAAAGTTTCACCCCGCCTCATGAGCGGGCTTGCCCTGGTCTTACCCCTCTGCTGTTTGGTAATATGGCCTAGAGATGGGAGGTTTGAGCCTTGCACTTTGATGGTATGGTCCAGAGATGTTTGATGGTATGGTCCGGAGATGAGAGATCTGACTTCTCTGCTGTGTGGTGGTATGGTCCAGAGATGGGGTGGTTGACCCCCTTCTGTGTGGTGGTATGGTCCGGGAAAGGGAGGTCTCACCCCTCTGCTGTCTGGTAATATGGTCCAGAGAAGGGAGGTCTGACCCTCTGCTCTTTGATGGTATGGTCCAGAAATTGAACTTCTGGCTCTTCTGCTGTGTAGTGGTATGGTTCAGAGATGGGAGGTCTGACCATTTTGCTGTGTGGTGGTATGGTCCAGAGATTGAAAGTCTGACCCCTCTGCTGTATGGTGGTATAGTCCAGAGATAGGAGGTCTGACCTATCTGCTGTGTGTTGGTATGGTCAATAGATCTTAGGGTCTTACCCCTCTGCTGTTTGGTAATATGGCCTAGAGATGAGAGGTTTGATCCTCTGCTCTTTGATGGTATGGTCCAGAGATGTTTGATGGTATGGTCCGGAGATGAGAGATCTGACTTCTGTGCTGTGTGGTGGTATGGTTCTGAGATGGGAAGTGTGATCCCTTCTGTGTGGTGGTATGGCCCGGGAAAGGGAGGTCTTACCCTTCTGCTTTGTGGTGATATGGTCCAGAAATGGAAGGTCTGACCCCTCGGCTGTGATTGTATGGTCCACACATGGGAGGTAGTAACCCTCTGCTCTGTGGTGGTATGGTCCAAAGATAAGAGGTCTGACCATTGTGCTGTATGGTGGTATCTGGTATAGTCCAGAGATGGGAGGTCTGACCTATCTACTGTGTGTTGGTATAGTCAATAGATAGGAGGTCTGACTGGTATGGTCCAGAGATGTGAGGTCTGATCCCTCAGCTGCGTGGTGGTATGGTCTAGAGATGTGAGGTCTAATCACTCTGCTGTGTAGAAGAATAATGTCCAGAGATAAGTCTGACCCCTCTGCTGTGTGATGGTATGGTCCCGTGATGGAAGGTCTTACCCCTCTGCTTGTGTGTTGGTATGGTCCAGAGATGGAAGGTCTGACCCCTCTGCTGTTTGGTAATACGGATTAGAGATGAGAGGTCTGACCCTCTGCTCTTTAAAGGGAAGATCCACAGAGTTGTTTAAAAAAATAAAAATACTAATCCACTTACCTGGGGCTTCCTCCAGCTCGTGGCAGGCAGGACATGCCCTCGACGCTGCTCCAGAGGCTCCTGGTCTTCTCCGGTGGCTCACCCGACCTGGCCAGGCCGGTTTCCTGGTCGGGCTTCTCCTTGCGCTCCAACGTGCATCTCACGTGGTCGCGCTGACATCATCGGACGTCCTACAGACTGTACTGCACAGGAGCAGAACTAGACTGGAGGACGTCTGATGATGTCAGCGCGACCGCGTGAGACGCATGTTGGAGCGCACAAGAGCCCGACCTGGAAGCCGGCCTGGCCAGGTCGGGTGAGCCACCGGAGAAGACTGGTAGCCTCCGGAGCGGCGTCGAGGGTACGTCCGGCCTGCCACATGCTGGAGGAAGCCCCAGGTAAGTGGATTAGTATTTTTATTTCTCCATGAACCCTCCCTTTAAAGAATGGGAATGGAATTCTGGCCCCTTAGCTGTGTGATGGTATAGTCCAGACAGGCCCGGCCCTAGACTTTTTGCCGCCTGAGGCAATTTTCAAAGAAATCGCCGCCGCCCCCCCCCCCCCAAGCCGTGGGTGTGGGGGGCCGCCCGAGCTGGAGGGGATAGCGGGCAGGAAGGGGGTATTGGGCCTAGCGGCGGGGAGGGGGGGTCGGACACCCCCCTCCCTCGCCTGGGTCCCCCGTCCTCCGCTCCCCTCCAGCTTTAAAAAGTTCCTTGCTGTGGCTGCAGCTATGTGTAAGAGGCAACGGGCGGGGATTACTCACCTCTTCCTCGTTCCAGGCCAGCGTGCGCTCCACTGACGTCACTTCCTGCAGCGTAGCAGGAAGTGACGTCAGTGGAGCGCACGCTGACCTGGAACGAGGAAGAGGTGAGTAATCCCCGCCCGTTGCCTCTTACAAATAGCTGCAGCCAGCACGGAACTTTTTAAAGCTGGAGGGGAGCGGAGGACGGGGGACCCAGGCGAGGGAGGGGGGGGTCCGACCTCCCTCCCCGCCGCTAGGCCCAATACCCCCTTCCTGCCTGCTATCCCCTCCAGCTCGGGCGCCCCCCCCCCACACACGGACGGGTGGGTGCCGCCCCCCCCAGAAGTGCCGCCTGAGGCAAAAGTTTTACCCCGCCTCATGGGCGGGCCGGCCCTGGGTCCAGAGATAGGAAGTACTACCCCTCTACTGTGTGGAGGTTTGGTCCTCTCATCAAAGATGAGAGGTCTGACCCCTTTGCTGTGTGGTGGTGTAGTGTCCAAAGATGGGAGATCTGACCCCTCTGCTGTGTGGTAGTATGGTTTCCAGAGAATGGAGGTCTGATTCCTCTGTTGTTTAATGGTATGGTCCAGAGATGGAAAGTCTTACCCCTCTCCTGTGTGATGGTATGGTCCAGACATGGGAGGTAGTAACCCTCTGCTCTGTGGTGCTATGGTCCAAAGATAAGAGGTCTGATGATTATGCTGTGTGTTGGTATGGTCAATAGATGGGAGGTCTGACCCCTTTTCTGTGTGGAGGTCTGACCCCTTTACTGTGTGGTGGTGTGGTCCAAAGATGGGAGGTCTGACCGCTGCCCTGTTTGATGGTATGGTCAAGAGATGGGAGGGCTGATCCCTCCGCTGCCTGGTGGTATGGTCCAGAGATTTGAGGTTTAATCCCTCAGCTGTGTAGAAGAATGTCGTCCAGAGATAAGTCTGACCCCTCTGCTGTGTGGTAGTATGGTCCAGAGATGGGAAGTCTAACCCCTCTGCTGTGTGGTAATATGGTCCAAAGATAGGAGGTCTGACCCATCTGCTGTTTGTTGGCATGGTCCATATATGGGAGGTCTGACCCTTCTGCTCTGTGATGGTATGGACCAGAGATGCGAGGTCTGACTCATCTGCTGCCTGGTGGTAAAACGGTCAAAAGATGGGAGTTCTGACCCTCTTTTCTTTGATGGTATTGTCCAGAAATGGGAATTCTAGCCCCTCAGCTGTGTGGTGGTATGGTCCAGAGATGGGAGGTCTGACCCCTCTGCTGTGTGGTGGTATGTCCAGAAATGGGAGGTCTTACCCCTCTGGGGTGTGATAGTATGGTCCAAAGATGGGAGGTTTGACCATTTTGCTGTGTGGTGGTATTGTCCAAAGTTGGGAGGTCTGACCAATCTGCACTGTGCTGGTATGGTTTATAGAAGGAAGGTCTGACCCCTCTGGTGTGTAATGGTATGGTCTAGATAAGGAAATAATTACTCCTATGCTCTGTGGTGGTATGGTCCAAAGATGGGAGGTCTGACCCCCTCTGCTGTGTGATGGTATAGTCCAGAGATGGAAGGTCTGACCCCTCTGTAGTGGAATAATGTCCAGAGACGGAGGGCTTACTCCTCTGCTGTGTGATGGTATGGTCCAGTGATGGGAGGTCTTACACCTGTGCTGTGTGGTGGTATTGTTCAAAGATATGAGGTGTGACATGAGTTGGTATAGGCCATAGATGGGAGGTCTGACCCTTCTGCTGTGTGGTGGTATGGTCCAAAAATGGAAGGTCTAATCCCTCTGCTGTCTGGAAATATGGTCCAGAGATAGCAGGGGCGTAACTAGAAATCACTGGGCGCCCCCTGCGAATATTTGGATGGGGCCCCCCCCCATAGGTGCCAAATAATCGTAATGGGGCAGCGTTTCACTGTAAATTAATTGTAAAGTGGGCAGCATTTCACCAGACAATCGTAATGCGGGCCAGAAAATCGTAATGTGGGCAGAGTTCACCAGAAAATCATAATGTGGGCCAGAAAATCATAATGTGGGCAGAGTTCACCAGAAAATCGTAATGTGGGCTGCCGTTACCAGAAAATTGTAACGTGGGCAGCAGTCACCAGAAAACTAACGTGGGCAGCAGTCACCAGAAAACTGTAACGTGGACAGAAGTCACCAGAAAACTGTAACGTGGGCAGCAGTCACCAGAAAATTGTAAAGTGGGCAGCAGTCACCAGAAAATTGTAACGTGGACAGCATTCACCAGACAATCGTAATGTGAGCAGCGTTCACCAGAATATCATAATGTGGGCCAGAAAATCGTAATGTGGGCAGAGTTCACCAGAAAATCGTAATGTGGACAGCGTTCACCAGAAAATCGTAACGTGGACAGCATTCACCAGACAATCGTAACATGGCCAGTGTTCACCAGAAAATCGTAATGTGGGCCAGAAAATCGTAATGTGGGCAGAGTTCACCAGAAAATCGTAATGTGGACAGCGTTCACCAGAAAATCGTAATGTGGGCAGAGTTCACCAGAAAATCGTAATGTGGGCAGTGTTCACCAGAAAATCGTAATGTGGGCAGTGTTCACCAGAAAATCGTAATGTGGGCAGCGTTCACCTGAAAATTGTAACGTGGACAGCATTCACCAGACAATCGTAACGTGGGCAGTGTTCACCAGAAAATCGTAATGTGGGCCAGAAAATCGTAATGTGGCCAGAGTTCACCAGAAAATCGCAATGTGGGCAGCGTTTACCAGAAAATCGCAATGTGGGCAGCAGTCACCAGAAAATCGCAATGTGGGGCAGCAGTCACCAGAAAATTGTAATGTGGGCAGCAGACACCAGAAAAAAAAATGCCCCTGTAAAAAAAAAAAAAAAAAAAATTCACTTACCTGTCAGGAGTCTCTCCCGGCCTCTGCAGCACATCTCCCGCACTGACAGGCAGAGTGCAGGGCTACGGCAAGATGGCGCCCGAAGCTCTGTACTGGAGACACAAATAGTCTCCAGTGCAGGGCTTTGGCAGCCATCTTGCCGTAGCCCTGCTCTGCCTGCCGGAGGAATTGCAGGCTGCTGGAGCGGGGCTGCAGGGAATAAACTGGCGCAGCATCTATTAGACGCTGCGGCCAGTTGAGCACCTTGCTGGGGGGGTCCAGAATCGGGTGGGCGGTAGCGCTTCCCCCCGCGCACAGTGAGCGGGCCCCAGAGTGGCCCCGGGCCCCCCTGCGGCTGATGGACCCCATGGCATCCCCGGTAGGTATGCCGGTGAGAGATAGGAGGTCTGACTGTCTGCTCTTTGCTGGTATGGTCCAGAAATTGGAATTCTGGTATCTCAGCTGTGTGGTGGTATGGTCCAGAGATTGGAAGTCTGACCGCTCTGCTGTGTGATGGTATGGTCCAGTGATAGGAGTTCTGACCCCTCTGCTGTGTGGTTGTATGGTCCAGAGATGAGGTTTGACCTCTCTGCTGTGTGGTGGTATGGCCAGAGAATGGAGTTCTGACCCCTCTGCTGTGTGATGGTATGGTCCAGTGATGGGAGGTCTGAGTCCTCTGCTGTATGGTGGTATGGTTCAAAGATGGGAGGTTTGACCATTTTTCTGTGTGCTGGTATGGTTCATAGATGGAAGGTCTGACCCCTCTGCTGTGGTGGTATGGCCCAGAGATGGGGGGTTTGACCCTTCCTTTGTGTGGTTGTATGGCATCCAGAGATTGGAGCTTTCACCGCTCTGTTGTGCAGTGGAGTAGTCCAGAGATGGGAGGCTTTGCCCCTCTGCTGTGTGGTGGTATGGCCCAGAGATAAGAGGTCTGACCCTAGGCTGTGTGGTGGTATAGTGCAGGGATGGGAGGTCTGACCCTCTGCTGTGTGGTGGTCCAGGAAAATTAGGTCTCACTCTGCTGCTGTGTGGTGGTATGGTCAAGAGATGGAAGGACTGGACCTTCTGCTGTGTGATGGTATGGTCAAGAGATGGGAGGTCTGACCCATCTGCTGTGTGTTGATATGGTCGAGAGATGGGAGGTCTGACTTCTCTGCTGTGTAGTGGTATGGTCCAGAGATGGGAAGTCTGACCCCACTGCTGTGTGGTGGTATAGTCCAGGAATGGAAGGTCTCTCCCCTCTGCTGTGTAGTGGTATGGTCCAGAGGTGGGAGGTCTGACCAATTTTCCGTGTGCTGGTATGGTTCATAGATGGGAGGTCTGACCCCTTTGCTGTGTGGTGGTATGGTCCAGAGATGGGAGGTTGGACCCTTCCTCTGTGTGGTTGTATGGTGTCCAGAGATGGGAGGTCTTAACGCTCTACTATGCAGTGGCAATGGCCAGAGATGGAAGGTCTGACCCCCCCCCCCCTGTGTAATGGTCTCATCCAGTGATGGGAGGTCTGAACCCTTTGCTGTGTATGACCTAGAGAAGGAAGGTCTGACCCCTCTACTGCGTGGTATTATGGTCCAAAGATGTAAGGTCTGATCCCTCTGCTGTGTGATGGTATGGTCCAGTAATGGGAGGCCTGACCTTACTGTGGTGTGGTGTTATCGTCCAAAGATGTGAGGTCTGTTCCCTCTGCTGTGTACAGGAGTAATGTCCAGAGATAGGAGGTCTGACCCCTCTTCTGTGTGATGGTATGGTCCAGACATTAAGTTTGACCTCTCTGCTGTGTGGTGGTATGGCCAGAGAATGGAGTTCTGACCCCTCTGCTGTGTAATGGTATGGTCCAGTGATGGGAGGTCTGAACCCTCTGCTGTATGGTGGTATGGTTCAAAGATGGGAGGTTTGACCATGATTTGGTATAGGCCATAGATGGGAGGTCTGACCCTCCCCCCCCCCTCTGTGTAATGGTCTAATCCAATGATGGGAGGTCTGAACCCTTTGCTGTGTATGACCTAGAGAAGGAAGGTCTGACCCCTCTACTGCGTGGTATTATGGTCCAAAGATGTAAGGTCTGATCCCTCTGCTGTGTGATGGTATGGTCCAGTGATGGGAGGCCTGACCCTACTGTGGTGTGGTGTTATCGTCCAAAGATGTGAGGTCTTTTCCCTCTGCTGTGTACAGGAGTAATGTCCAGAGATAGGAGGTCTGACCCCTCTTCTGTGTGATGGTATGGTCCAGACATGAGGTTTGACCTCTCTGCTGTGTGGTGGTATGGCCAGAGAATGGAGTTCTGACCCCTCTGCTGTGTAATGGTATGGTCCAGTGATGGGAGGTCTGAACCCTCTGCTGTATGGTGGTATGGTTCAAAGATGGAAGGTCTGATCCCTCTGCTGTCTGGAAATACGGTCCAGAGATAGGAGGTCTGACTGTTTGCTCTTTGCTGGTATGGTCCAGAAATTGTAATTCTGGTATCTCAGCTGTGTGGTGGTATGGTCCAGAGATGGGAAGTCTTGTGCGATTGGTAAGATGCACTGTCTGTCCCAGGAGAGGACGTCAGGATGTGTGCTCCTAATCCATTGATAGAGTTGATGCAATGAATGTGTTTGCATGTCTGCACTATGCATGTTACAGGGCCAGAGTTAGGACACCTATGTTTACCTGGGTACTTCTGCGCAGTATAGGCGACTAAGCATAAGAATGCATTCTTCTGTGAACTAAGACCCCGGCTTTTAACTTAGCTGTAGGGATAACAGTTGTGCCTGGATGAGTGAATCTGTGAATGCATTTGTTTGAACATTTGCATGCGAGAGTGCGAAGGGTTAATAGATTTTTGCTGTTTTCTAGCCACACCCACTTCAGCACCTCCCTTTCCTTAATAACTTATTTAATGTCCTAACTAAAGGCGATGTGCCTGGATATATGTATTATTTTTTTCTTGTTACTGACCCCTGTGGCTAGGGTCTAATTCAGTGCACTCCCTCCTTCCCCTGTATGTGTTTGTCAGCATGCACACAGCTTATGCTGGTGTATGTGCATGGTGCACATGGATACATACGTTAGCTCCCTTGTGCGATTGGTAAGATGCACTTTCTGTCCCAGGAGAGGACGTCAGGATGTGTGCTCCTAATCCATTGATAGGTTTGATGCAATGAATGTGTTTGCATGTCTGCACTATGCATGTTACAGGGCCAGAGTTAGGACACCTATGTTTACCTGGGTACTTCTGCGCAGTATAGGTGACTAAGCATAAGAATGCATTCTTCTGTGAACTAAGACCCCGGCTTTTAACTTAGCTGTAGGGATAACAGTTGTGCCTGGATGAGTGAATCTGTGAATGCATTTGTTTGAACTTTTGCATGCGAGAGTGCGAAGGGTTAATAGACCTTTGCTGTGTATGACCTACAGAAGGAAGGTCTGACCCCTTTACTGCGTGGTATTATGGTCCAAATATGTAAGGTCTGATCCCTCTGCTGTATGACGGTATGGTCCAGTGTTGGGAGGCCTGACCCTACGGTGGTGTGGTGGTATCGTCCAAAGATGTGAGGTCTGTTCCCTCTACTGTGTACAGGAGTAATGTCCAGAGATAGGAGGTCTGACCCCTCTGCTGTGTGATGGTATGGTCCAGTGATGGGAGGCCTGACCCTACGGTGGTGTGGTGGTATCGTCCAAAGATGTGAGGTCTGTTCCCTTTGCTGTGTACAGGAGTAATGTCCAGGGATAGGAGGTCTGACCCCTCTGCTGTGTGATGGCATGGTCCAGTGATAGAAGGTCTTACCCTTTTGCTGTGTGGTGGTATTGTTCAAAGATGGGAGGTGTGACCATGATTTGGTATAGGCCATAGATAGGAGGTCTGACCCTTCTGCTGTGTGGTGGTATGGTCCAGAGATGGGAGGTCTGATCCCTCTACTGTCTGGAAATACGGTCCAGAGATGGTAGGTCTGACTGTCTGCTCTTTGCTGGTATGGGCCAGCAGAAAACCACACACATTCACAGGTGAGGTAATTAGTGTCTCAGTAGAGTTTATTAACTGCCTCTGTGGATTTCCACAAAACATGCTCTGTTGGTGGGCCTTGAGGACAGGGTTGGGGAACACTGGTCTAGAGAAGGGAGGTATTTAAATATAGGTCTGACCAAAGACGGCAGGGGTGACCATGTGTTGTTATGGTCCAGAGATGGGAGGTCTGACTCCTCTGCTGTCTGGGAAAATGGTCCAGAGATGGGAGGTCTGATCCTTTGCTCTTTGCTGGTATGGTCCAGAAATTGGAATTCTGGCCCCTCAGCTGTGTGGTGGTATGGTCCAGAGATGGGAGGTCTGCCCCATCTGCAGTGTGCTGGTATGGTTCATAGATGGGAGGTCTGACACCTCTGCTGTGTAATGGTATGGTCTAGAGAAGGGAAGTATTACTCCTCTGCTCTGTGGTGGTATGGTCCAGAGATAGGAGGTCTGTCTCCACTGCTGTGTAATGGTATGGTCCAGTGATGGGAAGTCTGACCCCTCTGCTCTGTAGTGTAATAATGTCCACAGATGGGGGTCTTGCCCCTCTGCTGTGTAATGGTATGGCCCAGTGATGGGAGGTCTTACCCCTCTGCTGTGTGGTAGTTTGCGCCAAAGATGGGATGTTTGACCATTTTGCTGTGTGGTAGTATGGTCCAGTAATAGAAGTCTTACTCCTCTGCTATGTGGTGCTATGGTCCAAGGATAGGTCTGACCAAAGACTGCATGGGTGACCATGTGTTGGTATCGTCCATAGAAGGAAGATCTGACCCTTCTGCTGGGTGGTGATATGGTCCAAAGATGGGTGGTCTGACCCCTCTGCTGTCTGGTAATATGTTCCAGATATGGGAGGTCTGACCCTCAACTGTGTGGTGGTATGGTCCAGAGATGGGAAATCTCACCCCTCTGCTGTGTGATGGAATGTTCCAGTGACCAGAGGTCTGATCCCTCTGCTGTGTGGTAGTATGGTGCAGAGATGGGAGGTTTGACCCCTCTGTGTGGTGGTATGTTCAGATATTGGAATTCTGACCCTTCTGCTGTGTGATGGTATTGTCCAGTGATGGGAGGTCTCAACCCTCTGCTGTGTGGTGGTATGGTCCAGAGATGGGAGGTCTGACCCCTCGGCAGTATGGTGGTATAGTGCAGAGATGGGAGTTCTGCCCCGCTGCTGTGTGGTGGTATGGTCCAGGAATGGGAAGTCTCACCCCTCTGCTGTGTAGTGGTATGGTCCAGAGATAGAAGCCCTTGCCCCTCTGCTGTGTGATGGTATGGTCCAAAGATGGGAGGTACGACCCCTCTGCTGTGTGGTGGTATTGTGTCCAGAGATGGAAGATCTTACCCCTCTGTTATGTTATGGTCCAGAGAAGGGAGGTCTGACCCCTCCACTGTTTGATAATATGAAAGATCTTACCCCTCTGCTTTGAGGTGGTATGTCCAGAGAAGGGAGGTCAGACCCCTTTGGGGTGGGATTGTATTGTGCAATGATGGGAGGTCTTACCCCTCTGCTGTGTGCTGGTATGATCTAAAGAAAGGAGGTTAGACCGTTTTGCTGTGTGGTTGTATAGTTTATAGATGGGAGGTCTGACCCCTCTGCTGTGTAATGGCATGGTCTAGAGAAGGGAGGTATTTAAATATAGGTCTGACCAAAGACGGCAGGGGTGACCATGTGTTGGTATGGTCCAGAGATGGGAGGTCTGACTCCTCTGCTGTCTGGGAATATGGTCCAGAGATGGGAGGTCTGATCCTTTGCTCTTTGCTGGTATGGTCCAGAAATTGGAATTCTGGCCCCTCAGCTGTGTGATGGTATTGTCCAGTGATGGGAGGTCTCACCCCTCTGCTGTGTGGTGGTATGGTTCAAAGATGAGATGTTTTACCACTTTGCTGTGTGGTGGTATGGTCCAGAGATGGGCGGTCTGACCCTTCCTCTGTGTTGTTGTATAGTGTCCGGAGTTGGGAATTCTTACCACTCTGCTGTGCAGTGGTATTAGCAGAGGGATTAGACCTCCTATCTCTGGACGTGTGGTGGTATGGTGCAGAGATGGGAGGTCTGCCCCTCGGCTGTGTGGTGGTATAGTCCAGAGACAGGAGGTCTGACCCTTCTGCTGTGTGGTGGTATAGTCCAGAGATGGAAGGTCTGGCCCCTCTGCTGTGTGATGGTATGGTCCAGTGATGGGAGGTCTGAACCCTTTGCTGTGTGTAGGTATGACCTAGAGAAGGATGGTCTGACCCCTCTACTGTGTGGTATTATGGTCCAAAGATGTAAGGTCTGACCCCTCGGCAGTGTGGTGGTATGGTCCAGAGATGTGTGGTGGTATGGTCCAGAGATGTGTGGTCTGATCCCTCTGCTGTGTAGAGGAATAATGTCCAGAGATAGGAGGTCTGATGTCTCTGCTGTGTGATGGTATGGTCCCATGATGGGAGCTCTTACTCCTAGCTGTGTGGTGGTATGCCCAGAGATGGGAGGTTGGATCCTTTTGGGGTGTGATGGTAGGGTCCACTGATGGAAGGTCTTACCCCTCCGCTGTGTGCTGGTATGGTCCAAAGATGGGAGGTTTCACCATTTTGCTGTGTGATGCTATGGTCCAAAGATGCGAGGTCTGACCCATCTGCAGTGTGCTGAGATGGTTCATAGATGGGAGGTCTGACCCCTCCGCTGTGTAATGGTATGGTCTAGAGAAGGTAGGTATTACTCCTCTGCTCTGTGGTGGTATGGTCCAGAGATGGGAGGTCTGACCCCTCTTTGTGTAGAAGTATGGTCCATAGATGGGAAATCTGACCCCTCTGCTTTTTGGTGGTATGGTACAGGAATGAGAGGTCTCCCCCCCCTCTGCTGTGTGGTGGTATGGTCCAGAGATGAAATGTCTGACCCCTCTTTGTGTTGTAGTATGGTCCAGAGATGAAAGGTCTGACCCATCTGCTGTGTCTTGTGGTATGGTCCAGAGATGGGAAGTCTGACCCCTCTGCTGCATGATGCTATGGTCCAGTGATGGGAGGTCTTACCCCTCTGCTGTCTGGTGGTATGCTCCAAAGATGAGAGGTCTGACCAAATATGGGAGGAGTGGCCATGTGTTGGTAAGGTCCATAGATGGGCGGTCTGCCCCTTCTACTGTGTGATGGTATAGTCCAGAGATGGGAGTTCTGACCCCTCTGCTGTGTGGGTGTATGGTGCAGAGATAAGAGGATTGACCCCTCTTTTGTGTGGTGGTATGTCCAGAGATTGGAGTTCTGACCCCTCTGCTGTGTGATGGTATGGTCCAGTGATGGGGAGTCTGACCCCTCTGCTGTGTGGTGGTATGGTGCAGAGATGGGAGGTCTGACCCCGCTGCAATGGGGTGGCTTGGGCCAGGAATGGGAGGTTTCACCCCACTGCTTTGTGGTTGTATGGTCCAGAGATGGAAGGCCTTGCCCCTCTGCTGTGTGATGGTATGGTCCAAAGATGAGAGGTCTGACCCCTCTGCTGTGTGGTGGTATAGTGTCCGAGATGGGAGATCTGAATTATCTGCTGTGTGGTGGTATGGTGTCCAGAGATTGGAGATCTTACCCCTCTGTTGTGTGGTGGTATGGTGTCCAGAGATGGGAGATCTTACCCATTTGTTGTTTGGTGCTATGGTCCGGAGATGGGAGGTTTGACCCCTCTGCTCTGGAGTGGAATAATGTCCAGAGTTGGATGGTCTTACCCCTCTGCTGTGTGATGCTATGGTCCAGTGATGGGAGGTCTTACCCCTCTGCTGTGTGGTAATATGCTTCAAAGATGAGTGGTCTGACCAAAGATGGGAGGAGTGACCATGTGTTGGTAAGGTCCATAGATGGGATGTCTGGACCATATCACCACACAGCAGAAGGATCAGAGATGGGAGGTCTGACCCTTCTGCTTTCTGGTAATATGGTCTAGAGATATGGTCTGTTCGTAAATGGAAATTCTGGCCCCTAAGCTGTGTGATGGTATGGTCCAGAGGTGGGAGGTCTGACCCCTCAGCTGTATGGTAATATAGTGCAGAGATGGGAGGTCTGACCCTGCTGCTGTGTGGTGGCATGGTCCAGGAATGGAAGGTCTCACCCCTCTGCTGTGTGATGGTATGGTCCATAGATAAGAGGTCTGACCCCTCAGCTGTGTGGTGGTATAGTGTCCAGAGATGGGAGATCTTACCCCTGTTGTTTTTTGGTATGGACAAGAGAAGGGAGGTCTGACCCCTCCGCTGGTTGATGGTATGGTCCAGAGTTGGGAGGTCTGATCCCTCTGCTGTGTTATGGTAGGATCCAGTGATGGGAGGTGTGACACCTCAGCTGCGTGGTGGTATGGTCCAGAGATGTGAGGTCTGAATCCCATGCTGTGTGATGGTATGGTCCTACGTGATGGGAGGTCTTACTCCTTTGCGGTGTGGTGGTATGTCCAGAGATTGGAGGTTTGACTCCTTTGGGGTGTGGCGGTATGGCCCAGAGATGCAAGGTCTGACCCCTCTGCTGTGGGGTGATATCGTCCAGTGATGGGAGTTCTTACCTCTTTGCTGTGTGTTGGTTTGGTCCAAAGATGGGCGGTCTGGCCATTTTGCTGTGTTTTGGTATGGTCCAGAGATGGGAGGTGTGATCCTCTGCTCTTTGATGGTATGGTTCAGAAATGGGAATGTTGGCCCCTCAGCAGTATGGTGGTTGTATGGTGTCTTACTCTTGTGCTGTGTGGTTGTATGGTAGAGAGAAGAGGCCTGCCCCCTTCGCTGTGCACCCAGAGATGGGAGGTCTGACCCCTCTGCTATGTGGTGATATGCTCCAGAGGTGGAAGATCTGACCCTTCTGCTGTGTGGTGGTATGGTGCGGAGATGGGAGGTCTGACCCCTCTGCTGTGTGGTTCAGAGATGGGAGGTCTGACCCTCTGCTGTGTGATGGTATGCTCCAGAGGTGTGAGGTCTGACCCTTCTGCTGTGTGGTGGTATGGTCCATGGATGGGAGGTCTGACCCCTCTGCTGTGTGGTTCAGAGATGGGAGGGCTGAGCCCTCTGTTGTGTGGTGGTATGGTCCAGAAATGGGAGGCTTGACTCCTCTGCTGTGTGGTGATCTGGTCCAGAGATGGAAGGTCTGACTCCTCAACTGTGCATTGGTATGGTGTCCATGAATGGTAGGTCTGACTCCTCTGCTGTGTGGTGGTATGGTCCAGAGAAGGAAGGTCTGACCCCTTTGCTGTGTGGTGGTATTTTCCTGAGATGGGGGCTATATCGGGGGCTCTTACACTTGGTTACCTATACTTGGGGCATCTATTCTTGACTACCTATACTAGGGGAACTAATACATGGCTTATTATATTAGAGCTTCTATATTTGGCTGCCTATAATGGGGTCAACTATTCTTGGCTACCTATACCAGAGGCACCTATACTTGGCTACCTCTACTGAGGGCACCTAAACCTGACCTCCTATATTGAGAGCACCTATACCTGGCTTCCTATACTGTAGGAACCTAAACCTGGTTACCTATATTGGGGGCATTAACCTCCCTGGTAGTAATCCTGAGCTATGCTCAGGCTAGCCGCCGGGAGCTCTATGCAGAGTATTGCACGCAGTGGGAGCTTTTACTCCCCTCCTGAGGGATCCAGACGTCGGTAGCTGTTTTCCTTCGTGTCCTCAGAAGCTCTGAATCTCTGGTGAGATTGTTGCCGTTGATCTCATCAAAATGTTACAGCACCACTGTAGGCTTACTGCACCTGCGCAGGCCTGGCCACGCGTCTTCTTCTATGCATTCTTGTCTGCAATAGCGACCTGAGCAGGTGCAGGACGCTATAGCAGGCAGTAACACGTAGAGGGCTATACGTGGCCAGGCCTGTCGGCAAAGTGAAAGTAGCTGTCGGCGGGAGATAGAGATGGCCAGAACGGTTCGCCCCCGAACTTATTTGTGAAAACTTCAGTGGTTCGCATTCGAGGTGAACCCCAAACTTTATGCGAGTTCGACCCGCCCCCTATACTACATCATTAGGGTCAACTTTGACCCTTTACATCACAGTCAGCAGACACAGGGTAGCCAATCAGGCTACACTCCCTCCCGATGCCCCCTCCCCCTTATAAAACACAGGCAGCGTCAACCATTTCACTCACTTGTGTGGCTGCAGTAATTAGAGAAGGGAAAACCTGGCTGCTGACATAGGGAAAGCTTAGTTAGGCTTTTGTGTTAGGCTTGTTAGGTTGCTCCTTCTTGCTGATCTTATTGCTAAAAAGCACTCCTCATCCTCAACAGCTCTTTTGAGAGCTAATGTTGTTCTTGTGATCTATTTTTTTTTTTTGTGTGTGTGTGTCCCACAGACACTTGTGTTGCATATACAGCCCTGTCAGTCAGTCACAGCTGCTGGTGGGACCTTGGCCCCTTGGTAATTCCTACTGTGCCACTGCCAGGCCCAGCACATTCAGTGACTACCTGTGTGTGTGACAGTTGCACATTTGTAATACCAATCACTCCATACCCACCTGTTCAGTGCACCTACCTCCCTACGTGACCGCAAGCAGTGTTATATACCAGTCACTGCACTTGTTTACGGTACCTGTGTGTGTGTGACAGCTGCACATTGTATTGATACAAGTCACTGCATACCTGTTCACTGCACCTGTGTGACTGCACATTGTATAAGTCAAGTCAGAGCATACCTTTCACTTCATCCCCCTCAATATGGACAAAAGAGGCAGAGGCAGGCCACCCGGCAGGGCTGTTCGAGGTTGTGCAGCCCTGGACCAAAGTACAATGTTCAGAAGGCGCGTGCCATCAACCCTCAAGTTTGTCAGGACGTAGTTGACTATTTAACACAGAACACCTCAGCTTCCGCACGGAAGCGTGACACAGCTTCCTCCTCCTGCTCTGATTCTGGCACCCCACTTTACACTCAGTCGGCATTTTAAAAACATTATACATACTTGAGGCTTCCTCCAGCCCCCTCCAGGTTGATTGGTCCCACGCTGTCCTCCAGCGCCATCTCCTTAATTCGCTGCTGAGATTCATGCGTTCTGGGGTGTACTCTGTATATGCAGTATGCCCTGGTTCGGAGGACTTTCTGGAGTGAATTGCAGAGGATCCCGATGGCGACGGAACGATCAACCAGGAGTGAGCTGGAGGAAGCCCCAGGTATGTCTCATTTTTTTAACCACTTGAGAACCGCAGTGTTAAACTCCCCTAAAGCCCACGCTATTTTTTACTTAACTGGCCACTGCAGCTTTAAGGCCAAGCTGCAGGGCTGCACAACACAGCACACAAGTAATTCCCCCCTTTTCCCCCACCAACTGAGCTCTCTGTTGGTGGGGTCTGATCGCTCCACTGTTTATTTTTTTTATACATTTTTTTTTTTTTATAAATGTGGCTTTTTTTTAAATTTATGTTCTCCTGCTTACTCTCTCCGCCAGCCAATCAGGGTGATCAGCTGTCATAGGCTTCAGCCTATGACAGCCAATCACTGCCCAGCCTATGGAGGGGACAGCACTGCTGCCGATTGCAGCGCTGTACATGTAAATGGACGGTGATTACACCATCTAACAGTCTTCCGAGCGGCGATGACTGAAGGGGGGGGGGCAGAGCTCTGCCCCCCCCCCCCCCCAATCAGGAGATGCGTGCACAGCCTGCGTGCAATCTCCTGCAGTAGACGGCTCCAGGACCTGATGCCAATCGGCGTTAGGTGGTCCTGGGGCTGCCGCGGTGGCCACGCCCATTGGCGTGGAGCAGTCGTACGGTAGTTCCCCCATCTCAGGTACACTGTAGCCACCCTGGCATTCAATTTCCCCAGGATTTCCATGCAAAAAGATCCACTGCTCAGGGTTTCCCTAGGGTGGCTGGATGCTTGTTCTGCATGCTGGGGTAGCACAGATCGCTACCCACAGCGTGCAGACAGGCATCCAACCATCCTGGGCAATCCCTCTGATGAGGAAGAAAATGCAGCCAGCGGGGCAGAGAAACAGGAAATCTCCCTGTCTGCATGGATGAGCTCAGCTCGTCATTAATGTTTTTTGCAAGTTTTTGCTGGACGAGCTCAGCTCATCCATACTGCCAGGGTGGTTAAGAGGCCAGAGCCTTTAAGCCCCGACAGGCTTAAATGATGCCACTTTTTTCATAATATAAATAAAGCATTTGGTGATTTCCTTCATATGTATGCATCTCTATTGTCAGGAAATGCTTGCATGTGTTGCTCATTTCAGTGAGGTAGGTTTCTACCTCACCCAACAGTTTTGGATGAACTACATAGTCGTTTATTTAACTGATAGTTAAATTGATGTATAAAGTATATATTAAAGTGATACTTTAATATATACTTTATACACCAACTAATCCTCAAACTGGTTTCCAAGAATAAATCCTAAAAAAAAATAAAAAAAAAAATATTTAGCCACGCCCCTCAAAGAAGGTGTTGCATAACTGCTAAAATCACAGGATAGAAGTATTTTCCTGGTAATTAGGCACTTTTTTTTTATTTCTTCAAGCAGGAATTACCTCTAATATAGCAGTGCTAGAGACCGTTAAAATTTGAAAGGACCACCTATTAGGCTCAGGTACTCATGGTACTGTGTAGGCCTTCGCCTTACATCCTGTATTTATAGACCTGCATTCTTAACCCTTATAGTGAAAAAAAAAATGAGATCTCTGTCTAGTTCTAAGGACGTTTGGGACAGCACATATCTGTGATTATATCATTAAGGCTTCTTTCCCACTAAGACGTTGCGTTAGATGCCACGTTAAGGTTGCATAACATACCCCTAACGCAACGCATAGTGGGGTTGAAGCTGGACGTTACATTAACGCGGCTCTTCATGCGTACTCTTGGACGCATGCAGCATCACGTGTTCCTGCCAGCCAATCGCCGCAGAAAGCGGCCGCTCCAGGAAGTAAACACTGCATGTCATGAGTGCAGTGAATATTAATTAGCCATGTGGCTGGCCGCGGAGGAGGAGGGGAGACCTCCTCCTCCAACATCACTGAGCATGTGCAAACAGTCTAACGCACAGCATGCAGCATTTTTTTTTAATGCTGCGTTACAATGTAACGCAACGTGGGCACTGTGAACAGCCCCTTGATTTTTCATTGCTGTGCGGTGGGCTGCGTTACAGGCTGCACTAACGTGCGCCTGTAACGTTTTACTGTGAAAGCAGCCTAACATTTGTATAGCACTTTTCTCCTGTCAGACTTAAAGTTCTTGAGATGTGCAGCCGCTAAGGGCATGTTGTGTGGTTTACCCTGGAGTGGTAGGGGGTAAACTTGACTTATTTTTAAATAGGTACTGGCTATTAGGGATGTGTGAGAAGTGAAACTGTAACAGCAAGTGTTTTAGAAGGGGTCATGTGAAGTGTCGAGAGGTTGGTACATAACGTGGAGTACCACAGGAAGAGGCAGTCACACAGGTAAATTTAACCCTCTCTACAGCCTCCTCCTCAAACATAAGCGAGCCCTTTACCAAGGTTCAAATCCCAGCTCAAGCCAGTATGTAAAACAGTAAGGTGTCTTTGGGCAAGGCTCCCTAATGATCCTGGTCACCCGGTGAGCATGCCTTTAGTAGCTGTAGCCTTGATTCCACCAGGAGAAAAGTGAGATATAATATTCTGTGTCTCATCTTCTCCATAGCCTGTGAAGAAGGAAGAATCGGGAGGATGGAACGCAGCAGCAAGAGGCCGTCATTACAGGTACAGTAACCCTTTCTGCCACAGAACCCACCTCGAACACGTATAGTTTCCCTTTTTGCAAACTGTGCTCGCTTATCCCTACTGGTACGGCCATGATTCAAACTGTTGTTTCAAAATGTTAAAAGTGACAAATTTAAACAATACTCTATCCAGCTCATCATGCCACATGTCAGTTATGGTACCCTTTAAAGAGACACTGAAGCGAAAAAAAAATTATGATATTATGATTTGTATGTGTAGTACAGCTAAGAAATGAAACAATTAGACTGATGTATCTGATCTTAATGTTTTCAGTACAGGAAGAGTTAAGAAACTCCAGTTGTTATTTCTATGCAAACAAGCCATTAACTCTCCGACTAAGTCTTAGTTCACTTACAGTTGAGATAATAAAAGTCAGATAACAGCCCTCTCCACGACTGTTTACTTTTCTCTGCTAGAGGAGAGGTCATTACTTCACAGACTGCTCTGAAAGACTCATTTTGAATGCAGAGTGTTGTGTAATCTGCACATATTATAGAATGATGCAATGTTAGAAAAAACACTACATACCTGAAAATAAAAGTATGAGAATATTTTCTTTGCTGCTAATCTTCTAGTAATTATTCATAGTACACAACCAATTCACTATATCATATATTTTTTTTTGCTTCAGTGTCTCTTTAAAATTAAACAAAAATTACACTTAGATGGGCCTTGAAGAAATATTCATTGGATTGTTTAATGTCTTCCTTTCATGCAAAACACCAGCATTTTTTAGCAGCATTTTGTCTGTAAAAGTAATGAACTACCGGTAATTACATTTTAGTACAAGGGCGTAAGATGTAATTGCAGTTGTACAGTTTATATTTTAATGTGTCCATGCACTTGTGCTCTTGGATCAGTCACCACTATTGCTCTCCGTTGTCCTGTATGGCTGGGAAACCCTCCAGACCTGAACAGGCATATTTTCTACACATTTCTCAGAGAACACTCAAGGCATATTTCCTATTAAACAATTCTTTGTGATGTACAATAGCATCATCCATTCTATGCAGCGCAAGTCACCATCGACAAGGGAAAAATTATACCTGTGTATCATAAAAACTAAAAATATTTTTTCCAGGTGCCCTTACTGCGTCAGTTTCCGTATCCATGTAATGGGGAAAGTAGTTATAAGTTGGTAAAGGTGTCTCAAAAGCCCTTTGGCAGCTGACTTTCCACATCAAAGTTAAAAATTAAATTTCATTAGTAGTTGCAGGTGTCTGCTACACTCAAGACACAACGTTGTCCCCTGATCAACTCCGGTCTCATGTCCATACCCAATACAACTGTGGCAAAAGAAAGAAATGTAGTTCACAAAAGGAATAAGTATTAGAAAGAAGACAGACTGACCCCCCCAAAAAACGAATATACTAGTTTTCTATGAGGCAAGTGTATTTTATTACTAAAGACTGATAGCTACAGAGTTTGCAATAACAGCCTTAGGGCTCGTTCAAACCTAACGTATTTTAAAACCGCTTAGCCCATGTTATCCTATGGCAGTGTTCTCACTGCCGCGATCGCGGGCAGTTTGCGATAATTACAGCTGCGTTACCTGTAGAGTTTCTGGAGTGATTGCGATTAGCATGTATAGAACCGCTAATCGTGATTGCTCCCAAAACGCTACTTTGTTTAGTGATTTTTCTGCGTTTACCAGGAGTGATTTTTCTGCGATTATCGCTAGTGTTTTGCAATTTCAAGTGTGATCGGGGCCTAAAGGTGACCAAAAACAATCGTAAAGAAAAATTAGATATTTTGCAAAAAGACAACAATCATTACTAATGTCCTAAAAAATATATAATTACAGGTAGTCCCCGGATTACAGACGCCCGACTTACAAACGACCCGCCAATACGAACGGCCGGATGCTGTCGCGATGATGTAATTTCCGTGGGGGAAGTTTGAAGAAGCGGTTGCAAACGTCCCGACTTAAGAACGGATTCAAGTTAAGAACATATCTACAGTCCCTATCTCGATCTTTAACCGGCGACTACCTGTACTTAAAAGGGCATTCTAAATACTAATAAATACCTGGTAATGACTTTGGCTCCTAAATATTTCATATTCATGATATAAAACTACCCCACCTCTGCACCAATAAGTTGACGCTCTTAATAGCGGACTTACAATGCAGTATGAAAACAATGTAGTAATCGTCTCAGGTGCAGATTTTTCTCCCTTTGTGTAAACAGTAGTTACCACTGCTTAAGAGCTTTTTCTTCATATAGCTGATGTATGTTTTATCTATTATTTTTAAAATCTGACCAGTGAATAATTTCTAAATGTTTTTATTTTTTACATTCTCATAAGCTCTCTGCAAAACATTTATTTTGACACTTATTGCCATTATAACCTTGTCCAGATCTATTTTACAGTAAATGTCTTTATAGTAAACTCCAAGGGACCTGGCCAAGTAGTTTGACCAATTCCGATATAGTATACCTTGTATATTTATACAGGTGTATGGTCGGGGCCTGGTGACAGTTTAGTAAACTATTATATAGTTGTATCTCGCTATACTATAACCAGAGATTGACTGTATAATCAGTAGATGATTAACGGATCACACCCACCTTGCATGGTTTGGTGCAAAAGTTGGACCTCTGAGGCCCCATTCACACTAAAGCGTTTTGCCGGCAATTTGGGCAAAATGCTCAAGCACTAGCGCTTATAAAATTGCTAGTGCAATGAAACCCTATGGGCCCGTTCTTACTTAGGCGATTTGCGTTAATCGCCAGCGATTAATGCAAATCGCTAAACGCAAACACGTAGCCTGCACCATTTTCAGACGATTGGGTTTAAGTGCTATATAAGCACTAAATGCGATCGCAGGGAAAAACGCTGCAGTGCCCAGTGAAAAATCACTCCTGCAAAACTCTGGCGACTGTTTTGCGCTCTAAAGCGTGAATGGTGCCTTATACAGGCAGCTGAAGGCTGAGAATTCACACCTGTAAGCTGCTCCAGGTCACTGACAGCCCAATTGCTAGTGCTCAGATGCAACTCCATGGAGGGGATGCCTGTCCAAGATGTGACATGAGAGTATTTTACTGCTGGGTGATGCCACCACGTGTCAAACAATAAGGGCTGAAGTGGTTAACATCACACATCTAGTGTTTTTTCATCTTATGCATCCGAGCAATTTTCACCTCCCATTCACTCGCCAATAACTTTATCACAATTAAATGATCTATATCTTGTTTTTCCTGCCACCAATCAGGCGTTCTTTGGGTGGTACATTTTGCTAAGAATTATTTTATTCTGACTGCATTTTAATGGGAATATTAAGGAAAAAAAATGAAAAAATTCATTGTCAGGTTTCAGCCATTAGAGCTTTAAAATAATATATGCTACCATGATTAAAACCCACATATTTTATTTGCCCATTTGTCCCAGTTATTACACCATTTAAATTATGTCCCTATCACAATGTATGGCGCCAATATTTTATTTGGAAATAAAGGTGCATTTTTTTCAGTTTTGCGTCCATCACTATTTACAAGCGTATCATTTAAAAAATAATAGTAACATATGCTCTTGACAGCCATATTAAAAAAGTTCCGACCCTTAGGTAACCATTTGTTTTAGTTATTGTAATTTTTTTTAAATTAAACATTTTGAGTATTTTCAGGTCTATGGGAGATAAACCATTAATTTTAAATGTAAAAGTGTGTCTATTCATTTAAAAAAAAAGTATGTAGCTGTAGTTTTACTATTTGGCCACAAGATGGCCTCAAGTCTTTTTTTGGCTTCCTGTAAGCTTACGGCCAGCATGCATTTTTGGATGTAGGAGCTATGCCCTAAGGCTGGTTTCGCAGTGGGACGTTACAGGCGCACGTTAGAGCAGCCTGTAACGCAGCCCACCGCACAGTAATGAAAAATCAATGGGGCTGTTCACAGTGCGGACGTTGCGTTACATTGTAACGCTGCGTCACAAGACAACGTACTGCATGCAGTACTTTGGACGCGGCTGAGCCGCGTTAGACTGCTTGCACATGCTCAGTAATGTGGGGGAGGAGCGGAGAGCGGCCAGGCACATGGCTAATTAATATTCACTGCACGTTATGACGTGCAGTGTTTACTTCCTGGAGCGGCCGCTCTGTGCGGCGATTGGCCGGCGGGACCACGTGATGCCGCATGCGCACAAGAGTGCGCATCACGGCATCACTGACGCCAGAGTGAGCTGCACAACGCGGCTCACTCTGACGTCCAGATCCAGCACCACCAGGCGTTCTGTTAGGGGGACGTTATGCGACCTTAACGCCCCCTCTAACGCAACGTCCTGGTGTGAAATTAGCCTAAAAGCTAAAGTAGTTGAGAAACGTTGCCATTCAGCTGCATGCAGTTGGAGCTGAATGGTGCCTGTAGCCAAGAAAGCAGTTTAGCCACCTGTGGAAAAGCAGGTCTAATGTCCTGGCCCTGAATTACACCCAGGTTGCAGACCCTGAATGATATGGCCAACCTGGACTAGATTTACTAAACATGTTTCTGCTATTGAGTGAGTAGCAATACGTTGCAGCCTTTACCAAGTCATAGTAAGAATTGATAAAAGCCCCTGCAACAGTTCTTTAGGGTGGCTGGTATTTAGCAGATATCACGTAAACAAAAAATTGCCTTGTAGCCTCCTTTTTAACTAACCGTTTTAGAACTCCCACGCTCCAACGCAGTTCAGGTTTGCACAATCACAAGATTCTCCAACCTCCGAGGTCACAATCTCTTAAATGTAACCTACACAGCATCTTGCACCACTCATCCTTCACTTTCCACCATCTTCAGATTAAAATGCATTAAAAACAAATGTTTTGTCTAAGTGTTCAAAGCCATGTCCAACTTTTCCCATTGTGGGAACTTACCCATGCTTCCTGTGTACAGTGGCAATGGTCAGAGAGAGGGATTCTCTTACATGGGGATCCTGTGTCCTGATAACCCCTCCCAGCTGCACACGCTAGGCTTCAAATGTCAAATTCAAAATGTAAAAAAAAAAAAGCACCAAAACAGCAGAACGAGAGCAACAACATCAGAAATCCCATCATGCTTTGCACAGCATCAGGGGAAAAAAGCCCGGGCAGTTTTCTTCTGTGCAGCTAAAAATGAGGCTTGGATAAGAGAAACAAAGTTCTGATGCTGTGAAACTGTTAAAGAAACACCAGGCCTTTTCAGTGCTGCTGAGTCGATTTTTAGTCCGGAGGTTCATTTTAAAAAGTATTAGAGGCAGAGGATTGAGGGTGACAGTCGGGCAACCTGCATTGTTTAAAAGGAAATAAATGACAGGGTCCATATTGTACTCCCCTCAGTTTTCCTTTAAAGTGTATCTGTAAGGGAGGAAAAAAAAGTGCCTTATGGGGTATTCCCTCTAGAGGCTTTCCCCATTGTCCTCCTCCTACCTGTGGCAGTGCTGGGACTCCACCAAAGCCACTTGTTAATGGCTCGTGTATGCACACTAGCATGGACCCACTTCGGCAGAAAAAGCTGAGCCCAGTTGGATCGGTACTAATGTCTGCGCAGTAGCATGGACCTGATTGGGCTCTGCTTCTTCTGCTGGAGTCAGAGCGGCCGTGCTTTGGTTGTCTCAACGCTGGATGGATTAATTGGAGGATGACTGGATAGCCTGTAGGGGGATCCAGAGTTTTCCCTCTCCCAAGGCAAGTATGCATTTTGGAAGACTGCACACACCTCACAGGTTGACTTTAAGGGCTCTTTCACACTAAGTTGCGTTTCATGCGACGTTAAGGTTGCATAACGTGCCCCTAACGCAACGCATGTTAGCATTGAAGTTGGACGTTGTATAGAGCCGCGTTATGCATCTCTTAATGTGTCCGTGATGTGTACTTTTTGACACATACTATCGAACGAAAACGGCGCATGCAGCAAATTAAAAAAAAACAGTACTGAGCATGTGCAAACATCCAAACGCAGCCACATAAGAGTAACGCACAGCACGCTGCACTTTCATTGAACATGCAGCGTTACACTCCAACGCAACGTGGGCACTGTGAACAGCCCATTGATTTTTTCATTGCTGTGAGTTGGGCTGCGTTACAGGCTGCTCTAACGTGCACCTGTAACGCCCCACTGTGAAAGCAGCCTAAAGGCCAACCAAAGCGAGAGGGATATGGAAATTGCAATATTTATTTCCTTTTAAACAATACCAGATGTCTGGCTGTCCTACTTATCCTCTGCCTCTAATACTTTGTCATAGCCCCTGAATAAGCATTTGCAGATCAGATGTTTGAAATTTTCAGTTCTGATAAGATTAGCTGCATGCTTGTTTCTGGTGTTACTCAGACACTACAGCAGCCAAATAGATCAGCAGAGCTGCAGGAAACAGGTATTGTTTTAATTAGAGGAAATGAATATGGCCACCATATCCCTCTTACTTCAGTTGCCCTTTAACCTTCTCTGTGGTAATCCCGAATAAGGCTCGGGACTGAAATCCGCAGCTGCGTTAATCCTGAGTGAATTATATGCAGGAACTGCTGAAGATCGCTCTGCAGTATGTTTTTCTTTTTTCATTTTTGGGGTCTAAAAGCTTGTTAAAAAATTGCACTGCTTTTAAACTCTAAATCTGGAAATAATAATAATGCCAGGGAGGTTTAAGGTCTGCAACATGGAATACAACGTTTAGGAGGCATCTCTCTACCTACATGTTAAACTAGGCTAATGCAAGGTGGTTTAATAATAGCAGATTGCACAAGAGAATAAAAAAAAAAAATGAAAAAGCCACCCTATTTAAAGAGACACTGAAGCGAGACTAAATCTCGCTTCAGCTCTCATATATAGCAGGGGCATGTGTGCCCCTGCTAAAACGTCGCTATCCCGCGGCTTATCGGGGGTCCCTTGACCCCCAACCCACCCCCCGCAAAAGTTGGTCGCAGACTTGGTCGCTAAATTTCTCTTCCTGGAGGCAAGGGCTAACGGCTGCAGCCCTGCCTCCCAGCGCGTCTATCAGACGTGCATCACCGCCTCTCCCCCGCCCCTCTCAGTGAAGGAAGACTGAGAGGGGCGGGGGAGAGGCGGAGATACGCGTCTGACAGACGCGCGTGGGGCAGGGCTGCGGCGGTTAGCCCTGCCCCAATGCGGAAACGCTCCCCCGCATTATGGAGGGGATTTGGGGGGACAGGGACCCCCGTTAAGCCGCGGGATAGCGGCGTTTTAGCAGGGGCACACATGCCCCTGCTAGCTATGAGGTCTGAAGCGAGATCTATTCTCGCTTCAGACTCTCTTTAACAATAGCCTTGTTTACACCGATTTCTGACCCTTCCCACAATTCCCCTCCCCCCTGTAGTTTTGTGTGGGTGTAACATGAGTAGGGGGTGCAGCATCATATCTGCAAGAGTAGTGCAGCGGAGGGGGGAAACAGTGTGATATCTCTAGGTATAATGCATACATGTGAAACATCTGTGGTGCAGTATCATATGTAGTAGTGTCACTAATGTGGGGGTGAAGGGTCATGTGTAGTATATTCTAGGGTAGTGTCATACATGTATTGTGTAAGTATATTATGGGGCGAATTGAAAAGTGGAGTTCTGTGGAGGTACACCATTATGTGATCGTGAAATATAGTCAGGTGAAAGAGAGGTCGTCATATGTCGAAGCTTAGATGCAGAAGTACCAAGGGCTTTTTGCAGTCTTGCTTTTAAAATTGAGTGCAGCAGAAATAAAGTTAGAAATAAAGAAGACATTGTTGTAGGTTTGCTTTAGGCCCAGATTTGAAACTGTGACCTTTCTGCAGCAAGGCAAGAATATGCTAGCCACTCTGCCCCCCAATTATTCAATGGCCTGTCCTTCTGCCCCCCACGCCTACACAGCTTCCCTGAAATGTGCAACCCCTGTAAAACAGGAGGAGAAATGAAGTTTCTTTTCTGCAAAATAACCTGGTAGCTATATTATATAAATAAAAATATATCAAAATAGTTTGTGAAAGGCTGTAGAAAAAGTAAACAGTGTATAAAATAATGTATTAGTAAAAGGGTGATTCTTGGTGGTTAACAGTAACCTCCAAGAGTCTAGAGAAATGAGAGAGACCAGGAGCCCAGTGGTGCAGTATTGTTTGTGTGTATAAACATTTCAACTATATCATACCATCTTATACCAAAGTGTGGTTGCAATAACTTGCAACCACCTTCAGAGCCAGCAGGCCATAACCATCCTCACTCTGTTTTCCAGGTCTGCTGTGCAGGTGCTAGCTGGTTGCTCTCCTAAGAGTCTTTTTTAGGAAAGAACTAAAAAAACTATCAACTCCTTTAACCCCTTCAGTACCAGCAGTCTATGGCCCCTTAAGGACCAGAGACTGCTGGTACCAGAAACCAGCGCATACCGACTAATTGCTACAGCCGCTCACCTGTCACCTCAGGCCACACACACTGCCATCTCTATGACAGCAGAGCTGTGTGAGCCAGTAAGGAGCCAAAGCTGTGATAAATATGAGCCAATGAGATTGGCTCACATTGATGACAGATTCAGGAGCCAATTAAATCGACACAGCAGAGACCTTTCTGTCCCGTCTCTATAAGCATTGCTCACAATTGCACAATGCAGTGTGAGGCTCTCCTCATATGGAGCACTGATCCTGCCTAAGCACAGAGAACATGTGCAGGTCTCATAAATACGCAGTTGCCCCTAACCCAGCAATGCCTGTAGAGAAAGGACATAAAGGTCCCCTCTACAGGCCACTGGCGTGAGCTGTGGTGATGTCAGGTGCTACAGCAACTTCAGTGCGCTATAGGGAAAACCGCTGGGGGGTAGATTTGGCGAATACAGCTGTGTGGCAAAACTGTTGATGCTCCCTTACAGTGCAGTAGTGTGGACCGTCGGGTACGCCAGGACAGGGAAAGAGATAGAGTTGGGCCGAACGGTTCGCCTGCGAACGGTTCCATGCGAACTTCCAAGGTTCGCGTTCGCGTCCCGCAGGCGAACCTTTGCGGAAGTTCGGTTCGCCCCATAATGCACCATGGAGGGTCAACTTTGACCCTCTACATCACAGTCAGCAGGCACAGTGTAGCCAATTAGGCTACACTAGCTTCTGGAGCCCCACCCCCCTTATATAAGGCAGGCAGCGGCGGCCATTACGGTCACTCGTGTGCCTGCATTAGTGAGAGTAGGGCGAGCTGCTGCACACTCTCTCTCATAGGGAAAGATTAGTTAGGCTTAGCTTGTCCCTGGCTGCATACCTGTTCTGTGAACCCACCACTGCATACCTGTTCAGTGAACCTGCCACTGCATACCTGTACTGTTCAGTGAACCCGCCACTGCATACCTGTACTGTTCAGTGAACCCGCCACTGCATACCTGTTCTGTTCAGTGAACCCGCCACTGCATACCTGTTCTGTTCAGTGAACCCGCCACTGCATACCTGTTCTGTTCAGTGAACAGTTTGGTGTGTCAGTGTGAAGCAGTACCTTAATTACACTACCTGATTGATGTATACACATGCAAGATGTTTTAAAGCACTTTAGGCCTGTCATTTAGCATTCAATATGATTTCTGCCCTTAAAACGCTGCTTTGCGTCAAATCCAGATTTTTCCCGGGGACTTTTGGCGTGTATACCACTCCGCCATGCCCCTCTCCAGGTGTTAGACCCCTTGAAACATCTTTTCCATCACTTTTGTGGCCAGCATAAATTTTTTTTTTTTCATAGTTCGCATCCCCATTGAAGTCTATTGCGGTTCGCGAACTTTAACGCGAACCGAACCTTCCGCGGAAGTTCGCGAACCCGGTTCGCGAACCTAAAATCGGAGGTTCGGCCCAACTCTAGAAAGAGACAGTGATATATTAAGTATTTTTAAAATGTATTTTCAATTTAAGGATTACAATTAATTTTTCTTATTGGTCAGATTGTTTTTTTTCAAATATTACAATCAATGTACACACACGTGTTCAATTTTTCCCCAATTATGAAAAAGATGATTGAAAACTAAGAAAACTCCTTGGGTGTATATTGACATATATTGATCTACCCTACACCATTCAGTTTTCATAAAAATTGATCAGAAAGATCCACCACTCTCGAATGCATTATATAAAAGAGAGAAATCTTATCAGATTTCTTGCTCAAAAAACGAATGGCAGTAAAATTGGATCATTTTATTGTATTGTGTGTGGCCACCTTTAACCATGCATCTGATAACTGAAATGTAGGGTTTTTTTTGTTTTTTTTTGTTTTGTTTTTTACTGATTTACATATAGACACCCTAATAGGCACATATTAGCTTTTAACTGGGTGCAGTAGTAAATATCAGTAATGATCGCCTTAAGAAAAAAGCAGCTGTAGTCACAGTCACATATTTGCGCATAATTTCAAATGTGCTGGATGAACCACAGATATGTTATTGTGGAGCTCACACCACAAGATGCTTGATAAACAATCTAGTACAGTGATGGCTAACCTTGGCACTCCAGCTGTATTGCACTGCCTCATGTGTTCTACCACAGCTGGAGTACCAAGGTTAGCCATCACTGATATAGTAGCAAATGATTTAAACTTGCATGCAGTTTGTAGTAAATTTTCCTTTGAAAACTACAAACAGTGTACCAGTATGTATAACTTGTACATTTGTTCCAGAAAATAATGCCCCTCTAAATATACTTTTTCCTATGAAGCAGATACTTCCAGTATCTAATATTAATCTGATAGCTGTGATGGGTTTTGAAATAGTTCGACTCCTCATCGGGCATTCATAGAACTTCATTTATTTTCAAAATTATTCCCTGGATGGCAGTACATTAGTCCATTCCAGGGCATGCTTCTAAAAATAATAAAGGATAATCCCCCATTAATATATGTACTAGTAGTGATAAATAATACTGTAAGTGACAACAAAATGTTGTTAGCTTTAGCTGCAGCGGCTTGGCATTGAGTGCGATTATTGCCAAGCCGCTGCAGCTAAAGCTAACAAAATTTTGGGATGCATTAAAAGAAAAAGAAAAACTTGAGATGCTAGCATAATATTGCCCCTGTTTAACTCTCTAGTAAGGCCACATCTGGAATATGGAATTCAGTTCTGGGCACCACATTACAAAAAAAAGATATTGCCGTTTTAGAGCAGGTGCAGAGACAAGCAACAAAATTAATACGTGGGATCGAAGGTTTCACTTACCAAGAAAGGTTAGATAAACTGGGTTTATTTAGTCTAGAGAAAAGACGCCTTAGAGGGGATCTAATTAACATGTATAAATACATCAGAGGGCAATATAATAGCTTGGCGGCTGAGCTTTTTGTCCTTAGGCCTTCTCAAAGGACTAGAGGACACGATCTGCGCATGGAGTAAAAACATTTTAGCCATTTATTTAGGAAAGGGTTTTTTACAGTAAGAGTGATTAAGATGTGGAATGCATTGCCACAGGAAGTCGTTATGGAAAACTCTATACCTGCATTTAAAGGGGGCTTAGATGCTTTCCTTGCGTTGAAAGACATCAATGGCTACAATTACTAGGTAATGCCTAGTGATATTGATACAGGGATTTTATCTGATTGCCATCTGGAGTCGGGTAGGAATTTTTTTCCCTTTTAGGGCTAATTGGACCATGCCTTGTAAGGGTTTTTTTGCCTTCCTCTGGATCAACAGGGATATTTCAGGGAGCAGGCTGGTGTTGTACTTTGTTCTCTGGTTGAACTCGATGGACGTATGTCTTTTTTCAACCAAAATAACTATGTAACTATGTAACTTCGAAGGAAAAAAGTTAATAGGGCATTTTACTCTGGGACAGATGAGCATCTTGTATGTGTGTGTACATGTGTATCCAACATAAAAACATACAAATTAAGTAGCAAGAAAAAAATTCCTATTCCAATTTTATCAACACAGTATTTTAATACAAGAACATTATTGTGAGACAAACAGAGAGCATGGTTTAAATGTTATTTTATTAAATACCTTCTTCCAAGGTTTCAATATAACAAAGCTATGAAGATCTACCAACATTCAGAACAAACAAACACAGGGTAATTGTTTTATTTTTCTATTATCATGCAAGGATTCTGCATCAAACACCTTCCCAAGTCCTGTTTAAAATGTGATATTTATAATATATATTATATATTTATGCTTACATTAGCCCCATAAGATAACAGTAACAATGCTAGAAGGGTACTGGTTTGTCAGAGGATGACCATACCCAGCTAAGTTTTTGTTTTAATTAACTTAGAAAAAAAATCCCCAAAAAGAGTGCAAAAAAAAAAAAAAAACTAAAAATATAAAGAATAATTTTTATTGTTCTTAGAAAGATGCACTAAGTACAGAGCAATTTTTTTCTGGTTATTAATCAAGTAAACAGACAGTGACGGAGCAGACCTAAATAAGACATGCATAACTTTTCTTAACTGCATTTTTTTTTGTATGGTTTTCCCTTTTGTTTAATGGTTAAAAAAACCTGACTTTTTAAGATTTAGTGCTTTTTAAATAAAAATTAAACATAAAAAACAAAACAAAAAGAAAAACCTCATTCTCCCCGAAAACCATGAAAAAAAGCCTCCCCTCCCTACCCATCCCTCCCCGTGTGCTCTTATAAATTTCACACAAGCATTCCAAACTGATTTGTGTTAACTCCATACCTTTTCATAATTATCCAATATCTGATTTAATACTTTAGCCATCTAATAGTTTTTGTTACACCTTGCACTGGTCATCTCAGGAATTCTAGAGAACATGCTTAGGCCATGTGCAAATGTCTACAAATACAATGTCTTTAGTATGCCCAACATACTACCATGTTTTTTACAAGTGAAATTGACATACCATGACATGCACCTATCAAAACGGTTTTGAAAAAGTCCAAATTGTGCAACACTGGCAAATTTCACAACTTCTTTCCCATCTGTAAACTTCTGAAAACTCCGTCCCTTACAAACTTATTTTGTTTTTTTTTGTATTTTATTTTTTACATTTAGGTGGAGAAAAACTAACCTAATGAAAACATTAGATTTTCTACATCAGTTTATGTTTTAATGATGAAGTGAATAGTTATAGACTCCTATCAGAAAAGGCAGATAATAATTTGTGCATTTTCAGTATGCTTGACTATTCCTGATATGCAAAATCACCTACATTACATAAGTTAAGATACAAAGGGAGCCAAACTCTCCAACCGGAGAAGTAAAATTTAGGAACTTTCGAGCGGTTCTCTTAGATCTAAATGCTATTTTGCAGGATGAGGAGTAAGCAATTTCAGACACGGTGTATAAAGGGAAAGCAGAGGGCTTTACAAAAGAATGTAAAAACCTGACTTTGTTAAAAAGGAAAAAAAGAAACAAAAAAGACAGTCATCAGACACTGTTAACCCTCTTACAAGAAAATGAGAGGCCATCAGAGCACACAGTTTTGAAGGTGCAGGCAAGTATAGAAAGACATGCATACATCTCTACGCATTCGAGTTCAGTGTATTGTTTCACTCATGACAGACCACTCATGACGTATAAGCAGACAATCACCAAATCTGCTTTATAGTACACAAAGCTTTATCGCTGTGAAAATATATCAGCCCCTTTACATTTACCACTAGGGAAGTGTCTATGCGCAAACGCTTCCCAAAACATGGCAGTTTCTAGTTTTCATTTATGTTCTCCAAAGAGTTCATACCAAAAATTAATATTAACATTGCCACTAATGAAATGTTCCTTCTGCAGGATGTACATATATATACCTTTTTATTATATATATAGCTTTATACCTCTGTAATAGTTCTCCCTGCCCATTCCCTTAAACATAGACCAAGTTCTCTTCTAGTAGCCAGTTGGGAGGAAAAGAATGGCTCCAGCTCACTGCTACATTGGAGGTAAAACAAGATGCTGGACAACAACAGCTGGAAGGTTTCAATAGTTTAAAGAACAAAAAGAGGAGATTGAAATGAAAAACCTCCGCTGTGGCTTCTATCGTATCACTGTAGCAAGTCAATACTTATAATAATTAATGAAGACACCAGTCTTCAGGTCTACAAATCCCCTTCCCTGTAATAGCAGTTATGAACCAGTAGCTTTTTCAGTGAATAGGTCTAGGCATCTTTTCTCGTACATCGCATCTTAATTTATTTTTCCTCTCCCCAACTGACGCTTCGGGTGGCTGTCTGACCATCTCTCTAGAAGCAGCCGCATAATCCTCAGCCTGGTTTTCAACAAACTATATATATACGTTTTAATGTTAATTTTGCTCATTTTGAAACTTTAAAAACACCTCCATACAGCAGGAACAGACACGATGGATCCATGAAATACAACAAATTAGCCAGCAGCTGCTTCAGCCTCAGAATGCATGCAGGGTTTTCGTGCATTTTTGGCTACTGCCGGCATCAATATTTTAATTTTTTTTCATTTTTATTTACTTTTTATCTTTTTTAAAACTTCCGAACGAATAGGACTGTTGCCAGCATTTGGGCTATCCACATTCGCTCGACAGAAAAGAGGTTCTTCCAGTGGAGAAGCTGGTGAAAAGAAAACAAAAAGGTTATTTAGATTCTATAGAAATTTTATTTTATGGCATCACATCGATATCAGATATTCACAAAAAAAACATTACTGCAGCTACAATGTTTTGTGATGTGCGTTCCTTAAAGGGACACTTAAGTCAAACAAAAAAAATGAGTTTTACTCACCTGGGGCTTCCAATAGCCCCCTGCAGCTGTCCGGCGCCCTCGCCGTCTCCCTCCAATCCTCCTGTCCCCGCCGGCAGCCACTTCCTGTTTCGGTGACAGGAGCTGACAGGCTGGGGGCGCGAGTGATTCTTCGCGTTCCTGGCCACAATAGCGCCATCTATGCTGCTATAGCATATATCATATACCATATAGCAGCATCGAGGGTGCTAATGTGTCTGGGAACGTGAAGAATCACTCGCGTCCCCAGCCTGTCAGCTCCTGTCACCGAAACAGGAAGTGGCTGCTGGCGGGGCCAGGAGAATAGGAGGGAGACGGCGAGGGTACCGGAGAGCTGCAGGGGGCTATTGGAAGCCCTAGGTGAGTCAAACTCATTTTTTTTGTTTGACTTAAGTGTCCCTTTAAAGAACGCCTGTATCAAGCGGTGTATGGAGACTGGCATATTTATTTCCCATTTTATTGTTTAAAGGAAACCAGAGACTAAGCTA
This sequence comes from Hyperolius riggenbachi, assembly GCF_040937935.1. NCBI lineage: Eukaryota > Metazoa > Chordata > Amphibia > Anura > Hyperoliidae > Hyperolius > Hyperolius riggenbachi. The sequence goes on along the minus strand of NC_090655.1, from coordinate 127,768,485 downwards.
CTGAAAAAAATAGGAAAAGATTTTATACATACCTGGAGCTTCCTCCAGCCCCATCAGCCTGGATCGCTCCCACGCCGCCGTCCTCCGCTGTCTCTATCGCCGGTACTGGGTCCTGTCACTTCCGCCGGACCCGACCAAAGTTCCGCATGACCAGAGGCTCCCTCCGGCTCTGTACGCATGCGCCTGCGCAGTACGGAGGGAGCGCACTGCACTTGCGTCGACTGGCCAAAATGACAGGACCCAGTACCGGCAGACAGAGGCAGCGGAGGACGGGGGCGTGTGAGCGATCCAGGCTGATGGGGATGGAGGAAGGCCCAGGTATGTATAAAACTGTTAGTTTGTCTCTGGGTCTCTAAACACCACCAGTTGCCTGGCAGTCCTGCGGATCTCTTTGGCTGCAGTAGTGTCTGAATCACACTCCTGAAACAAGCATGCAGCTTATCCAGTCAGATTTTTGTCAAAAACATTTGACCTGCATACTTGTTTAAGGTCTATGGAAAAAAGTGTTAGAGGCAGAAGATCAGCAGGACGGCCAGGCAACTGATATTGTTTAAAGGAAATCAGCTATCCTCCTCACTTCAGGTTCCCTTTTAACCTCCTGGGCGATAATCCCGAGCTGAGCTCTGGGTATGTTGCGCAGGAGGATTTCTCAGGCCCTGGTGGGCCGATCTGCATAATTTTTTTTTTGTTACACACAGCTAGCACTTTGCTAGCTGTGTATAACTTCCGATCGCCGCCAATCCACCGCTACCCGCCGTGCCAAGCAGCCCCCCGAACCCCTTGCGCAGCCTGGCCAATCAGTGCCAGGCAGCGCTGAGGGGTGGATCGGGACTCCCTCTGACGTCGGTGACGTCATTGCGAGCGTCGCCATGGCGACGGGGGAAGCCAAGCAGGAGATCCCGTTCTGAACGGAATCTCCTACTTTCGCTGATCGTCGGAGGCGATCGGAGGGGGTGGGGGGATGCCGCTGCAGAGCGGCTATCATGTAGCTAGCGCTAGGCTAGCTACATGATTTAAAAAAAAAAATAATAAAAAAAAAAAGTGCTGCGCCCCCTCCTGGGCGATGTAATTGTATCGCCCAGAGAGTTAAGCAATTCAGCTTATGACTCATTCACACTAGTCCAGGCGTGTCAAACAAACGTGTGGTCTAAAATAAAACACTGAGACTAAAGGCTCATACACACATCAGACTATAGTCTTTGGAAAATGAAAGATCACAGACCAATCTTACCACCCTTCAAGTAGTATGAGAGCCATACTCTACACAGTCTTTTCTATGGAGCTGAACTCCACATCAGAAAAAAAATCTTTGCAAGATGCTGCACACACAGATGCTGTACAGACACAAAAGATCAGTATCTGCAAAAGATCTGTTCCTGCCAAAAATCCATTCCTGCAAATTGCAATGATAGTCTATGAGATCTGCAGATCATCATACACACATGATTTAACTGACATTCATGGGTGTGAATGAGTCTGTGAGTTGCTGTACATTTCCATGAGTTTAACTCCCAATGAGTTGAAACTAGTAGTGTGTATGATAAGTCTAAAGTCTATAGACTTTAATTTACCCATGAAAAATGCACACTATGGCCTCTATTCATAAAGCATTCCCACATGCGGTAATGCTCAAAACAGCTAACTTTACCGACCATTTAACAAAAAGTGTCCATTCATAAAAGCTGTTTCCGCATGAAAAGCTACAATTCCTGAGCAGTGCGGGAAATTACCGCCTTATGTGGTAATTATCACAACACATGTCACTACATGTCAATTCATAAAGATTAGAACAGGCGGAATGTGAATGGAGAATCCCGGCTGTTTAAATAATGCGATAAGACAGCGGCTAACAGCCAAGCTAATAGAGACAGACCTCCCAGGCAGCTGCAGTGAGAGCAGAGCAAAAAAAATGCATCCCGGAATACCAAGGCTGTGTTTTTTAACCTCTCCTTGCCCTGAATCTTCTCTGAATCGGTATAAAAAAATATACATGTAAAGGGATGCTGGGGCTGCCTCCTTTATAGTAACTGCCTCTGCACAGAGAAAATGTACCAACTCAGCCAGCACCGCTAGTTTAGTGCGGGAATTCCCAGATTTTTATCGCAAGTGTAAACATTTTTATGAATTAGCACAAAAAAGTCTAAAGTACCGATGCGGTGTATTTCCCTCCGAGATTTTTTTTTCCGCAAATGTTTTATGAATAGAGCCCTATGTGCAGGGAGTCAAAACTCACTGCAACTCCGTGTGTATAAGCCCTAATGGCAGTGTATCATACTGAAAGGACCCATGATAAATTGGAATTTTAGGGATGGCAGGGGCCTGCAGGAACCTGGACAAGCAGCATCTACAGTAATGGGCAAACAAGTAGCGCTGCCAGATTTATACTGAGATTATATACAAATATAAAGCCAAAGGTATTTGAAAGCCACAGTAGGATAGGATGGAAAAGAACAAAGTTCATAGATCACGCTGTGCAACAGCGTCTAAGTGCAGGCAGGTCCAGGCGGTGCCAACACCTCACTCCTGGTACACCATTCCAGGGACAATAGTCCAAGAAAAAGCAAATGGAGGTGGCACACCAAAGACAACATTTCAAAGTAGTGTACTGAGGAGCAATTAACCGCATGTTTTGGACCAAGGCCTTCATCCGGTAGTACAGTGGCAATCCCAAAATGCTTTAAAAACCCTCCCACAGGAAGTTAAACTCCAGGGTTTTGTGATGAGTGTGTCACAGATTGTGTTTGACTTCCTGTGGGAGAATTTATACGAAATTCTGGGATTGACATGGACATCTGAGGAAGGGCCTTACTGTTCATTGTTCCTTAATACACCGCTTTAAAGCACTGTTTTCGGTGTGTCTCCATTATTGTTTTTGCCAAGATGAAACAGAGCCTGCTCTGATCTCTATTTCTGCATTCATCCTGAGTGTGCCAGTGAGTGGCCCACTGAAGAAAAGTATTTCCTTTAACAAAAAAAGTGAAAAAATATATATAAAATCCACACCTATCATTCATTCTCGTGGAAAAACAATCTGGTTCTTCCTACCTGGACCGGTGCCTCACTGGAGGGGAGCAGCTGGAGCTCCAGAGCAGTGATAGTGGACATTCAACCACTTGCCCTCTCGGCGATACCAGACCCTTGTCTCTTCTGACTGCGTAGTACGAGGTCGCCCTTGGGCATCAATGTATTGTGTAAGTCGGATGTAAGCAATGCAGGCTGCATCTTCCCCAATAACATGCACATGTGGATTCAGGATGGTAGTATGGATAGGCTTCGTGTTCTTAGACAGCACTGGGAAACAAAAGGTAAAAATGATACTATGCATGAACACACTGACAGTCCTGAACAAATAAATGCTGGCTGAACATCCCAAACAGTGAATTCAGAAGCTAGTGATGAACACTGAACTGCAAATAATTATGAGTTGATGCAGATTGTTATGGTAATTTTTATGCAAATGTATGCAGCTTGAAAATGCACCAATCATATCCCACAGAGGCTTCATTTTATTGATCTGTTTTTAAGCTGCATTAATGGTCATAAAAATTTACATTTACATAGCTGAGCAACAGGACTGATTACAGTAGAGCAAAGAGGGAGATGAACACTTCTCTATCTGCCTTCAGCTCTGCTACTTCACTACTGTGAGACTCACTGCGCTGACAGAAAATACAATCAACTGAGAGGAAACATACACAAATCTACACGATTCACTAATGCCTTGTACACACTATGCAAAATCCCATCAGATTGGCGGGCTGAATTGATTTTTTTATAGAAGTGATCAGAAAATTGATAAAAAAAACTATTGGAAATTGATTCTGCCTGATGTTAATTTGGATTGTGTGTACCAGGCATAAAACAGGCTTTTCCTCCAGGTAAACCAGACAGAATGATATTGTGTGGTGGTGGCGGCAGGTGATGGCAGCGGCCTTGGGTGCTGGAAAGTACCAATTCGGCCCTTTCAGCAGCTAGTAATGACAGAAAAGGACAGGAAACTACTAAATAACTAGCAGAACAGCAGGTTAAATCAGTCTGGTTCTAGAGGCCACTATTTACCAATCCAAACTTCTCCATCCTGGGTGGGAATAATTAGCCAACAGGAAAATACTTTTGCTACTTATTACCTTTAACCTAAAAAGCATGCGATTAATTTCATGACTCAGTCAAAAGCAAGAGTAAAACAGTTTTTCCCTGCAGTGTTTATCTGCAAGTATATTTTAACCACTTATTTATACCTATTTGGACAGATATGTACATCCAGTGTATTTGGAGAGAGTGCACCACCAGATTATTACTAAATGAGGCACATGTGGTATCATTTTAACCGTGAACAGTTGTAGAATACATTTTGGTGTGTCTTAAAGCTTGGACACATGTCACATAAAAAATAAATATGGACAAACTCGATCCAACATAAAAAGGTAATTTTCAAAATTATGATCAAACTTGGGAAAGTATTAGCAAAACTACAAGAGACAGATGTGGTAACGTTTTAACCCTGATAAGTTGTAGAATGGAGCTTATAAAGTTTTAGGGTTGAGGCCCATGTCTTGTGTACATACTTTTTAGTCACAAACTGAATCAAAAGCAATTACATTTTTGCATGTTCTGTGAAAAAAATAAAAGACCTGTAAAATGAAAACAAAGTAACAAAATATAAAAGAAAAAACATTTATTGTTACCTTAGGAACTTGGCTTTTTAAATATGTATACCATGAGGCTATATTACTGTTATTTTTGCAAATAAGGTCTCGTAATCATCAATGGTGTACAATGAGAAATCAAAAAAACAATATTGTCACCATACATTGTGCTAGGAACATAATCTAAATGTTGTAATAACCTGGATGGATAAGCAATATAATGTGTGGGTTTAACTTATAATTATCAGTGTTTATTGTAAAGCTATAATGGATGTAAATGGAGAAATAGTGTGTTTTTTCTATTTTCTTACCTTAATTTCCCTTTAAAATACATAGAAAAAAATAATTTACTAAACAAAATGTTCACACACTAAAAGCCTAATCTGTCCTGAAAAAAAAAACAATATATAGATCATTTAGCTGTGGTAAGGAGTTATAAAGTTATTAGTGAATGAATAAGAGCAGCACTGATATGTGAAATTTGCTCTCGTCCTGAAGTGGTTAAAGCAGAACTATAAGAAGACAATATTTTATAACAATATTTCACTTGGAACCGGACCATTCAACAGGAAGTGCATTAGATTGGTCATATTCTAGGCAGTATTACATCGGCATGCAAGCTGGAATTATTTGCATCTAATTAAATATCTCTATGGCTGGACCTTAAAGGGAACCTGATGTGAGAGGAATATGAGCCTGCCATCTTCATTCACCTATAAAAAGTAACAGTTGCCTGGCTGTCATACAAGTCACACACACTTGGAACAAGCATACAGCCAGTGGAGTCAGACCAGAGTGAAAGTATGTGATCTGCATACTCATTCTGGGTCAGAGCCAATGTATTAGAGGCAGAGCATCAGCACAGAAGTCAGGAAACTGGCATTGTTTAATAGAGAGTTCAGGTGGCAGCCTCTATTCCTCTTAACCTCCTTGCCAGTTATCCCGAGCTCAGCTCGAGGTAACCGGCGCAGGAGGATTTCTCAGGCCCCGCTGGGCCGATTTGCATAATCTTTTTTGTTACATGCAGCTAGCACTTTGCTAGCTGCTTGTAACATTCGATCGCCGCTGCTCGTCGCCGATCCGCCGCAAAGCCCCCCCCCCCCTGCCCCAGACCCCTGCGCAGCCTGGCCAATCAGTGCCAGGCAGCGCTGAGGGGTGGATCGGGATTCCCTGTGACGTCCCGACGTCCATGACGTCATCCCGCCCTGTCGCCATGGCGACCGGGGAAGCCCTGCAGGAAATCTCGTTCTGATCGGGATTTCCTGCTTACTCTGATCGCCGAAGGCGATCGGAGTGGGTGGGGGGATGCCGCCGCTCAGCGACTATCATGTAGCATGATTTAAAAAGAAAAAAAAAAAAAAAAGTTCAGCGCTGCCTCCTTGCCGGCGGGAATTAGACCGGCAAGGAGGTTAATTCATGTTCCCTTTAAAGTGAACCTGAGGTGAGAGTGATATGGAAGCTGCCATATTTATTTCCTGTTAAACAATACAAGTTGCATGGCAGAAGTAGAGGCCGAGGATCATTAGGTTCACTTTAAGGCAGACAAGTTTGAGGAAACACTTGATTTTTACGCTTGGATTACGACGTCCATGCACTATTCACAAAATCCATTTTAACTGTTTAGTGCTCTACATGACTAACTTCGATACTTACGATTGTCAAAATAAAATTTATGAAAGTCCATTCCTTCAACCAGGTTGCCAAGGGCTTCTGGTTCAAATGAAGTCAAACCAGGGTCACAGATTTTCCTGTGTAATGTAAAATAAATGATTAGTTTGCAGTATGTCATCCACAAAGTTCTCCAATGCAGAAATGCAATATCAAACAACAGCGAGAATAACCAGTGAGTTTAATCATATATTATCTGAATTATAAATAATCCTCAAAGCAACGTCTACAATTATATGGTGTTTAAGCACGTTGCAAGTGAGCTGTTTAGTATGACTCTACAAATATTTCAGTTCCTATCAGGGTTGCCAACTCATCACTTTACATACTGACGCATCTAAGTAACGCAGGTTCTGGGGCTACTTGCACATAATCAGAGCCTAGACTGAATCTAACTAGCCACAAGATTTGTATAAATCATATGTGTCAGTATTTAAAGGGGTGAGTTGGCAACACTGGTTCCTATTAATTTGGAAAATATAACCATAGTCTGCACATTCAAGGCAAAAAATATGCATAACTGGGGCTTCCTCCAGCCCCCTTCAGGCTGATCGCTCCCCGGCTGTCCTACTGGGATGAATAGCAGAGGATCCAGGCGGTGCAGGAAGACAGCGAGGACTGATCAGCCTGAGGGGGGCCGGAGGAAGCCCCAGGTTTTTTTTTTATATCCCCCCTATCTCAGTTACACTTTAAATTCAGTTAAGTATTTTTTCAGTGTTTAGGAAGCAAAAAAAGAAAAGAAAAAGTATAACCTACTGTACTATATTCAGGTTTTTTTATAAGAGCATTTTATTGAAGATTAATAAAAGGAATTCACCTGAAAGCAAGTCCTTCAAGAAACTACTGTATAGTGCAAATAAAGATCGTCACATACAGCGCACAACTTTTCTTTATGCTACCAGTGCACTTAAATGGCTACAATGGCCAACTTTTGTTGGGAAGAAAACCGCCAGCCTTCATTCTGCAGCCCAGCTCAACAGAAAGCTATTAATGGTCATAAGCTAAAGAGGAAATTAAACCCGGGCTTGAGCTCATCCCAATCAGTAGCAGACATCCCCTTTCCTGGGATGCCTGTGTAGCTGATATTGTGGTGAAACCCCTCCCCCGTGTGATGTCATGGCTGTTGGCAATGACAGTTTCATGTCTGTGAACCGCATTGCATTGTGGGAGATAATAGCTGTTAACTACAAATCAAGCAGTATCACAAACAACCTTTTAGCCTATCCCATTGTTAGTGGATGAGTTTATAGATAAGGGCAGTTTGTGCTGTTTTCATGTCTGCCCTGCACACTAAAGGTGGATCAAACTACATAAAGGAATTACATGGCAAGCATTCTTGATCTAGCTTCTATTTTTTTAGCTTCTCATCTTGCAATGTCTTGATTTATTTCCCTCCCTCCTACGACAATTTTTTGGTAAAGTTCCTCTTAACAGATCACTCACGTGTACGCGTCAAAGTCACCATTGTTGATAGCTTCAATCAACTGCTCTGTGATCTTTATAATCTCCTGCTTTCGCACTGTTGAAGAGAAGATGAAGATTAACAAACAAACAGCATTATTTAGTTGTAGACAAACGACTAGCTTCATATGCTTGTTCTTCCGACTTGCTGCAAATTTGGTTGAAGTTTATCCACAAATTGAAATTGTACCAATCAAAACTAGCTGGAACTGTATTTGACTGGTGCAATTTAAATCATCTGCGTGGGAATTGCAACCATGTTTTCATCAAGTCAAGAAAATGCTTACAAACTACCACTTAATGTTAATAACACTAGGGAAAGAAAGGTGTACTACTGGAATCAATGGGAAAACCAGGTGGAAAGACAGAAGTGAAAAATACAGACTCCTAGCAGAAAATCAGGCAAATCCTCAGTTTCGTGTAGCCTCATTTTTATGCAGATACCATATCATTTGATCTTTGCACACATACTTGCAGAAGGAACCCATTATAATTCAGGCATTTTCCGGTATGAGTCACCATTCTTGCAAGCAGAGGAGTTGGTCATTGATTTAATCATTACATATTTCTTTGATATGAAATAAAATGTATGTATTGATGCCCAATGAACTGTGGTTAAGCAGTACTGAGAACATAAGCAGAACTGAGTAGGGGGAGATTCATGGGGGATATCTTGTGAACTCTTATGTTCCACACTTCACAAGGTGTAACCAATCCTTCCTATAGCTACACTACTAATACCGTATTTTACTGCTTTCATTACACAGAACAAAGACTAAAAGCAAATGCAGATAGTTTCTCTATAAACTGAAATAGTCAGGACCCCAATTCCAGTCGGTAATTTAGAGGGCCATTAATACAAATAAACCTCAGAAACAAATAATGCTCTTCACAATATATGCACTTTTTGGACTGTGTCACAGTGCTATTACAGTTGAAGAAAAAGTAAAACTAACTGTTAGCATTAACATTTTATGAATAATCTGCCATTTAAGTTAATATACAACATACTCAATACTACTGTCATCGTTTTGTACTGAAGACGTTGATAACAGTAACATGGGATGTAATTTGCCACTAGGAAGAAACTATGACCCCTGTGTATGTTACAATCATTTATCTCTACATTAAAGTGATCCTGTGCGGTCATAAAACTTTATTATTATTATTTAGTATTTATATAGCGCCGACATCTTCCGCAGCGCTGTACAGAGTATATATATATAGTCTTGTCACTACATGACAAAACATGAACAGATTAGCAATACCAGATACCTTCAAATTAGAAATGGTCAATGAGATTCTAACAATTCTGAGCTGGTGTAAATGTTATGCAGTTTAGTAATGGACCAATCAAATGCAGAAGTATCTGCATTTGAATAGGCCATTTTTGAGCTGCCTCAATTTATCTGTATTTCCTGAGAATTATTAGCAGATAATCTCATTGACCATCCCTACTTCAAATACCCAAGTACTACTTGAAACTAGGAACTATTTCTAAAAACTAGGAAACATTTCTTGAGCGAATATAAATCAAGATGGACCTAGTGTTTAACAAATTTTAAATATACATTTGATTTGATAAAAACAGAATCGAATATTATACATTTGGGGGCCTTAAAATGTCTATCCCCACTGAGACCATTAGTGCACCCACTACAAGTAGGTACTGACTCTTCTGACTTGCCCAGTTTATCGCTTACCCGCAACCATAACACTTTTTAATGTTTACTACCAGAACCTCTCTTAGGCACCAGAGTTCTGGCATTGGACTTCAAATATTTGTGGAAAGGTTTTCACGACAGAAAGTTCGGCTTTAAGTTAAGTTTTACAAAAATGTTGTCTGGAATGGTTAAATTGGCACATATAGACACCGATGTGATCAAAGTGGAAAAGGTTATCCTTCTCTAAACCAATTCCTGTGGGATTTTAGAAAGCTATATATGTTTAAGTATATTCAAAACACATTGAATTTGAGTAATGCTGATGGAAAATATAGGTGTAGTTATGGCATCAGCCAACATTTTCAAGAGCTATCAGTAGAACATAACATCTAAATCATTTCTGAAATAGAAGAAGCTGTTCACCACAAAGGATGGAGAAAAGGGTCAGTGTAGGATGTAAAGCACCAGTTATGAATAGTGTTACCTATTATGATAAAGATAACAGTACAAGGAGAGTCCTATATGCTACAGGGTCTTTCTTCTACTTGATTCAACAGGTAGACATTATTTACAATTATATACAAAGATCAGTAGACATAGCAGAGGAGGGCTGGCACTAGGTAAAGTGGCAGACAAATGCAGACTTAGTGGAAATCATTAGGCCACTTCTATTGCATAGATATCACCAGCGTGGAAAGGGCCTGCTTTCCTATATTGATTATCATAGATCGTTAAGCTAAGTCCAGAAGGTTACAGATTAGCAGTAAACTTTTCCAGTGTGTTTTTGTCAGGTCTACTCATCTCTTATGACATCATGCCTACTTTTTCCATAGGTTAACAGTTGCCATCCCTCCTCTAGCAGATGGGGAGATACAAGAGGTTACTAAAGGAAAATGCACATAGGTTTGAACTAGTGGTAATTAACATAAATTGGTAGCTAGGATGGGTCAGTACCGACAGATACTTTAGTGAGCTGGTGCCATCTAATGGCCAACTTACACAAAGAATTGCTAAGTGAAAATGGTACAACTGGAGTGAGCATTGGCTCAGGCTGGGCATGCTCTATCTCCAGAGTTTGACCTGGGCTTTCCCAGGCTAGAACTTTCTCCTCGCAAGACTGGGTAGCTGTAAAGAAGCATACAGATGAACAAAATAAAAGCAATGAAAACAACAATAGATATGCTTACCACACAGCTAAATACATGAAAGGAGACAAAATGAAAAACACAACTGGGTTGACTCAAAAACACACTGACCATACAGTAACGAGCTGGTGGTTGGATGATTATAAACACAATATTGAATCCTCTCTGAATACAGTCATGTTCACATGTATCGATTATGGAGGCATTTTGCTTGTACAAGTCAGAAATCATAACCCCTGTTATTGCAGAGAAGCAACAAACTGTGAAACCTGACACAATGAGTAGTTACCACTCATCCTCTGATCTATCTGCTGACTTGCGGTTTCTTGCTTCATTAACCACTAAAAATCTAATTATTTAGAACTGGAGGGCAGGTGTAATCTTGAATTTGGCTACATAGGAAAACAGATTATCCACTCTATTGGAGTTAGAAATGGGTAGTTCCGGTACCATCTTCTTGGCTCCATTCAAATCTCAAACCAAGTGGCAGAACCTAAAAAAATGTTGGTTATCAAACCCTCATTATTCTGCAATCATTAGTATGCATTGCTATGAATATTACTCTTCTATCTCGTTTCTCTTTTCTTTCTATGGCTATTTTAAGGTTGTTTTATTTTCTGCAAAACATAGATACCAAAGCCTAATGCCAAGAGTGTGGCAATTTAGCTTATCTCGAAAAGGGCCTGGCTTTGCACATCGGGATATAGTTATTTGCAAAAAAAAAAAAACACCCAATGAGTATTTCAGGTTAGGTCTTCCTGATCAGGCTGCCTGCTGCAGTTTGTGGTAAACCCAAATACTAAATCCCCCATTACTAATGGATATCATTATGGATTTGCTTTTCTTGGAAAATTTGCTAACTGTATTAAAAAAACCTGAAAAATAATGACATGCACCTGGAGGATGCACTGCAGATTTGGTCAAGAGTTGGGTGTCAAACTTAACCGTGCAAATGAAATGGCTTCCCATATAATCAATACTCAATTAGGTGTAATGTGCAATAAAACATTCATCTAAAGTTTAATAGGAGGAATACTCCTTGAAGCCAAGAGAAGAACCTGCGTAAAGCTGGTAAAATCAGCAGAGAAAACCTCAAAATTCTATCAGCTCAAACTATTATAACACATCCAGGCTGGGCTTGCTGGATCACTTAGACATACATGCCTCTATGTCCTCTTCCTTCTTTAGCATTCCCCCATTCTATCCCCATGTGGTAGTCAGGAATAAGCTGAAAGGAAGGTCATCTGACCCTGCCCACTTCCCTGAGATCTGTACCTGAAGTGAGAAGGATAGGGTGGCTGCCAGCTGCCTTGCAGTCCTGCTGATCTCTTTGGCTGCAGTAGTGCCCATCACCCACCTGGAACAAGCATGTAGCTAACCGGGTCAGAGCACTTTATCTCCATGCTCATTCATAGTAGTTCATAATTTAACCACTTTATTACCAAAGACTCTGGCCCCCTTGAAGGAACAGGGCATTTTTTTCAATTTCTCCCTTCCTAATCACTGTGATTGGCTCAAAGTAATCAGGCGGTCAGGAGCCATTTCCATGGAAATTGCTCCTGACTAAGGTACTGAACTCTGCTGTTCTGTGCCAGCGGAGATACACCATCATGTCCTGTGCATGGGAGCCTCCGACGTTAAAACAGTGCTGCATCAGGCTTAGGCAGCCACAATTGCAGCGTAAGTTTTAACCTGCAGTGGTCCAGAAGCAGTTAATGAAAATTGTGTTTAGTTGTCAACTGCACTAGGGGCAGTACCAGTCAGTGATGCTGCCCATCAGAGATAATCCAGTGTCACAGCTAAAAAGGGGAAAACAGGAAAAACCAAGGAAAGTTTGTGTTATTTTATTTCTTTAAAGAAGATCTGTATTACCAGTTTGAGCAAACCCATGTTTTGAGGTTTCTGGGGAACTTAGCAAGTTAGTAAGAATGTATTTTTGAAATAACATAATTGCAGGTTCATCTTAACTTTTGATTTCTCCACTAGAAGTGCAGTACAGAATACAATGTTCATTGCTAATAAATAGTGATGGTCATGTCTAGGAGAAATCAGAGAAGAATGTGATCAGTTTGGATGGTGATAGATATGTAAGTCTCTGATTTGCTAGTCATAATCACGTGCTAAAGCAGGATGTGATCACAGCAAATAAGAGCTTTGCAAATCTATCAGCTGATCAAACATATCACATGCTTCTCCATGAGTTATTCTAGATATGAACATAACTACCAATAAATGCAAATCTACTATATTAAGTATTGAAATAATGGGAGGCTGAACTAGGGTTTTAAGAACATGCAATGGAGGGAGCTGAACAAATTACAGGGCTTGTAAATGGATTGGATTTTCACAAAGGTCCACTTAATCAAAGGGCCTATGTGTACACTGCACAACAATAAAAGGAACAACCAGAGGGATAGAACACGGCACTCCACTCAGAACTTACTGGCTGCAGCACACAGACCAAACTGTGACTGCAAGGACTGAGTCGGTATTTTGCTTTCACTTTGGCTCCATCCTTGGAGAAGCAACGGGCCATCCCCAGGATAAAGAAGCGGTGCTGATTGGAATGCAATAAATTAACAAATGCAGAGGAAATACGAATGCAGTTACTACAGAAAAGTTTTTGCATTGTTGGTCATCAGTATATTGCAAGTAATGTGTTTCCATGTAGCATCACTTTTCCAACTTCCTTTATTTGGCATGGGGAGTCAAAGGGTCAAATTGAAGAGGAGTAAACAGAAAGGGGAGAAAGAGTGTGCGTGAGTGAAAGAGTGAGTGAGTGAGTGTATATAACACATATATATATATATATATATACATACACACACATATATATATATATATATATATATATATATATATACATACATACATACATACATACAAGTCATAAAAAAATAAGTGAAGAGCTTTGCACTGCATCCGGCAGTAAAAAAATGGCAGCAACAGCAGCAGAATCATTAGGCATGTTAGCCCAAATCTGGCCTAATATCTAATGGTGCAGAGTGGCAAATCAGGTAAACAACCGATATTACAAAGATATTGATAGTTGAACAACTTTCCATACGCTGCGTCTCTGGCCCCTTAAACCAGAGACGACCTTTTTTCTTTCTAAAACAAGCGGAGAACATTGTGATTGAAAAGGTGGGGGGAAAGGCTGCGCGTCCCTAAACACATGCTGCAATTGAATCAATTCAGATGCAAACAACTGTCAGGTTATGCAAATAACTGTCAGGTTAGCTGCTCCCAGTCCCTCCTCCTGAGTTTCCTGTTTGCATAATAAGTAGTAGCAGATTTGCATATGATTTGCATCTGAATTGAACGCAAAGTGTGCAGAAAATCTATTTAGGTGCTGCACACTGAGCTGGTGGTCATTTCGGATGCAGCCTTAGTGGTATGCGCTGGCGTTCTCCTCGCTGTTCAACCAAATGTAAGTTACACAATTTTTTTTGCTTAGCTGCTCCCAAGGTTTTAAATTTAGGTTAGGTCACTTGCCCGTAGGTTTGTCTCACCGTGGCGCAAGTGTCTAGTATAATATACTTTGCATGCAAACCATATTGGAAGCTAAAGTTCCTCCTAGTTTAAATAAATGTTAGCACTTGTCTTGGATGCAGGGCATGCATCTTTCAGTCTAGCAGAGGCGGTGTATGCCTGTGCGATTAACCATTCAATTGCAGCATGTGTTTAACTATGTAACTATCAGGTTAGCTGCTCTCAGCCCCTCCTCCTGAGTTTCCTGTTTGCATAATAAGTAGTAGCAGATTTGCATATGATTTGCATCTGAATTGAATGCAAAGTGTGCAGAAAATCTATTTAGGTGCTGCACACTGAGCTGGTGGTCATTTCGGATGCAGCCTTAGTGGTATGCGCTGGCGTTCTCCTCGCTGTTAAACATTGTGATTGGCTCACAGTCATCACGGGGTCAGGAGCCAAGGAAACCATATAGAGCAGTGTTCCCCAACCCCTGTCCTAAAAGCCCATCAACAGTGCATGTTTTGTGGAATGCCACAGAGGTAGTTAATCAGCACTGCTAAAGCACTAATTACCTCACCTGTAAATGCTTGTGGTTTCCTGCAAAACTTGCACTGTTGGTGGGCCTTGTGGACAGGGTGGGGGAACTCTGCTATAGAGCTTTACAAAATACAGTAACTACAATGGATTTATGTGAAATCCTGAAGGTCTGCAGCCTGAAATATCACTAAACTCAGAGAACTAAAATTTGGTAGGATTTCTTTTGGCCACGGTGCCAACAAGTAACCAAAATTACAAAAATCTGAGCATGTCCATCTGTGTAGTTTATCTTGAAGTATTCAATTTATTTAATGCTTTAAGTACTAAAAATTAATTGTTGAAAAATGCTGCAACTCTCCAAAAGGTTGCCAGACCAGCAGGCGGAGCTCAAACCAAGTGATGGAAAACTGCGGGAAAGGAAATTTGGTGATTTCCCCCAAATTAATTTAAAGGATACCCGAACTGACGTGACATAATGAGATAGACATGTGTATGTACAGTGTCTAGCACACAAATAACTATGCTGTGTTCCTTTTTTTCTTTCTCTGTCTGAAAAAGTTAAATATCAGGCATGTAAGTGGCTGACTCAGTCCTGACTCAGTCAGGAAGTGACTACAGTGTGACCCTCACTGATAAGAAATTCCAACTAAAAAAACACTTTCCTAGCAGAAAATGGCTTCTGAGAGCAGGAAAGAGATAAAAAGAGTAATTTCTGATCAGTGAGGGTCACACTGTAGTCACTTCCTGTCTGAGTCAGGACTGAGTCAGCCACTTACATACCTGATATTTAACGATTTCAGACAAAGAATAAAAGGAACACAGCATAGTTATTTGTGTGCTAGGCACTGTACATACACATGTCTATCTCATTATGTCACGTCAGTTCAGGTATCCTTTAACAAACGATATTTAGATATAGAAAGAAAGAAAAATATATGGTAAGTAATAATGACATTTTCTATTGTGTTGGTGCTCTGCCTACTGGTCTGAAAAGATTTGGTAGAGTTGCAGCATTTTTAAACAGCATAAACTCGAGTCTATGCTGTTTAAGAGGTTATATTGGGCAGGATATATTGCACATGTTCTACTTAAAGAGAAATCGTGACCAAGGCCTAGTGCACACCAGAGCGGTTCGGCTGCGTTTTGCGATCCGCTTGTGGCTGCGGATACGCTTGGGTAATGTATTTAAATGGGCTGGTACACACCAGAGCGGGAGGCGTTTTGCAGAAACGCATACTCCCGGGCTGAGGCATTTTTTGGATTGCGGAGGCGTTTCTGCCTCAATGTTAAGCATAGGAAAAGCGCAAACTGCTCTGAAAAACGCCTGTTCAGAGCGGTTTTGCCGTCGTTTTTGGTACAGAAGCTGTTCAGTAACAGCTTTACTGTAACAATATATTAAATCTACTAAACCAAAACCGCTACACAAAACCGCAAAACGCTAGCTGAAATGCTACAGAAAAAGTGTTTCAAAATCAGCTAGCATTTTGCGGATCTGCTAGCGGTTTTTAGTGTGCACCAGGCCCAAGAACTGAACTTCATCCCAATCAGTAGCTGATACCACCTTTTACATGAGAAATTTATTCCTTTTCACTAACGGATCATCAGGGGGCTTTGTATGGCTGATATTGTGGTGAAACCTCTCCCACAGGAAACTGTGTGGACCATGGTCCTGGCAGTTTCCTGTCTGTGAACCGCGTTGCATTGTGGGAAATAACTGTTTGGAGCTGTATCCAACTGCCAAAAAAGCAAGCAGCAGCTACGTCCAGTTACATCACCTGCCAGTAGTAAAAATGTCACCATGTGATAAATGTTAGAATGTAAATCAGGGAGAGGAAAGCTTTTACAATGGGCAAACACTGACTAAATCATTTATACATAATTATTGTAAAAATGAAGCACTTTTTAAAAAAAAAAAAATTACATTATTTTCACTGGAGTTCCTCTTTAACTGCTAGTAATACGCTACATCTAATGCGGCATGCTGAAGTATTAGCAATGGAGACAGTGTGAGGGCAATCTGCCTTTCGGCATCCACTCGTGGTAAAGGTGCTACTATCAATTCACACTTATTTTAATTCCTAATTATTTCAACACATGGTGACATTGAATTCTCTTATCACCACTATAATTTACTAGTCATCAGCCGGCTGAATTAGGACAGAAGAAATGAAATGGCATACATGGACGTTTACATATAGGTCTCTTAAGCCCAATCTACATGATACGATTCTTTGTACGATTCGATTACGATTCTATTTACGATCCGATTAAATCTAACTTGTCCGATTGGGATTTGATTCAATGCAATTCGATTTGCCATTGTTTTGCAATGGAAAATCGAATTGAATTGAATCCCGATCGGACATGTCTGATTTAATCGGATCGTAAATAGAATCGTAATCGAATCATACAAAGAATCGTATCGTGTAGATTGGGCTTTACTCTACGCTATGCATTCATGTACAGTACTGATAATTGCAAAAGTGTTACATGTTAGCAGTTGTTGATTGTTCCACAAGACAGAAGGCAAAATCAATGGCTGATACTTAACACGCTAACTCATTGATGAGGGTTTTTATTGAAGACAACACGTCAGGATTGTCCAATGCCATTTTCCCTTTTAGTGTCATAAATAAATAAGCATTGTCTTGTAGTTTAAAAGATTGATGTCTCTTCTCCCTATACTCTGCTTGATCTTGGTGAAGTACATGTTGTCTCAGCATTTCATTGCATCATTTATGAGAAGCAACACATCCTGCTACTATGATCTTGGGCAGAGACTCCCTGACAAGAGTTCTAAATAGAATTCCATCATACTACTGGCTATTTATCCTCTGCCACTATTACACCAGACATTTTGGTGGAGAAAAATCAGCAGAGCCAAGCAAAATGATGATTGCTGAAGTCTGGGAATCCACTGCCAGCTTCTCCCGTGCACCGGCTGGGCATTTGCTAGTGCTAGGCATGGGTGGAGGAGGGGCCGCCACTGTACGGAGTCACACCTAAGCATACTCAGAAGCAGCATGTTGCCAATTTCTACCGCCAGGAAGCAGTGCTGGCTGCCATTTGGCTGTAAGAAAGCTACTTGTGTCCGACAGCCGAGGGACTGAATTGCCCAACAAGAGTATAGTTCCTCCACGTGAAAGAGGGTTTATGGAGGCTGCCATCTTGCTCTTTGCAAGCTCTAAAAATGACACTACTCGCATCTGACAACCTAAAAAGGTATTTCCTGCCTTAAAGGACAACTGACCAGAGAGGGATATGGAGGCTGCCATATTTATTTCCTTTTAAACAATGCACATTGCCCGCCTGTTCTGTTGATTCCTTTTCCTTTAGAGCTTTTAGTAACAGACCCTGAACAAGTCTGCAGATCAGATGTTTGGCTTAAGTTTCACTGCAACTGATGCATGCTTGTTTCGGGTGTGTGATTTAGACACTGCTGATGCATGAAAGGACAGCAGATCACCAGGCAACTGGTATTGTTTAAAAGGAAATATGGCAGCCTCTTTATCCCGCTCAGGTTAACTGAGATAATGTTTTCACAGAATGGAGGGCCAGCATGGGGAGCAACAGCAATTACTAGAATCACAATAGAGGCGAACATAAGAAATGGACATCACTGAAGAAAAGTAAAAATAGGTATAGAGTACTGGCCGAGAGACAGAGGCGCATCTAGAGGGGTGCAGGCGTGGCTCATGCCATGGGCGCCACAGCACCAAGGGCACCATGCCCGCCACAGCACCAAGGGCACCATGCCCGCCCCATCACTCAGAACCCATATCAGATTAATACTGTTGTCTGGGGAACATGGCTTCTTAACTTATGTATGTAGGGTGCACTTGGCTTAGTGTTAGAAAAGAGGACAGAGAGGGAATAAGAAGAGATAGTTTCAATTAAGTTACTTTAGCAATATACGAAGCCAAAAAACACAGGCAACCATAACACATGCATGCGAGTAAGGATGCTGGTTTTAGAGGGGGAGTGAGGGGGCGCAATTTCGGTGTTTGCCATAGGCTCTATATTACCCAGATATGCCCCTGCCGAGAGAAGAACAGAGGATAAGAGAGAGAAAAAGAAAAACTCCAGAGTTCAGGTTGATGTTAAACTAAAACTATAGCCATTATATATTTCTACAAATACAAGTGGAATATGAACACTAATCTTGTGGATAAAAATCTATATAATTTCTGTTTTACACAAATTCAAGAGGACAGCTTTACTTCCTGATTGCACAGCAGGGAACACTTCACAGTTATGCCTTTAAATGATAAACAGCAGTTTTGCAGTCCCATGTGATGCAAGGAATTTACAGCCTCTCAAAAAGGAAGTTGTAGCTTCGGAGCAACATTATCCATTTATGGCACAAACTAGAAGTTTTGCTTTTACTCATGGCTAACACAGTACAACACTTTACTGGCACAAACTAGGATAGGCATTTCTTTTCTTACTTAGCATAATGCAATTTAGTAATAATGATTTATGCCAAACTTATTTGTGTTAAGTGTAACTTCAGTAATCAATCTTCTTGAAATAACGTAAATGGTCATACTAGCTGAAGAGTTGGGTAATCAATTGCCAACATAACAATGAATGCTTTAACACACTGCCAAGCTGTTGGGTAAGGGCTACTAGACTTGAGCTGTATCCCATGGGTCTATGTGCTGCTATTACTTTGCAGCTATACTGGCTGTGGCCAGCTCTGTGGATGAAGAGAGCCGCTATTAAACAGGGACAAGTAGTAAAATGGAAAATTCTATGCATGGAAAGGCTTGAGAAACAGGCCCTCATATTGGCTACATCTGAAAGTCAGCTACTCACACGCAGAGCTATATTGCACTTATGATTGCAGGCAAAGCGTGTTGCCACACAGGAACGGCAGAATCCTGAGTTACAGTTTACACTATTCTGGATGACCCACACCTCAGAAGTGGTTAGCCTGAGTGACCTGACAGTACCGGAACTTTATTATATTTAGCCAGATGGCTACTTTGCAAAACCATATAAGAAAGCTGTTCTAAGATATAATACCCTTAACAGGTATACATTAACTAAATTATTATTTCTGTTACAAATGTTGACACAGGAAGAGACAAACAACAGATTACCTTTCTGACAATTTTTTTAGAATAGCTTTTCCTAACTTACCTTTCAGGTCCTCGTCTTCAGTTGTGGTGTTACAGCTCTCAGTTGATCCCTGCAAAGTAAAAAGATATGAGTACACATACTATTACCAGCATTCTGAATGAAAATGAATGATATGACTGCAAGGGCTAGCACAGCAATTAAATATTAATACAAAAAAAACTAAACAAGATATTTCCGTTAGCTAATTAATTATGTCAGTAAATAACACACTGCTCTTCAGTGTTTAACCTTCCTAGCGGTAACCTCGAGTCAGGCTCAGGGTGAAAGCCAGGAACGGAAACCCCGCGACTGACTTTAGGTAGCCACCAGCAGGCTTGCACAGGGTTACAGCGCCACCAGGAGGATGGAGGGAGAACTGCAGCGTGGATCCCATGGAGGTGAGTAAGTGCAGGGGCTTCTGCAGGCTATGTAGAAGCAAGATTTTCCCTGGTTTTAAGGTCTTTAAAAGTGGTGCAATTTTTTTGCACGCTATGACACTTAAATCCGGGAAAAATCATACCGCCATGGAGACTCAATCTTTTGCCTATGAAGACGGAACAGATATTTGCTGTCAGAGGTGATCCTGAACAATGAAATCAACCATAATTTGATTACAGGGCAATTTTAGTCATTATGTAGCAATAGTTTACAACAAGTAAGCAATATACGGAGAATACGTTTCTGCTGCTTGGCAGATGGGAAGGTAGCCTGAGGTTACGTTTAATGAAAATGCGTGTATTCACTAGAGGGTCTATGAGACTCCTCAGCAAAGCTTAGGTTTTGTACACATGAGCAGGTTTACTTAACTTTTAACAAATGAAAATTCAATTACTGAATCGTCAAAGACTAGGAGTTCCACAGACCAGTCAGCAACAACAGTGATAACCATGCAGGTGATGAATTGGTAAATATTGATCAATGATTCACTATACATATATTGCACGTGTGAACAACTGGCCAATCCAACATGATAGGAACAGAAACTTGTTTAGAAACAAAAGGCTCAATGATTGAAAGTCATTGTACCTAAATGTATGTTAATTCAGAAAGAAGTGAGCTGGCCGAACAGGTGAGTGCCCTCTACTGCCGCTATATCTGCAGAAGCCGTGGGGATTACTATTAGCTTAGGAAGGAGGAGAAAGCTTGGGGAGGGACCTGGCACCGGCTGCTGCTACTCTGCAGGGGCCCTAGGGGATAACTGAGAGCTTAAGAGGCGGAGAAAGCTTGGTGGATGACCTGAACCTGGCTGCCGCAACTTTGCTGGGTCCTTGGGGGAGCACTGTTAGCTTAGTAGATGGGGACAATTTGGGGTGGGGTGGGAGGGTCCGGGAGCTAGCTGCCGCTACTCTGCAAGGGTACCGGGGGAGCACTGTCAGCTTAGGAGAGGGGAGACTGCGAAGGGGAAGAAGCTCCACAAAATCCCCCTGCACCATGAAGATGTACCAGGTTTAGAATAATTTTTTCTGGTTTTACCCCTCTTAACCAAGGTGCATCTTATGGAGTGAAAAATACGGCATACCACCTTTTTCTCTTGCGCTTCTTATTAATTATATATGCATTTTTATAAGCATTATACTAGACGTCATGTAATTTTTCTCTGAGTAACACAATAAGCAGCAATATTCATTTATTGTGGAGATTACTCCGAACTTATGTTAATGTGTAGTCTGTAGGCTGGTTTTGTGTTTAGGATTCTGTTAAGTTTGTATTACTGTATATGACTGCAAAGTAAAATAAAGATTAGATTATGAGTTGTGAGCGGCCTCTAGAGGTTTTCTCTTTCTTTCAAGCAATCACTGTGCAATAAGTATCTAGCTAACCCATTTCAAATAGATATGGCTTTCCTTTTCTACATGTAATGTTTTGGGCTTGTACTTTTCCACTGGGCATGATCCGGCCTGTTTTGCCAATCACAACAGTACCGTGATTAACATGTAAATCTTGGTGCCGTTTTTCCACTAATAGGATTCGTTTTTCCCAGAATCGCAATCACCTGCAAGTGACTTTAGTGCTTTTAGCAGCGCAAACGCAAGTCAGTAAATGGATGTAAACACAATCGCTCTGCTGTGGGATTGCGTATGTGATCACGTTTCCTAGTGGAAAAGAGCCCTTATAGTCACTGGCCAATGAGTATGCAGACTAGGTTCTTTAAAGCGGACCCAAACCAAACATTTTTTTAATTAAAAAGATTTAGTTGCACCACTCTGACACATACAAAGATAAATAAACACTCCTTCAAACCTATGAGCATTTCAGTGCATGCTTTTCACCCTTCTCTTTGCATAACTAGGATTATACTGGGGGCAGCCATTAGCAATTCCTCCATTGCTGGACACCATCTCCTCCACCAGTTTGCCGGAAAAATGCCGGCAATTTGAAAGGAAGGGAGGGGTTCCTCCAATAAATGTAAAATATTTTATATTTGTCATCATGCAGCTGAAAAAAGGCTGCTATTTATTATTATAATTTAGAAAATAGATTTTATTTCTGAAATCTTGTATTTTTAAATTGGGTCCACTTTAACTGAAGTCTGTCTACACTGGCCCCAGGTTTGTTTCAGGTACATGACTCAGACACTAGTGAAGCCAAAGAGATGAGCAGGACAGCTAGGCAAACAGCCTTGTTTAAAAAACAGCCTACATACTGCTCTCAATACAGGGTCAGTTTTAGGCAGCTGAAGTGGCTTATCTCTATTTACCAGCAACTTAATTTCACTAAAACTGTACTGTATGGAAAATAGGGATTTGCGTATCCACAGACACTGTACTTTATGAAAAGCATGCATTTGCATATATGCATTTGTGCATCCAGTGGTGAAGGGTAAACATTCACTGTCATTAGGTTACGCAAAATGAAAAACTTTAACAGAACCAGAAATCCCTTAAGGCTTCTTGCACACAGGGACGTTACAGGCGCACGTTAATGCAGCCTGTAACGCTCCCCCAACGCACAGCAATGTAACACAAGTGGGCTGTTCACACTGCCCACGTTGCGTTACATTGTAACGCAGCAAAGTGCTGCATGCTGTGCGTTCTACGCGGCTAAGCCGCGTTAGACTGTTTGCACATGCTCAGTCATGTTGGGGAGGAGGGGAGAGCGGCCGGGCACATGGCTAATTAATATTCACTGCACTCAGTGACGTGCAGTGTTTACTTCAAGGAGCGGCCGCTCTGTGCGGCGATTGGCCGGGCGGGACCACGTGATGCCGCATGCGTCCAAGAGTACGCATCACGGACGCCAGAGTGAGCTGCACAACGCGGCTCACTCCGACGTCCACACCAGAGAGCACCAGGCGTTGCAATAGGGGCACTTTATGTGACCTATAACGTCCCCTAAACGCAACGTCCTGGTGTGTAACTAGCCTAAAAGTTCAATCCAGGACGGATAGTCAGGCATGGTAATGTAAACCTGAGACTTACTTTTATTCCATCTGTTGCATTGTGGACAACAGTTGTTTGAGGTTCCTAAAAAGAAGTGTAGAGGAAAAGTCAACCACTTCAAGGAAAACATACACATTCACATGCACTGCAAATGATACACTACTAACATAAATCACATAAACACTACAAGACAAACTGCAGACACATTGGTTAGTCTGTGGCTGCCACAAGTTTGTGTGAAAACTAGCAACACACTCAAAATTATTGTGCATGTAAACAATAGCGACCACATTGACAAGAACAACATCATTACACAAAACAAACCTAGAAAAATTCAGACAAGCCTACAAAGGCCATTGCAGTTCATAATTCATGGGTAATTTATAAACAGGGAAAATAATGCTAACAATGTCATTCTCCAAACGTATAGACTTCATTGAAAGTGCAAAAATTCTACACTGCCTAAGAAGGATTAGCACCCTCACAACTCTGAAAGGTGGAGAGGTTCCATTGCGCATCCTATGGTTGTTTTGCCCCAGTCTATCCATGAAATAGAACAGAGCTCAAATGGGCCTCTTTCTACTCCTCATTAAAATCGTAGTACTGTAGTGAGACAACAGTGGTGTCACTAGGTACATATTTCATGAGTCTTTGGAAAATACAGCAGCATTGGATTAATTTTTCAGTCTCGTATATCAATATAAGACATTCTGATCTGCATTTTTTTAAATTGCTATCTCATTTATTAGTGAAATAAAATACTTTGCACACACCAAGAACATTTAGTGATAAAATCACTATTTAGGTTTGTGTTCATAAACAGCGATAATGAAACATCAGAACTCAAATGAGAAGCTTTTGGCATATTTAGACAAAGCCAATGAATGAAATGTCTCCATTAAATTTAAAGTGACTAGTGTTTCATATGAATGTAGATGTGACAAAGTTAATATCAGGCCAGAAATTCAAAGCACTGAAATACTGAACTTGTAGCATATGCTATGCAACCTTACGGTTTAGCCTGCCACGGTGCTATAAAAGAAAATGGCAAAGGATAAAATAGCGCTCGTTATACTAAATTTGAATCATAAAAGTCCTCTGTATAAAATATATGAAATGTCCAAGTGCTGTAAACAATTCCTGGGTTATTGCCAGTTCGTACACATGTACATCCAAATTGTGCTCCTGGACTTTTTTTCCCCCTTTATGCAGGTCAGATTAACAAATTCACACTGCACTCCCCCCAGCAGTGTACCACTCACCAGATCCAAAGGTCTGAAAAACCTGTATGCACCTTCAGGATGTATGTCCCTGCCCCAACCCCCGCCTCTCTGGCAATGCTCACCTGAGTGGGATCTTCATCTCCCGCTTGGTTGGATGGTCCGTGCCTGGGTTGGTCCAAATCCGCAGTTTGGGAAAACAGACAGGAGGACCAGCTTCCAGTAGTGTAAGTCTGCTTTTATTTGTAAAAGTTTTAAAAGATAGCTGCATGTGGCAAAGCAATACGAACAGTGTGGTGTAGGTGGGCTAAGTTCCCGGATGGCTGCCGACACTGCTGGCTTACACCACCGCTCACCCGCCGCCACGATAAAAAAAATATCCTTGCTACATGCTGATCTACTACCGCATGCAACTCATGTAACTCTGTGGCTCCGCCCTATGCGTTTTGTTGCATAGTAACTAGACAGAGGCCATACAGAGTGACGTCTGTTCCTCCTCTTAAAGGTTAGCCGCGACCTCCAGTTGTTGGCAGCCATCCGGGAACCTAGCCCACCTACAGCAAACTATCAGTATTGCTTTGCTGCAAGCAGCCATTTTTTTTAAACTTTTACAAATAAAAGCAGACTTACACAATTGGAAGCTGGTCTTCCTGTCTGTTTTTTTCCAAACTGCGGAGTTGGACAAACCCAGGCATGGACCGCCCAACCAAGCAGGAGACAGGGAGCCATACGCCCTGAGGGCACATACAGGTGTTTCAGACCATTGGATCCGGTGAGTGGTACACTGCTGGGGAAAGTGCATTGTGAATTAGTTTATCTGACCTGCATAAAGGTATAAAAAAAAAATTAACAATACATGCATAGTGCATTACTGACCAGGGACCCACTTTAGGTAATCCTGAGCCATCTTTAGTATAAGTACACCAACATGCTGAGTACGAAAGAAGGGTTACAAAGTAGCTCTGGAAGAGCATGCTACAGTTCAGTCAGTGCAAATGAATATATGGTGTGCGAAAAAATACAACACGCCAGAAAGCCAAATTTACTTAGCAGCATATAGCAACCTTTTTGCTATTGAGAATCAAATTGAATGGGAAATTTCAAGAAAACCATCAAAGCTTATGAATAGATAGTTACATTGTAGAACTCTGTGAAAATAAAACAAAAAAACACCACAAAACTGTTTTGTGTCCGAAAACAGCCACACAAGACATAATGAGTTCTTACGCTAAAACAGGCACGAATACAATCTGTAAGAAATCTATTGGTGTAGTATTTCACAGTGGATATCTGAATAGAGGAAAGAGCCATGACAATTATTTTTTCTGATGCGCTAGTCAAATTAAAGCGGAATATAACCCTGCATTTCAACTTTGCTCTAAAACATTATTTACAGCATATTATATGCAAAAAGCATTTTTTTTTACTAGACCAGCATTGGAAGGGTTAAACACAGAGGTTTTAAGTTCCGTGCAGACGTTCAGATAGTTACATTCTATTTAGTTATATGTATATATTTAGAAATGTTACACACTCTTTGGCTGTCCTCCGACTCCTTCTCAGTGAGAGAGATGAGTCACAATAAACACTTAGATACATTTGTGTAAACAAAAAGTATCTAACTCAAGTTCGGATGCGTCTGCAAAAATCTCCAGGGACTTTAAAGCCCTGTGTAACCCTTCCAATGCTGGTCTAGTAAAAAAAAAAAATGCTGGTTGCATATAATATACTGTAAATAATGTTTTATAGCAAAGTTGAAATGCAGGGTTATATTCCGCTTTAAGAACTTTTTTTTTTTAATTGATGCTAAACATTTTAAACTACTTAAATGCATTGTGTAGCCTGGCATTAAAAATAATCACTAACTTACATGGCCTTTCCCTCCATTCTAAAGGGTTAATCATTTTCAGAAAGCTATGGGTAAGTGATGGGCCCAAGGCTTCCAATAAATCCTTCTGTTCATATTTAGCATGACTATTTGTATAAATTATGATTGAGATTGCAAAGCTGACGTCTGAAGAAGGATTAGGACTAACTGAGCATATTAGGTCCCATCTCTGCCCCGCCTCATGAAACAGGATCAATATAAATATATACATAAATAAAAATGTTAATACAGATGTGAAGCGTTTCAACCAAACAATATAAGCATTCATAGCGATAGTTGTATACCATAGTCACAACAGCTAATGATGACAATGACACACAGTGGAGAGCAATGAATGTTGTCATACTAGCCTGGTGACTGCATGCATCAACAATGAAGGCATGAGCTCCTCAATAGGATGGTCTTCAATCTTCCTGTATCATATTATAGTGATCATCTCGGTCTGGAGTTTATAATTTATACTCTTTAATGTATAGGACTGCATAATTTGTTGGTGCTTTAAAAGCAATGAAAACTGATGATATGCAGTTCTGTTGACTAAAAAAAATGCTAAAACATTGAGAAACCTCTATGCATCTAAAATTGTGCGTTAAAGAGGCCTTCCCAGGTCCCGGCCATATCCCTGTATAACCAATCTGATACAGTTAACTACTTGGTCAGGTCCCTTGATGTTTACTATAATGGATGTTATAGTTTACCTGACATATCAAGGGTTGACTTACAGAAACAGAAAATTTGAAGTACAAGAAAACTAGTAAAAATTCCCATTGTGTCATTTTTGATTGAAGAATATGGATATACACTATTTGGATAAAGCAAGGAAACATTTTGAACAGTTGCAGGCACCAGATTAGTAAGCCATGGCAAAGTGGAAACCCAGGTTAGTGCACACCTTACCAAGCCTATATTTGGGGGCATCTGGCCACCTGGACCGACTACCCTTTCCACTGTAGATTTCTTCCTTCAAATTTTATCACACAGATATGATTTTAAGCAGTGAAAAGGGTTGACTGGTTTCGAACAGCACCAGCCACAACAGAAGTCCAGGAGGTCACTGCCAAGTCCTTGCCCAGAATGTTACAGAAAAGAAGGGAACTAGCCATATACCACAAACAAATTAAACGTGAACACAAGTGCAGACATAAAATAAAAGGCAAACATGAATTCTGGATGTCACAGCACAAAGCAGCATTCCCACTGCTCACTTCCCAGACACCAAAACCCCAAAAGTAAGAGTAGATGGGGAAGATACCATTGTTGTCTGCAATGGGGGGTTTTCTTTTGCTGGGCTTATTATGCTGTTTTTGTTGTTGGTCTGTGGCTGAGATAGAAAAACAGATGGTTTAGTCCTGTTGATGGGGTGAACTGGTTTACACAGTGACAAGAAATCAAAGGCTTAGCTTCCTCGACCCCAATAACTCCTATAATGAAAACCACAGTGGTTTCTTCTAAATGCGCTTTGAGTCCTATGGGAGAAAAGCGCTTTACAAATGTTATTGTATTGTATATTGTATAAACCCAGACATGACAGAAGCCCTTTCCCGATGCTGATGAAAGGAATGAAAAGCAATGAGGTCAACAACTTAGAAATGTTCTGGGGCCACAATGATCATTTCCTAGTAGGTAAATCTGTAGTAGTGCAAACTGATATAAACACAAGAAAAATCATGAAGAGATAAGGAAGACATGATAAACAAAGCATGAGACAGACACATTTGTTTGATGCAAGATACTATCCCTGAGGTAAAACAGAACTGAATGCCTAAGCATAGGTGTGATACTGGAGGTATACCTGGAAAATGCAAATCTAGTGAATGCAAGCCTTGCGTTCTGCTACATGAGCAGGTTATAAAACAAATAGAGCATCATGGATAATGATACCTGTTCTGCATTAAACCACAGTATAAATGTTGCCTGTAAACAGAAACACATTAGTGCCTGGCCTCCCTGCAGACCAGGACAATGACGACTGTCAGATATATGTAAATCCCAAAACGGATAGCCATTTCCATATAGAAAAAAGGTATAACGTGTTTAGATGATTTATATAAGGGACGGCCAATACTAATAATAATCGTATTATTTAGTATTTATATAGCACCGACATCTTCTGCAGCACTGTACAGAGTATATTGTCTTGTCACTTAACTGTCCCTCAGAGGATCTCACAATCTAATCCCTACCATAGTCATATGTCTATGTATGTATTGTGTAGTGTATGTATCGTAGTCTAGGGACTATTTAGGGGGGGAAGTCAATTACGTATCTGTATGTTTTTGGGATGTGGGAGGAAAATGGAGTGCCCGGAGGGAACCGACAGACATGAGGAGAACATACAAACTCTGTGCAGAAAGTTCCCCGGCTGGGGGGACCCAGCGCTGCAAGGTTAGAGTGCTAACCACTATGCCACCATTTACTACTAAGTACTAAAACACTGCAGAGGCTGGATGTCATGTCATTGGATTCTACCTAAAATTACAAGTACACCCATTAATACAAAAGAGAGTTACATTTTTTTTTTAGCATGCAAAAAAGTGCGACAGAAAATGTACAGAATTTTCAAAAAAAAAAAAAAATTCCATTGTTCCCCTGTGTAGTAAGGATAACATTTGTGTTTTAAACCCTTTATTTATTCTTTTGGTTTCAAATGCAAAATTCTGTATTTTTCCTACAGGTAGTCTGTTTAGTGCCATGGAAATTAGGCTGCCTTGTTCAAATGGCAGACCAATAGCAATGCACAACAGTCATAACCTGAGAAACAAGTTACGGTAGGTGGGTTTTGTCTGAAAAACAACTCTCATCAATGGAAACAGAGTGGATTAAATAAATGTGTGTATGGTAAGTCAAGTGGTAATTGCAATGACAAAGTTTAAGGAACACTTATTTAATGCATTTTGGAGTTCCTCTTTAAAGGACACCTGAGGTGAAAACAAACAAATGAAATAAAATATTGTATCTAGCTTCCTTCTCATAAAATTGACTTTTTAAGTTTTAACTGTTTTATGGTTTTCGCTCAATGAAACATTCATTGAGGTATGCCAGAGCTAAAACCTATGAACTATTGACCCTTTTTATCCCTTTCCTGCTCTCAGAATCCATTTTCTGCAAGGAAAGTGTTTTACAGTTGGAATTTCCTTTCAGTGAGGGTCACACTGTAGTCACTTCCTGTCTGAGTCAGGACTGAGTCAGCCACTTACATACCTGATATTTAACTCTTTCAGGCAAAGAAAGAAAAAACAACAACAATGCAGTTATTTGTGTGCTAGGCACTGTACATCTCATCATGTCACATGTCACCTCGGGCATCCTTTAAAGAGAACCCGAGGCGGGTATTTGAAACCTTAAGAGACCGCAGAGGCATGTCCTGTGCATAATGACATGCCTCTGGGTCTCACTATTGCCGCCTCTAGCCCCCCCCCCCCCCCCCGGTCTCCTGTGCCCCCCTGCCATTCCATTTAGAGGGGAATAAAATATACAACGCCAAGCACATTATTATTGTTATTGACTCATTGTAACATCTACACACAATTTTACATGGAGTTTGTTAGTTTGTCTACTTAGGCAACCACAGATAAGCTATATTGGATAGCCATATTATCTACTAATAATTTTATTTTACTTGACCACTCACTACATTTAAGCCACGTACACTCATAAAAGGCATGTTTGCCCAGCTGGGATCGGAATCTGATCCCTCGGGCAACACTGCAGGGCCCAAGCTGTATAGGCTAGTGATCTGTTCCGTTGCTATGCCAGGGGTTGGTGGAGGGCAGACCGAGTGACGCTGGTGTGAAGTCATACTGGAGATGGTTGTGTGGGGAGAACAATGCTCTTGGCTAAAGCTATCTACCAGGTGGGTCAATGGCTGAGCAACCAAGGAGGGGTTGAAGGCTGCAGTACACGTTCCATTCTTAGCAGAAGCGGTTATCCGCCACCTCGGCTGAGTTTCATCTAGCGTGTGTACAGGGCTTTTAGGCTTCTTGCACACCAAGACGTTGTGTTAGGTGCCACGTTAAGGTCGCATAACGTGCACCTAACACAACGTATGGTGCTGCAAAAGCCGACGGTAGAGTGAGCCGCGTTCGGCGGCTCGATTCCTATAATGTCTCCCAGAGTGGCGCTGATTGGCCAGCGGGACCACGTGATGCGGAGCGAGACACTCCGCATCACGTGGTCCCGCCGGCCAATCAGCTACCGCCAGTGCAGTGAATATTAAGTAGCCATGTGCGCGGCTACCGTAGCTGGCTCTCCCCGCCTCCTCTCCGCCCCCCACTGCGCATGTGCAAACAGTCTAACGCGGCTATAGCCGCTCCAACGCCGTAGCATGCTGCACTTTGCACCGAACGTGCAGCGTTACATGTAACGCAACGTGGGCTGTGTGAACAGCCCACTTGTGTTACATTGCTGTGCGTTGGGGGAGCGTTACAGGCGCACTAACGTGCGCCTGTAACGTCTTGGTGTGTAAGCAGCCTTAAGCCAAGAAATGCAAAAATCTGTTTGTGAGCCAACATAAGTGGGCACCTTAAGCCCTAGTGTGACAGACATTGTTAACAGTGCTCAAAGATTGTACAATCAAATGGCAGTGTGTGTAATCAGCTTAAAGCTACATTGGGCAATACACAACAACTAGTTTTACTCAGACCAGTGCTCTTCTGTGGCTTGTGCACTGACATTTTAATCTATTTAAATAGCAATATATTTTTACAATTGAATAGGTATTTTATTTTTGTTTGAGTAGCCATTGGTTACAGCCAATCACCAAACAAAACAGTGAGGAATTAGCAAAGCACTTCAAAAACAACATAAAAGGACGGTGTATTTAGAAAATGTTATGCAAATTGGAAAATGTCAATTTAAAGTAAATGCAGATTTGTGCTGCCCCTTAATCATACTTTTAAAAAAACAGCGTAAAATACAAAAGACCATATTAATTCCGTGTGCACAAGCCTATCTTTATTTGCATCAAAAGTCAATTTTCATCTAGTTGAAATATAATAAGACATGTAAATCATAACCCAGCCTTTGGGACTTGCATTGGTTCCAAGCCAAGTTAGGGTATAGAATTATAGAAAAGTATACATGCTCTGTAAAGTCCTATGCAATAAATACGGTGCATATATAAATTACAAAACACACTGAAGCAGTGTCAACATGAGGTCAATTTCACGTATGTTCATGCTATGTTTGCACTGGCTGCTGAAGAATGACTGCATGTATAGGTCTATGGTAAGGGTCCTTCTACTGTTGGCAGTGCCAAATGACATAGGGCTTATTTTAACAAACCCTTTAGTAAATCTGAGCAATATAAACTGATCATATGATGAAAAATACATGATCAGAGTTTATCCTCACTGAAAACTCCATGAGAAAATAATCAATGAAATGCAGCAAAAAGCAATGGCGATATGGCAAATGCTGTAATCCATTCCAACAGTCCCATAACAACTGAAATACCTTTCTTATTGGCTGCTAAAGCTGGGAGCAGACTGGGATTCCCAATAGATCAGGTAAACCATCAATATCTTCCGTATATCAATTATTTACCTGATCCACCACACTACGCACCATTCAATATTAGACCAAATTTTAGCAGAAATCCAATGTAAATCCGAATGCTGCCACTGTAAGCTTTGTACTGCTGTTGTATGACAACGCAGTCTGTACTGCATCGAGTTCACCGTTCTGATTTACTTTATTATCCTCAACCAAATGGGTTAAAAAGTCCCTGGATCTATATTTAGCTGTAACAACAGCTCACCCAGATGTCCATGGAGTTTGAGTCACTAGATATTAAGTTTCCTATCACAAATCTACTAAGAGGTTTGTTATGCCAAAGGCAACAGAACTGATGCTTCAAGTAATCTTTCACAAAAATATATATTTGGCAGTCCTGCTGTGACTGTATCCTAAGTAGTGACCACTTTATATGACTGATTATTTGCAATTACGTAACTAGGAGTTCATAAGGAGTGGACATTAATGTGCAAGTACAATCTATGGCACAATCCGCACTGTCCCGACTGCTATAACGTATCTCTGGCTGCTACTAGCTATGGAAAATACGTAGCTTAAAGGTCCGTTTAACCTGTAATATTGTTCTGCTGCCCCAGATAAGACTAATGGCCCAGCAGAATTATCCACGTTAGAACACATCTAGAACACAAGGTGATTTTGCACAAAATAATAACGATACAAAAACTACACTCACTAAATCCCACAATGATTTAGTATCAGGTTACAGTGTTTTCAAGGAAAAGATAGGCTAGGCCTTGGGGTGCCCAGAACGCCTACATGGCAATTTGATGAGACCGAAGGACTCATGATATTTATTTTCTTAATGAAGGTTTGGCTTCCCTCAAAGTGGTAATAAAGTTGGTAATAAAGTCCAGGTGCTTTGTCAGAGCAGAAGGAAAAAAAAATGGTGTATTGCTTCAGAAATTCTCCATACATTACAGTATATTCTGAGAAGCTCCACATTAAACTTGCATCACATAGGAATGCAATTAACCAAATACTTCCACAAAAGATATCAGCTGGGAACCATGGCGATGTATAGATATCTCACAGATTTACATTTGTTGGACATAAGTCTATGGAACTGGTTCCCAAGAGAGATCTGCAAGCAGACAATGGCTACGGTAGGCATCCTCACCAATAGTTTTATGGGCAATTTATAAAACAATCATGTTATTTTAAAGGCAGAACTTGAATTATTTGTTTCTGCCGTGACTTCATTAATCTCTGAGCTGCTTTCTTTACATGACTTTAGCTCTGCTGTAAGCTTAACGCAGGGCTGGGCAAACTTTACGCAGCCCGGGCCTACTCCTGAAATGTCTCCCTCCCTCCCTCCCTGCAGAGTCGAGAGCAGAAGAATACAGACTGTTAAAACTTACCTACTCGCGGCTTCCTGCGTCGGGTCTATATGGCAACAGGGCGTCACGTGACGTGTCGCATGACATTCCAGCGCATCACATGCTGGCTGCCAGCGTGTAATACGCTAGCAAGCCCTGCTGCCATGGAGACGTGATGCTGGAATCTGCGATCAGGTGAGTTTTAACCCCCCCGTTATCGCCAGCTCACTGACTCTACAGGGAGGGAGGAGTTGAAAAGAGGAATCCGGCCCGTCTGCGGGCCGGATGAGCAGTGCAAGTGGACTAGATACGGCCATTGGGCCGTAGTTTGCCCATCACTGGCTTAAAGCTTTGTTCACAGTGGTGCGTTGTGGCATCTTGGCCACTTTGTAACATGGCTTGCCGCTCTGCAGTGCACCACCTATATGACGTTCACAGTACAGAGGGTGTGTTGCAGTTTAATAGTGCGGTATTCTGCATAACGTGCACATTAACATACTGTATGCAACACAATGCGCGATTAACTTGTGGGGGCTATTCTGTTGCGCTACTGATGTTACAGAGTACGAAACACAGCCCAGCTCTTTAGTACATAATACTAATTACCATTATCGGCTTCTGGTGGTCCCCATGAGGGGGAACTCTTGATAGAAGTCTGGACTCCAAATGCCAAGGATTCATAGGTTTATTATAATCTAACTAGCTTCCTTTCAACTACTCTCAAATTCGCTTAAGCATAACTGTATCTTTTTTGTTATAAATATAAACTATTTACTATAGATTGTTGTAAAGAACTAGGGGAGAATGACCGAAGGTGTGTTTTTCTGATGTCTGAAATGAACGGAGAATTTAATGGCTTCTTATAAAGATTATATATAAACTTCAACTCTTAATCCCAAGCCAGTCACCTGGTCTGCCCTGGCATTTGTCTAACAGCAGTGATTATTTAGTGCTGTTGTGTAATTTTGCACTTGTTTGGGGGAGTATCTTTTACATGATAAAACACTGTAATTTTCATCTGTCATGGCAGTTCTTAGTTACAGTTCTGTGCTGGTGTGTGGCTTAGAGTCTGGCAAAATAATAGAGTATTTTCTGCAGCAATGAACACTTGTTATTAAAAATAAATGGCCTGTAAAAGGTTTGCAGCAGCCTTGCTGCTAACATCCCTAATACAAGTCTCTATTATTGATCAAAAGGACAAGAGACCTATAGAGAAGTAAGCAGCTGATTCCACAAATGACACTGCTCTTAGTCTAATTGGATAAGCCTGATGCATACAAACTTTGTTATTCTGTATGGGGGTATTTGCTGCAGGATCTGAGAATGGTGGAAAGTCTATTACACTAACCTATATAATAAAACCCGTGTCTCTGTGTTCCTGTGTGTGTGTCCGTGCTTTGTGCTACTGCGCATGTGCCGCACGGACAGCCTTGAAACAGGGAGCAGGACGGGCTGGTGTGTGTCCGCGAGCGCATGCGTGCTGACTATGCGGCGGTGGCGGGAGTCACAGGGGAGGGAGAGGAAGCGGGGTTCCAAAACAGACCTAGAGCCCGTTTTTTAAACAGGCTTAGGTCTACTAGTATTCTATATTTACATTAAAGGATCACTGTTAAAAACTATGAATGTAAAATCTACACGTAGTAACCTGCACTACATATATTTTTTTTCCTATGTAGCTGTTACAGTAGGCATTATTAATGTGACAACTCTGATTTTGGACTAGTCCATCTCCTCCTGGTGGATTTCCTGAAAACAACCTTTAAAAAGATCCTAGACAGTTTGCTTACTTATGTGCCACTATTCTTGCACTTTGACTGTACCACTGCCCACCAGGGTGGGCTTTTGGACAAAGGAATTCCTAACCTACTGTAATGGCTACATAGGGGAAAAAAAGGAATGTATAGTGCATTTACCTCTGTGACAAAAGTACAGTACATCTGATAGATATGGGTATACACAATTCAAAATTTTATAGTTTTTAGGACAGTCGTCCTTAAACCAACATTCTCGTCCAGTCGGGCTGCTCGCACTCCCGCCGCCGGCCGTTAGCCCAGCAATCAATGGGACAATGGGAGGTGAAAGTTGCTCAGATGCAAAAAATAAACTACCCTTCGGGCTTAAAGAGAATCTGTACTCTAAAATTCTTACAATAAAAAGCATACCATGCTATTCATTATGCTCTCCTGGGCCCCTCTGTGCTGTTTCTGCCACTCCCTGCTGCAATCCTGGCATGTAATTGCCAGTTTTAGGCAGTGTTTACAAACAAAAAACATGGCTGGTAACCAGAGTGTGATAGGCTGAGAGAAGCTAAGTCTGTGACTCATACAGAGCCTGCAGGGGGCCTGGAGAGGGTGTGTATAGCTTTTTATCCTATCACAAGCAGAGCAGCACATTCTTGCCTGAGCCGACAAAGGAAAGATGATTAGATTATATACCAGAGATAATACAGCCACTGTGCAACTAGGAAAGGCTGCAGTAAGACAGACCACATTAGAACAGGTATAGGATCTTATAGGATATAAGAAATAAGGCTGAACATTTTGTTAGAGTCTCTTTAAGTGGTTAATCTGGTGGCAAACTTTGGTTGCTGGAAAAATGACTACAATCTTTGTGCAATCCTGCCAACCATATAGTATTTGTATAGTAACCTATATAAATTCTACTCAGTTGGATTAACCCTCACAGGAATTTCTCAATTTTCATGTAATCATACTATCTCTGTAAAGCAGTGATCCTCGACCGGTTTTTGATACAGCACGAGTGTCACTAGATACGGTTAATGGGATGCTAATAATTACGAATGGATGCAAATTATCTGGTATTTTATGCAAATATATGCATCTTTGAAATGGACCTACAAAACACACTGCATTTAAATAGAGACTGAGGCCACTATAAAAATCAGTTTTTATATTTTATTTTTTTAAGGATCATTGCCAGACATAAACCGCCGCATCCCCGTGGCAAAATGAGGGTTCCATCACCCCCAAATCCCAGGGCAATGTTGGGGGAGCGCTTCCTGATTGAGGCAGAGCTTTCCGCTGTAGCTCTGCCTATCATCGCATCAATCCACGCTGATCGCCGCCTCTCTCCGCATTTTCAGTGAGATGGGCGGGGACAGGCGGAGATCCGCATTGGATTGACGCGAATGGAGGCAGAGCTTCAGCTTTAAGCTCTGTCTCCCTGGGCAGCAAAATCCACAACCAGGAGAGTCATGGATTTTGCACAGGGGATTTGGGGGGTATAAACCCAGCGTTTTGCTGCAGGGATGCAGTGGTTTATGTCCAGCAATTATCCTTAAAAGTAATAAAAGGTAAAAACTGATTTTTATAGTATCTTCAGAGTCTCTTTAATTGGTGCACTTCCAAGCTGCATAAATTGGCATCAATTCAGAATTATTAGCATCTCATTGGCCATCCCCAAGTGTCACCTCTTCCCAGTTGCTACTCTTACTTCTACTTACAGATTTAAAGAATACTGTGTCCAATCAAGATGGAGACAGGAGCTCTGTCACAAAAGGTGCACCAGATATTTTTAAAGCGCAAATATAATAATATAACTCAAGACACTTCTTGTGACATTTGTTCTGATTGGAAACAGTTTTTCTTACAACACATATGAGATATATAGCATCCCAGACAACAGGGTTTAGCATCTACCCAGCAATCAGCAAGCACCAGGGCAGTGTCTCGAATCACCCCAGCAGATCAATATACCGGTAATCAGCCTTCACCATCTGAATAGTGCCAGGCCAGCAGCCAATGCCGGGACAACACTAGCCAATCAACAGCACCTGGCACCAGTTCATAAGTGCAGCCAGCTAGCATCAACACAGCATTCTAGGCCTATGTTGGCCAAGAATCCTAGGCTTACACTCATTCAGTAATGCCAGACAGGCTGTGCAGCCAGTTCCATGCCAGCAACAGCAGCCATGCCAAACCAATTCCTCACCAGCAATGACTGGGCAGGCCAGCATGGTCAAGAGAGACCAAGCTAGAAATCCGGAAGAGTATGGCTGGCTTGCCAAAAAAACTGCCTACCACGGTCAAAGAACCAGCTCACTTTTATTGTTTGAACCTAATAAGCCAGTTACACTGGCTTCTCGATAGAGTCATAATCATCCAAGTTCACTGAAAAACATGCTTGGGTGTATGTCTGACAGCTGTTGGATTGTGTCTGAAGACCTGACTAGCTAATCAAGTCTAGTGCTGGCACGCTGTAGAATGCATTTACTGACATATAGGAAAGAGTAGGGAGATGTAATGCATGGCATATATACATAGTCAGCCTTGTTACTGTCAAAAAATTAGCATAGTAGAAATTTCCAAAGCAAGAACTTTTTTGAAGCAGAAGTCTGAATACAGCTGGCATCAAAAGCAACTGGTGCGACTTCTGCAAAATGGTAGAAGCAGATGTGACACCTAAAGAATTTTAACTATAGTGACTATCAAGTAAGAAAATAGTTCTACAATGCACCCCCACCCCCCGCCCCCAAAAAACGAATTAATTGAAATTAAAAAAAACATGGGTATGTCAACAAATAAGTAAAACTACCATAGATGTAGCTGTCTCAACCTGATTAATGAAAATGGTTTGTCTGGCTGAGAATTTTATAACTCATTTATAAAAACTAGAAAACAATACAGAAATCAAATCCCTGGATTGTTTTTAGTAACCAAACAATTCCTGGATATCAATGTTAACGAGTTGAAAATGAGACTGGTTGCCAGGAAAAACAATTCTGTTTTCTTCAGTCTTCATACTGCCTTGCAAAGGTACTGCACTGTAAGCATTGTATAAGCCAGCACGAAGAAGGCATGAAGGGATAGTGTGAACCAGTCATAGTACAAGATAGGAGCTTGGTTGCTGAAGTATTTTTGAAGCTGCCAGGTCCATTGTTGTCATGTTCAATTCTATGTTTTTGTGAAAACGGATACTGGATCAGGCCAGGACTTGTGATATCTCTGACAGCCCTGCACCCATATCTCACGCAATAGAAAAGCTAAAGGATGACCATAAAAGCCACAGAATCAAAGTACTAGTTCAGACTTCCTTTTTTTTTTTTTTTTTTTTTAAAGGACACCTGAAGTAACTTGTAGAATAAAATAAACTGTAGATACTAACCTCAGTAGTGTTGAGATTGATCCTTCTATAGTCCACTATTCCAGTGCTACAGTGCTAGGTCCTTCTATGTCTACTCAACTCAGGAAGCCAAAGAGATTTCTTCTGGTCGTGACCACAGCAACACACGGGTGCATCTAGACTGGTCAAGCGTGATTAATGTCCACAGCGTGCTCAGTAGAACAAAGCCCTCGTGGATGGAGGAAGAAGGTTGTGCACGAGCGCTTCATTCTACTGCGCATGCACAGACCTTACTCACGAAAGCCTAGAGCAGGGGCAGCTGTGAGTCTGGCCAGAAGATAAAGAGCCACTGCACTGGAATGGTGGGCTC
Source organism: Hyperolius riggenbachi (assembly GCF_040937935.1). Classification (NCBI taxonomy): domain Eukaryota; kingdom Metazoa; phylum Chordata; class Amphibia; order Anura; family Hyperoliidae; genus Hyperolius; species Hyperolius riggenbachi. The sequence continues at coordinate 127,729,975 of NC_090655.1, read as the reverse complement.
TATGAGGATTTTGGTAGCCTTTGGACCACCCAGAGCCTTAACTACTGAAATATTTTACTCCCTCCTCCCCACTTCAGGTTTGCATTTAATGCATATGAAAGTAAATTTGTATCGATTAGCAATGCACAATTTCTGCATTGTTTAGCATTTTATTTTTGCATCCGTGTGGAGTAAAACTATTGAAATTACTGGGCTGACTTCTTCCTGCAGCTGCTTGGATTTAACCCTTCCCAGACTGTACCCAGCATGTTTATAGCATTTCTGCATTACTCCTCACCCTGCCTTGCCAGCAATAAGAAGCCATTTCTTGTTACGCGTCTAACATTTTTATAAAGGCATAGGAGAAGGTGAGGTAAGTGCTAAAGGGCAACTGAAATAAGAAGAATGGATGACATTTATTTCCATTTAAACAATAAATATTATTGCTGCAGTAGTGTCTGCATAACACCAGAAAGACGTATGCAACTAATCTTGTCAGTTCTGACAAAAATGTAAAAAAATAGCATAAAAAAAAAATCACCTGATCAGCTGCATGCTTGTTCAGCATCTATGGCTAAAAGTATTAGAGGCAGATGATCAGATGATCAGCAGCATAGCCATTCAAACTGTTATTGCTTAAAAAGGAATAACTATGGCAGCCTCCTTATCCCTCTCGGTCCAGTTGTCCTTTAAGACCCCTTTTTTCCACGAGCAGTTGATAGGCAGTGAAAAGCTTCTCATACTCTCACAACTTCTTGCTGCTGCCTGGTAACTGCTTGATGAACTCACAGAACTACATGTTTTCAATGTAATCATGAATAAAGATGATCAAGATTTAGCAAATTTTTCCCAAATTGATGCAAATTTTGTTGCAATTTGCATGCCGTTGGAATTGGGCCAATACAAGTCAGCAGCAGCTGCTATTGATTGGTCTAATGTCAAGCATTCAAAGTGAAATAAAATTTGCATGACATTGGAAAAAATAGGCATGTCGTTGATCATCTCTATTCATAAGGAAAGACCATCAGGTGTCCCCTTCCTAGCTTACTCCCTTAGGCCTTAGCCACACTATAAGCGTTTTTTCTGAGTGCTTGTGATTGATTAGCTTTCTAAAAATCACTCCCATTCACGTTTATTAAAATTTCGGTAAAAATCACAAAAATCGCTGTGATTTTTCGCATACGCGATCGCACCGATTTTTTACCGAAATTTTACTAAAAGTTAATGGGAGTGATTTTTAAAAGGCGCTAATCAATCACAAAGTGCTCAGAAAAGCGCTTATAGTGTGGTTGAGCCCTTTAACAGTAAATGTGCGCTGTCCTCTACAGAAAATGAAGCTGCAGGATCCAGCCAGGTACTCTCAATATATTTGTTGCAAACACCACAAATGCGTAAAGCACAAAGCATTGCAAAGCTAAACTTTCATCAGCATTAATAATGGAAGACTGAACTAGGGCTTTTCAAATAAAGTAAGCACCAGAATCTCCCATCTTTCTTTGATTATGGATTCAATTTAGCCACTGAGTGTGATGTGTCATCAGAACCAACTACAGGAACACACTAGGGAAAAAACAACTACTGTTCTCCTCGGTTGGTACTGCTAACCTGAATAAAATGGCACGGTTATACTTTTTCAGCAAGGTTTGTGTAAATTACACGTGGAATAAGTGCAGAGTGGAATGGACGGGAAGTACAGACTATGAAGCGAAGACTTGGACCAGCTTCTTATGGTCACATGTCTGCACATGCAATAGATGGGGATGAGCTCAAGCAGAACATGCATGTCATGATGAGATGGTGAGCAATGCAGTGATGCACAGCAGCTGACAATAGGTGCTCACCATTAAATGCACACTGGAGCTTGACTTCCTTTTCTAGATAGGCCAGAGGAGGGAAAAGTGTAAGAGCGGAGATAGAAAAAAGAAGCAGACAGAAGTAGGAAAGGGGCATGGTAATAAAAAGAACAGACAACGGTAGACTACGTTAGTGAGGCAAAAGAGTGAGGGAGCCAGTCCCAGCTGAGAGCAGGATACAAGCAAACAGTCAAATTAAAAACTACAGAGACTCATCAAATTGCAGGAAAACTAATCTTATGGCCCCAATTTACAAAGTACAAATGTATATTGAATTGTGATGTTTCTGACACTTTTATTCAGTTAAAAATGATCATCGCTGCGAACTGTGAGCTGCAGGGCTGCATAAGACGTTAAAGATGACATCATCGCTGCGAACTGTGTGCTGCATAAGACGTTAAAGATGACATCATCACTGCAAACTGCGAGCTGCAAACTGCAAGCTGCATATGACTAGTGCTAATTACCTGGGTTAATATCTGTCAGCTGATTCACTCACTACAATCATGCTCCTCCCAGATGGTAGCAAGACTGTCTCCACCATACCTGACTGGACTGTGCCACTCCCTACAAGTTCACAGTTTTCATGTGTCTCCCACTTACAAATTCCCAGTCATCTAAAATATATGCAGAACCCAAAATTTAAATCAGAAGCCTTTGCCACAGCTGTGGCAGGAGGACATGAGAACTCTTAGCAGCAATTGTGCCCCACCTGAATACGTATTGCTGTGCCACAGAATGACTTGGGCTGGGGGTAAAATATTAGTAATTTAAATTACCGATATTTTATTATGCAGTACATGACACCCAATTTACACTTGAATCCCTCCACTGTTAATGCTCAACTCTACCCCCCCCCCCCCCCCATCCAGTAGGTGCCTAACCCTAACTTCCCATAAGTGCACCCCCAACCCCGCCTAAAACGAACCTGGAAACCCCGACACCCAAACGACCAATAGCTGTAGCCAATTGTCTACAATCATTCGTTACTATGTAGTAGCAGATCACCTCTTGGGTGCCCAATTACCGATAATTAACACAGATGTCTATTAGATCCCGAAGCCCAAATGTCCTGGACCCAGTTCCACCTACCCATAGACTCAAACAGCCGTTTGCCAAAACTGCACCATTCAAGATACTACATAAACAAGACAAACTAACAGCTTCCTATTAAAAATACAGTGGAATGAGAGAAAATTATGAGTGGAAAAATAAATAAACCGCCAGTTGTAATTACATGCATAATGTTTGTCACTAACGTGTTCCATTCCAAGGAGAGCCGGGATGAAGATACCACAATCCACTGCCCATTTCCAAATACACATTGGCAAATGTTGACTTAGTATTCCCCATGACACAGTCATTAGGCAGATAGACAGGGAATCTACATTACATAGAGCTTGGGCATCAAACCAAGTGGTAATGGATTTCACTTACACAATTTCTCCTCATTAATATGGGTCTGCTTTCTGCAGCGTTTACAGTATTTTCAGTTATGTGATTACAGTGTGACTCATTCATTACTAAAAGGTACAGGGAGAGATGTTTATGAAAACTAGTACAAATGGAAACAGGTCTAGTCCAGGGCAACTGGATAATCGATGTGGTGAAATGCAATAAAAATAGCCCTACAAAAATGACAGCTTTTGATCTGACATTTTAACTAATATACTGTATCTATACTATGTGGAATCGGTGTTCCCAGAGGGCCTACTACATACATAGATCAGAACAAGGCTCTTTATGACCAGACATTACTCAGAATTCAAGGTCAGCTATGCATTACCATTAATTAGATAATCTTTAACCAACTGCTATACAGATAGCAGAGGAAGTCCTACAAGGTTATAAATATTCTCAAACGATTCATCAACCGCGCTTGGCACCTGCAGAGTGATCTACTGAAATGCACTCTAACGCTCTCCAGCCACTACAGTTTACAGTCTGTGTTCTAGCAACAAGCCCTCTATTACCCTTAATGACAAGAGCGAAACAAATCTGTGACTTCACATGTCAACAGCCAGAAGAAGCAAGCAATGGATCCCCAGATATTTGGCATCCAAGCCCACTAGGGTCCTTACCCAATTTGTGTTTTTTTGACCATGTTTTCGGTAATGTGATGCAATGTGATCCGCAGGGACAGCAGAAGTGCATAGACTGCACTGTCTGAAGCCCACATCCATGCGTGGTACCAGACAAATTCCTACAAGTACATTGCGATTTCCATTTCCATTCCGACCTTAAAGGAACATATGAAAATGACCTCTGTCGCAAAAATCATTCAATTTAAAATATATGTAAATGTATACAATTAAGAAGTACGTTTCTTCCAGAGTAAAATGAGCCATACATTACTTTTTTCCTATGTTTCTTTCACTTACAGTAAGTAGTAGAAATCTGACAGAACCGACAGGTTTTGGACGAGCCCATCTCTTCATGGGGGGTTCATAGGGATTTCTTTATTTTTAAAATACACTTAGTGAATGGCAGTTGCTCCGTCCAACTGCCAAAAAAAAGTGTACAGTGAGCAGGGAGGCTGGTCAGCATCTTTGTATAAATCTTTTTCAGGGAGTGTCTTTATAAAGAATAAAGGCTATGCTGAGAATCCCCTATGGGGAGATGGACTAACCCAAAACCTGTCGGTTCTGTCAGATTTCTACTACTTACAGTAAATGCCAGCAACATAGGAAATAAGTAATTTATGGCTCATTTTACTCGGGAAGAAACGTACTTCTGATTTGTATGTTGTTTAAATTTTAAGATTTTTGCGACAGTTACTCTTTAAATAGGGTAAAACTATTTATAACTGCCGTTATCTTTTAAATACCTGAACATTGCAGTTAAAACAGCATTTTTGCTTCTTCCAGACCTTTCTTAATCAATATAATTTTGGCTCTTGGGGAAAGGTACTTACTTACTAGCAAGTGATTTCAAGGGAAGGTTCATGGAGGTGTTTTAAAAAAAATACTAATCCACTTACCTGGGATTTTCTCCAGCCCGTGGCAGGCAGGACGTTCCCTCAATGCCACTCCGGAGGCTCCTTGTCTTCTTCGGTGGCTCACCCGACCTGGCCAGGTCGGCTTCCTGGTCGGGCTTCTCCTTGCGCTCCAACGTGCATCTCACGAGGCCGTGCTGACGTCATCGGACGTCCTACGGACTGTACTGCGCAGGTGCAGAACAACTGCGCCTGCGCAGTACAGCCTGGAAGATGTCCGATGATGTCAGCGCAACAGCGTGAGACGCACGTTGGAGCGCACAAGAGCCTGACCTGGAAGCCGGCCTGGCCAGGTCGGGTGAGCCACCGGAGATGACCAGAAGCCTCCGGAGCGGCATCGAGGGCACGTCCTGCCTGCTACGGGCTGGAGGAAGCCCCAGGTAAGTGGATTAGTATTTTTATTTTTTTTAAACACCTCCCTAAACCTTCCCTTTAAAGAGACACTGAAGTGAAAAAAAGCATTAAGATATAATGAATTGGGTAGTACGGATAATTACTAGAACATTAGTAGCAAAGAAAATATTCTCATTTTTATTTTCAGTTATATAGTTTTTTTTGTAACATTGCATCATTCTCTAATATTTGCAGTTTATACACTACTTCCGCATTCTAAATGATTTTACAGAGCAGGCTAGTAAACTTTTGAACTGTCCTCTGCAGGAAAAAAACAATACAGTGACTAACACTTGTGATAATAAGCTTCAGAAGACAGAGCTCTCTGCAACTTTGAAAGTCATGGAGCTCAGCGGCTCTTTTGCATATATTACAACTGGAGTTTCTTAACTCTTCCTGTACTGGAAACAATATTAGACTTATGTCTCTGATCCTAATGTTTTATTTCTTTGCTGTACTACACATACAAATCATATTTTTTTCTCGCTTCAGTCTCCCTTTAATTCACAATTTACTAAGAGTCTGAAAAGTTGGAGAACCAAGTGGTGCAGCACTTGGTGTTCTGTATTATGATCTAATGTATGAACACAAATATGGTCTGTTTACAATATGGATGAGGGACAGAAGCAAAGGTTAAAAAAAAATGAGAATCAGGCCCAGGTGGTCCAATAATTTATTCAGAGAGGATGTTAGGAAATGCCCACTGCAGCTGGTACCAATATAACATATCTGCTTGTAAAGCCTCCTTCCTTAGATTGTCTTGAGCAGTTCCTAGCTAAGAAGTACAGATTTATGATGGGCAAGATCTCCAGGCAATAGCTGCCAGGTGGACAGAAAATCGCAAAGACAGAAACATAGAAGGTATGCCTCAAATTGCACAGGCACTGCAAGTCATACCACAAGCAACTCTTTTGAATGGAATGTTCTAAAAACACCTTCACTGCATGTGCATGCGCTAGGAATTCAGCTAGTCAAGATTGGTGGTCACCAAAACCTTGAAACATGCAGATAATGATCTTGGCAACAGAGGAGTTTAGAAATGTGGACTTCCTCTTGTCATCCCCTTGATATGGAGACAATGTATTGAGGACTTTAACGCTTCTTTCAGGACCGGTACTGCTCTAACTGCAATTTTCAGAAGTGTAGTAGAGTGAAAATCTCTTATCGCTTTCCCATTTTTCCTAAAGAAATTTAGAGTAATACGAAGGAACAAAACAGCCAGACTAAACAAAAGTATTCAGTTAAAGTTCATAAGGACCTCAGTTACTGTATATTCAGGTCGATTCATGTTTACGGAGTACACTAGCAGATTAAATTGTGATTTTATTTTCTATATCCCTGGTCTGAGGTTTAGCTTTAAACTCTGAGCAAAATGCGGCATTAGCATGTGTAGCCTTTTTTCTTTATTCTTCATTTATAATAGAGGTTTAGTCTTTAATTGTGGCACAGTATAAAAACAATCTCTTTGCATAGCCACATTTTTTTTTTTCACGTTCGAGGTGGCATTAAATTAGATTTTGTTTCTGTGGAATGAGCAGAGACCTTTTCCATTGTAACTTTGTTTCTCCATTTTTATCTGCGTCATCAAACCACTGTTGTTATGGAAACAGACAAGACACTACTAGCTGGGAGACACAGTCTGCTGTCACTAAAAATGAATACTGAAGCTTCAAAATAGAGATTTGCAAAATCACATGTCGGAAACATCAGATTGAGAAGAACTGGCAAAGCCAAACCACCTCCTTCATTCTGAAAACATTATTAAAAAGGCACATATGCAACGACAGGGATTTTGTACAGTCTCCATACACAAACTCATAACCAGCTGGTAGAAATGTTTAACTTCCTTCAAAAAACAGTTACATCTATACATGCTAGTGTGGCTAAGGGGCAGTGCGTTAGATGCAGCAAAAATCTTATCAAGATCAATTGTGTAACCTGCAATCAGGAATACAGCTGAAGTAGTCAGAAATGTTTAACAAATGACAACCCCTCTATCCTCTGGCCAGTACACACAATGGAACATTTAATTCACTAGCCACTGAATTCTAAAAAGTATATACATGGTGATCTTTCATGCTCGATTCGTCCTGAGCAACTCCAACAGTAATGTACATAGCAGGGCCAACTCCTGTTCATCAAATCAAAGAGCTGTGCACAGTTTCTGTAAAATGATCAATGTTAAACAATTACCCAAAACAATCAAATATATATATATATATATATATATATATATATATATATATATATATATAAAATTTTTTTTTTTTTTTGGGAACAGTCATTTAGTGTGTGTGTGTGAGGTTTAAGGTGGGATGGTTCTCTGACAAGCATAAAATAGGATTTTGTACAGTAGCAAATGGCAGTGGAGTGTGAAGTGAAGAAGACATGTGACAGATAAATAGTACACTTCTTAGATTAGGGGTACTACTGCCTCTGGACTTGCTGCTGATCATCAGAGTTTCTTGGCACAAAACCATATGCTTTTTTTCTCATCAAAACTCCTAGTTACCGGCTTCCCAGGGAAAGTAATCATTCATATGTGATTATTCTCGGGCTCAAGTGAAACCTGTGTCAATCACTCTAATCTAGTCACTGAGCACAAACCTTACACTAGCAAAAAGTTATTTTTACTGAATACAGAGCGTTTTCCACTTGTCTGAGCACTGGAACTTTTACCATCCAGCTAGGTCAGTTGAACTGCTGATAAAGTCAGAGGTGTCATGTGATCATGTGTCACCCTGGCAGTTCACTCAATTCTAAATTAGAAACACTGTATGCATGGATGGACAAGGATACTAATAAAGCTAATAAATATCAGGTCACAGAGTCACCTTTATAAAGGTTGTCTGCTACCGGTGCAGGTACAAACATATTGTGGTCACAATATCAAATGAAGCTGTGATATTTAGTCCCATTCCTGTAGGGTTGAACTTCAGCTTAATGTACCATAGTGAAGCATAACAAATTTAGAGTTTTAGAAAATGATAAATCCTATATAAAGAACACCAAATTAGTATTTTAGCTAATTAAAAGCTTAGAAACTGTTTAGAAACAATTATTGTGTACTACTCTTAAATATATCTGTATCAATGGGTATTTAACATAATTTCTACCATATCAAGGGGTACTTGGAAAGCACAGGCATTCAAAAGGGGTATTTACAAAAAAAAATGTTGAGAACCATTGCTGTAGGTCAGACTGTGTCTGAACAATCAACTACCGGTACTCTGTTTTGGGACAATTCCTTTTTGTAAGACTTCAGAACTGCAGCGGCAAAAAAGCAGTGTGCTCTTCTGTTTTAACTGCATAGAAACGTATCGAGATCTTTGAATAAAGTAATTAAAGGGAGTTTTGGTGTGCATTTCTTAAGCATAACCAAGTCAATGTTTTAATATTTAATCAGGGCCGGAGCTACCATAGGAAAAAATGGGCAATTGCCCCAGGGCCCCAGAGCCTGTAGGGGCCCCCAAGTTGTCCCTCCCCCGTTTACGTAGAGGGGAGGCACACATACAGGCATTATCTTTGATGTGACCAAATAGGAAGCATTATGCTTACTCCCCAAATAAGTTCCAAAAAGAAAATAGTGGAGGTGCAAAAGGGGAAGGCGCCAAAACAACAGATACATTAACGGTAGGTAAATCAGTTAAAGGGGCACTATGGCGAAAACATGTAAAATAAAATGTGTGCAAACAAATAATAAGTACGTTTTTCCAGAGTAAAATGAGCCATAAATTACTTTCCTCCTATGTTGCTGTCACTTACAGTAGGTAGTAGAAATCTGACAGAAGTGACAGGTTTTGGACTAGTCCATCTCTTCATAGGGGATGCTCAGGGATTTATTTATTTTCAAAATGCACTTAATGAATGGCAGTTGCTCAGTCCAACTGCCAAAAAAACCATAGCGAGCAGGGAAGCTGGCCAGCATCATTGTTTAAATCCTTTTTAGGGAATATCTTTACAAATAATAAAAGCCTTGCTTAGAATGACCTATGAAGAGATGGACTAGTCCAAAACCTGTCGCTTCTGTCAGATTTCTACTACCTACTGTAAGTGACAGCAGCATAGGAGAAAAGTAAATTATGGCTCATTTTACTCTGGAAAAAACGTACTTCTTATTTGTCTATGTTTGCACATATTTTAAATTTTACAATTTTTCGCCATTGTGCCCCTTTAAGCACATAACGGTATCCGCTGGTAAAATAGGTACCTGCACTAATCCTGCATGACACTGAAACAGACATCTTGTGCATCATATCCCACTGGGAGCATGCATCACAAAATGTTGTAGATTATGTAAACAAAGATTCCCCACTTTAAACATAAGTAGCACTTTTATTAAGGTCAGTAAAATAAATTTTGGTGCATATGAACTCAATGAGGGAATAGTTAGCATGCGCATGTAACTAATGGGTAAGCAAATTTGTAGAGATATCTTCCGGTGAATTTTTGCATGTGTATTTCCTTTTCTTAGATGTAGATTAGATATGCATCAGGCCTGTGTTAAATTGGACAGAAGAAAAAGATTCCAGTAGCTCAAACTGCTGTAAGTACAGTAGATCAGCACCAGGGAGTCAACCAGTCAACACCCGTATCCAACAGGGTGTAAGAAAAACGAACCAAATGAAAAAGAAGGCCGGGTCTTAACTTGGATTTGTGCAATTATAGTGGTAATTTAACGTGCCATAGCAGACAAAAACACAACGTTTTGGCCCAAGAGGCCTTTATCAAGTGTCAAGTGTTTCTTGACACTTGATAAAGGCCTCTTGGGCCGAAAAGCTGTGTTAAATTAACCTGTCAATGTTCTAAAACAGGGCTCTAGTGAGCCTCAATGGTTTCCCATAAAATGTTAGACTCCATGCTGTGTCATCTAATCATTTCTTTTCTAGACCCAAGCCATGATCACTTCAATTCTACCAACACAGAGGTTAGACACTAGCTACATATAATTATAGGAATAAACTGTAGCCAGGTGACAGCTTGATTCTCAGCTGAATTAAAAAACTGTCTGAACCAATAGACTGCCTAAAATGTAGCCTAACCAGCTGTATCCTATTTTAAGGATTTTCAGGTTAACATTAAATGTTTCTTCAGTTCTCCTAAAGACTTGCGCACAATGTCATGTGTGGCTGTGCAGTTTCAAGAAATGCAGAGCAACTCTTGCACTCCATTGCAACGTAACCACTCAGAATTAAGTTAGAATAGCAACTTATCTTCATGAGTAGATAACTGTAAAAAGTTGAATTAATTTGAAACAGAAAAAATATACCTTAACACAAGAAAAGAGACTGTACATCATTTTCTGTTCATAGAACTAAAATCCTGAAAAAAAGGTATCTAAAAACCCGATTTATTTCTTTTATTTTACTTCACAAATTCTTAACACCTGCAGCAACAACTGATGGTAAGCGGCAGCAATGAAAACCCTAAACCAATTAAAATGGATTTATGCTTTATGGTAAAATGAAATGGAGCATTACTGCAGTACATTGATCTAATATTTAGTTAAAAACAAACCAAAAAGGTTTCTGTACTATGCAAAAAAAACAAACAAAAAACAATAAAAAAAAACATAACTAAAAGAGAAAAACTGGCTAAAGACCAGCCCAGATTGAAGTGATCGATGCGCCACATTTCAGCCCAGATTCTGATCCAAAATTAGTTATCGCAGGAATCAAGAAAACCCTCAGATAATACAGAAGTACTGCTCTGCTGTTTGGACTGCCATCAATACAACACTGACTTTACCTCATTTAGGACTGCAAGCCCAACTGAGTTTGCTTAAATGCAAACCAACATTAAAGACAGACTTCATAGGAAGCAGCTAATTATAAGCAGATTCTATCACAACGATCAAATCTATCTCAGCAATGGTTGCTGTACAGGAATCAGTCTGACAAAGGCTTCATAGCCAAAAGCTTATTGCTTTCCTTCTAAGTTATCCAATAAATGGTATTATTTTGATTCAAAACGTCTAACATTGAGTAATGCAAGGAATTATTTAGTCTGCATTCTGAATCTTCAAACTCACAGATCTTTTGGGTATTTACCACTAGAGCAGCTTTTAGGTTTGTGACTAAATTGCATTTCTTCTTAAAAAAGGCCCAGAACTGACATGTGACATAATGACAATAAAGATGTTCATGTACAGTCCCAGTCTCTGTGTGGCCTTTTCTGTGTTTTATTTTTTTTTGGGGGGGGTCACTGTTCACACTATGAGCGTTTCCAATTTTTTTTTTTTTTAAGCGCTGGTGATTTTAGAAATCTCCCTAAAAGCACTTGTGCAATGATTTCCTATGCGTGCGTTTCAATTTCATTAAAATCGCAAGCGCGCTACATGTACCATTTTCTTAGGTATAGGATGGAAGGTATAGGGAAATAGCAAAGTGCTTGAAAAAGCACTTTGAATTGCGATTTCCAGAGCGCTTTTAAAAATAAATTCATTGTATTTATGCTTTCTGGGTCAAAGAGCTCACTTCGGCCCGGTGCACACCAAAACTCACTAGCAGATCCGCAAAATGCGAGCAGATTTTGAAACACTTTTTCTTATTTTTCTGTAGCGTTTCAGCTAGCATTTTGCGGTTTTGTGAAGCGTTTTTGGTGTAGTAGATTTCATATATTGTTACAGTAAAGCTGTTACTGAACAGCTTCTGTAACAAAAACGCCTGCAAAACCGCTCCGAACTGCCGTTTTTCAGAGCGGTTTGCGTTTTTTCTATACTTTACATTGGAGGCAGAAACGCCTCCGCAATCCAAAAAATGCCTCACCCCGGGAGTATGCATTTCAGCAAAACGCCTCCCGCTTTGGTGTGAACCACCCCATTGAGATACATTGACCAAGTGTATCTGCAGCCGCAAGCGACTGCAAAAACACCAAAAAACCCGCTCGGTGTGCATCAGCCCTTCCTGACTGACGTCAGTAAGTGAATAAACTAATCTTACAGCAAAAGCGCTTTTCTAAGTGCAAAGCGTAGGGACAAGCGCTTTGAGAAGTGCTCTATAAATTGATCAGCGCTTGTGATATCGCTGGCGATTTAGAATGTGAACACAGCCTAAGAGTTACCAATCTAGTGTGTCAAATTATTTCACTTCAATAAGAACTGCAGTAGAAACTGCATAATTCTTGCTGAAAACCAATAAGTCAAAAAATTCCTGTGTGATTGATAAAACCACTTGAAAGCAGATGAAATGTTCAATAGTTCAAGATTAGCCTGTATAAACATTGCATTTATTTACCTGAAACAACCAGCACTTTATAAAGTACATTTTAACCATCGCCAAAATAAGACTATGGAATTCCAGGAAAGTTCTATTTAGAATTAGGACTATAAATGCAATTGTTTATCTCAACAGTTTATTTTCACTAGAGATTTGCATTAAAATATTTCCAACTTCAGATTTACATTCAAATATTTCCATTATCCTCTTAGATTTCAGCATACAGATTTAAAATGCAATGGGTTTCAATGGGTTTACTGTATGCTGCTGTAGTGTGTGTAGACATATCTCTGTGTGAATAATGAGTGAAACTAAGTGAGGGAAACTATGGAAATGTACAGAGCATGCATGCTACCTTTATGTGCATGTAGTTAATTGTTTAATCTACCATCTAGGTTAAAAACTGCATTGAAAAGCTGCACAAGTCATATGAAACATTAGGTAAACCACATGAAAGTGCAATTTCCTATAAATTCCAATACACATACTTGTGGGTTGATTGAAACACCTGTACACGTGAGAAAACCCCAATAATCATGCAGGTAAAAAAAAAAACATCTGCACAGGAATAAACGGACTCCCTGTATGCCACAGAGTGGTACCCAGTGCTGTCTGTTTCTGCCAAAGGCAGCAGCTCTAGGTATTAGAAACAACACTGTGTTTACATTTGCTAGGATTTTTTAAATTATAGCAAAATTTACCACACCTTTAGAAAGGAAAACAAGGATAAACTTACTTATCTCATGACAATATACAGTAGGTAAAAAAGGTGCATCTAGTAGCCATCATGTGATATAAACAGAACTGAAAAGGTTTACGTATCATGCAATCTTCATACAGTTTTGTGGTCACATACGGAAGGGTCTCCTAACTTTTGCTCAGTTGTGCCCCACTACTACAGCCTTTCCTGTAAAGCCACCTGTGATGTTAAGAAATTACTATATGTTCACACCTATCTATCTTACCAACATTGTCCGCATTCATTAACCAAAATGTCCACTTATAAACACATGCATATTCAAGGAAACGTGTACACTCTCCATGTGGTACTTGGAGCCGGAGCAGTGCTTTTCAGCGCTGCTACCTTTGGGCGCAGCCAGCGCCGCCATAGACTGTAATGGGAATCAGTCTATAGCGGCGCTCAGTGAGGAAGGTCGGCTCCGTCAGAAGACGGAGCCGAAGTTGTTGAAAAAACACAATAATTCGGCCTCCAGCAATCGCTGGAAGCCGAATTATTTCATTCCCCCACTATCCATGTCGGCCTGGAGGGGGAATAGTAATTAAAACGCCCCGGACTTGTGCAGAAGCAGGACCAGCCATTTAACAGCTGGATCCTGCGCCCAAGTCTACCAGCGCCGTATTCAAATGTACGCCTTGGAGCTGTCAACTGAGAATAGTTCGGTGATCCTCCGCTTCTTTTCTAGAGCCCTGCATTGGCCTACCACATACAGAGTGAGGACCAACACTGGGACAGCTCCATAATGTAGGCATCATATGTCAAACAATGTTAGTACTAACAAGCCCCAAAATTCACTGCATTATCATAAATGGAGCAGAGGTGGATTATTGTTGTCAGGTGACTGCAGGTCACAGGAAGAGGGGTAGAGGAGGGAGAAATAAATTTGCCTTTTAAGTAGCAGGGAAAACAGAATTAGCCTGTAAGGATTCTTCACTTCATCAGCTACACAAGTTATAGCTAGGGGGACAATCCACGCGAGAAGAAATCCAGAATTGGGCAGGTTGAACAACGTCTGCACACTCAAGAAAATAGCTGTTGGACCAAACTTTACAATACTTAACTCAATATTTACCTGTCTAATGGATGTTGTTAAGTATGGGGCTGCATCTCTAATTACTGTTAACACAATACAGACTAGGTCATAATTTATGAAGCTACCATGAGCTCACTTGTCACTATGCAACTAAGGTTTACATTGTCAACATATCATAATGCACAAAGTCTTATATCATATATTCTGAAATCTCTTAAACAAAATTGATTTCAGGCTTTTAGTGACTGATTACTTAGTCATAGTGCACTAAAAGTGAATAGCTGTACTCATCCATTATCATCATCATCTCCTCTCAGTGTCATGAACAAAAAAACTCTGCAATGTTCCACTGACAAAAAAGTGAATGGATTGCAATAAGCAAGATTCTTGAAGGGCCTTAATGGAGAAGATGCTATGCAATAACAAAATAATAACCAAAGCAATCTGGAGGACGATCTATTCCTGTAATAGAAAAATTGCACTGTACAAACTTTTTTTGAGCTTACCTTAACTCCATCTGTCTTCTTGTTTAACAAACTTTTGGCAGCTGAAAGAAAAGAGGGAAATGTAGATAAGTGTACCATTTAATACGATACTGTACTCTGCAGTTTATTTCCATAAACAGGTATTAGATTATCAATGTTTATGGAACCAAACCAAAGCTTACCTGAACACAGGTATGAAACTGGATCGAACAGTAAGGCTGAATTAGTGTAATTACTGATCTTCCTCTATAGCTGGCTGATGTTGTTAGCCTGGGTGAGTACTTATTACATGAGGAAGCAGAGAGGGTCTTTGTAATAAGACCCCGTTCCAGCATGCAACTAAGTTGATGGAGAGGCCAGGGGATTGTATCATGGGGTTGGAGAAGACAAGAATACATTTTACTATATAGAAGTGGTTTAAAGCTAGGATGCACCTAGGCTCACAGGTCTCAATGGATCCAGCCTGTGGCACATCCTGTTGTGTTTGGACTAGTTGCAATGGGGCAACTAAAATGCACACTGGCACAGACTTCAAAACAGACTAGTTCTTAAAACCATTATTTCAGATGTAAAAACTTTCTTAAACAGCACCATTCCCAAATATGTTTGGCCCAGGGTAAAGGCAATGGAAGTAGTCTATGAAAACAAGTTTGGCCCAGGGTAAAGGCAATGGAAGTAGTCTATGAAAACTTTTCTACCCCTGTAAATCTGGCTTTGAAAGTGAAACTGCATAAATAGTCTGGAGCTTGACCTGAACAAGACATTTGCAGTCTTATCCAGTGCGCTCACACCAACAGATCCTGGTCAAATAGTAAAGTATTCTTATTTTTATTTTGCAGCAAATAGGCAATAGCCTTGTATGCTACAATCCTGTTTATTTTTTTTTAAATATTACTTTTGTACATATTTCACTGCCCTGCACAGCATTTGAGAATATTAAATACAATTAAGATGGACTTTCTGCGTACCTAGTAAAGAATTTACAACTCCCAAAGAGACTGCTGTTATACCTGGTGTCTGCTCCCACTGTTAATACATTATAGAAGCACACACACTCAGTTGTTATGCTTGCTGCTAATCTGTGCGAGACTGCATAGTGGGACTGTCTGTGAAATAGACCTCAGGTGACTGAGTCAAATGGCCAATCTGACAAGTGTGTGAACGCCATCTGACATAGGCAGAGACAGGTCGCATTGCCAGCAACAGGAATTTGTGGATATTACTACCTATCAAATTAGGCAGCCAAAAAGTTGTTACCGTTATTTTTTTGTGCCTACTGTTGTATGTGGATGGGGGCGAGGGGATAGTGTACCTAAACTAAGCAAATGTGTACAATGTGGCCATACCTTGGGCTTTTAAAGTGCCCCCATACATTTTCTCGCCCCTCCATCATTAACCTATGACCGCCTTTCATATCTTTGAATGTGGGCAGGTGCAAAAAAAATCCAAGATGGAGGGGAGGCCAGCAAAGCTGAGGATTTCATTTAGTTCAGTTCAAGCGTGCTTCAAAAGTGTGAGTGGATCAAATGTTTCACAACACATGCACATACAATAGATTCTTTTTAGAGTGTCATCAGAGACAATAGTTTTTATTTCATGCAAAAATGTGGGATCTGTACAGAAGCCATGGTATTCTTTACCAATCCAAAGTGAAGGATAACTAAATATCAAGTAAGTGCATTTTTATTCATGCTGCAGGCACTGCCCACCTGTCTGGCGGTTTTGCCCTTCCTGATAATCTGTAATTCATCTTCTGTATGTAGGTTTAAGGTGCACTAAACTGTGTGGAAAATAGAACATTTGCCTGTCTTTGTCCAGCTAGAATTTAGGAGTGTCTTCATATAGTGGTGGCTCGCAGCACTGCAGATCGTGACAACTATCACCACTGCGCTTTTACCTCTCAAAACCAAGCCATGCAGGACCCTCCTCCTTGCTCCCCCCAAAGGGTCTTGCTTTGGTTAGAATTTTACATTAAGTGTAAATCTTGAAATGCATCAATCCAACCTTACTGTTAGATCTCTTATTCCTCCAAGTCTACTTCCAACAAAATTGAAAAAATGAATAAGTGACAAATTTCAAGAACACAGTAGATATCCTATCAAGCAATTCTTCTCTTTATTGATATCGGACAATTACAATTAACACACGGCACATTAACGTAAACCTGTGAGGTTTGCTACAGGCTGTTGTGAATACCTTCCTATCGACAGTGGCATAGCTAAGGAGTTATGGGCCCAGGTGCAAGTTTCACATTGGGCCCCAAAGCACTCTATACATAACAATTGATACAGCTCACTAAAACCTGCCAAAGACAACCACTCTATCGAGGGGGAAGTATCTGGATCCTACAGAGGCTTCCTCTATCCTCTTCATCCAAGCTGAGCCAGCGAAGAGATTCCCAAAGTGTGGTATCTGTTTTTAACCCAACTATGTAATTGAACAAAAGTGCTTTCCAACACTATGCAAGGTCCGCCCACTCCAGCAGGTAGCCTCAGGTCATCTAATTATGTCACTTTTTATACAGTGAAGAGACATGAAATCAGAAAACACCATTATATTGGACAAGGTGGTGGAGGACTGAATCAGGTTGACAGAGAGTGTTTAACAAGAATTATACATTTCAGTTTTCCGGTATAGGTCGCAGTAACCTAGGGAACAGATAAACAACAGGCTCTACACACTGGGACAGATTTGTCAGAGAGATGTAAAAAAAATAAATAAGGCTTCAGCTTTAAATCAAAATAAAAAATTCTTGATGGTGTGCGCCACTGCTTCAGAAAGGTGTAACGTAAGGTAGAAACAATCAAGACAGTATTGTGCAGTATGTTATTAAGCTGTATTAAATAAGAAAAGATGTCATAGTGGCAAACAAATAATACTCTTGTGATATACACACATATACATACAAAAAATAATCATGCATAGAAAACACAACTCACAGCTCAACTCAAGACAAGTAATATAAACTGCTCAAAAAAAATTAAAGGAACAGTTAAGTAGAAGAGGCGGTTGTTAATCAGTTTCTGCTACTTTGGTGTTAATGAAATTAAGAGGGCAACAGTTAGATGACCACCACAACAGGAATGGTTTAAAAGGTAGAGGCCACTGACATTTTCTCTACTCCGCTTTTCTGATTATTTTTTCCTAGTTTGAATTTAGCTATGATCAGTAAAACTGCTGATAGCAGAAGGTGATTGCTGGACCCTACAAAGGTTGCAAAGGTCTTCCAACTCAACCTGGATGGGATATCAATATGTGCCATTGCTGGTGGTTTGTCTTCCAGCACAGTCTTAAGTGCAAGTAAGATATTACAGGAGACGGGTGATTTCTCTATAGAAGGTCTTTAAAGGGACTCCGAGCAGTGCAAAAACTATGGAAAGATGCATATCATTTTAAAGCTCTCTTTCTCCTCTTCCCAATGATATATAAACCGCCACCCCACGCCTTTTAGTTTGCTATTTTCGCGATTGAAATTGCTGCGGCCGCGATTTCTATCACGAAAATAGAGAAAACTAAAAGGCGTAGGGCGACGATTTAGGGGTCGTCACAAAGAGGATCTTTCTCCTCTTTCTGACAACCCCTAAATCGTACGCCCTACAAGGAGTGCTGCAAGGGCCATGCAATAGAACCTCCAGCAGGCCACAGGTGTGAATGTCTCAGAACAAACAATCAGAAAATGTCTTCTATTGGCCCACATGAAAAGGCCTGAAGATGCCAAGGAGAACATTATGTTGCCCGTAGTATTGTTTAACGTGAACAGTTTGGTGGTGGGTCAATGATGGTCGAGGAAGGCATATTCATGGAGGGATGCACAGACCTCTACAGGCTAGATCACAGCACCTTGAATTTCATAAGGTATCGGGGGTTAAATTCTTGGACCCATTGTCAGACCCTACGCTGGTGCAGTGGGTGCTAAGTGCCTCCTGGTGCATGACAATGCCTGGCCTTATGTGGCGAGAGTATGCAGACAGTACATGAAGGATAAAGAAAATTATAATACTGACTGGCCCAATACTCAACTGACCCAACTCCAATAGACCACCTCAGTGGCATATTTCTGTCTAACTAAAGTCACCAGGTTGCACCTCTATGCAGACTGTTCAGGAGCTCAGTAGTCTCATCAGGAGCATGCCTCAATGTTGTCAGGTATGCATACAATCTAAGGGGGGGGGGGGGGAGGGGTTGGGAGACATACAAACTACTGAGTAGTAGAGTAAGGACAGTTTGTTGGCACTGTAGTGTAGTTGGGGATAAATGAGGAGGGGCAGATGGATACCAGCTGGCTGCATCTGGTTAGAACGTTCTGGGCATGCTCTGACCTAGATCAGATGGGTCAAGTAGCAACAAAAGAATTGAGAGGTTGGCACAATTCAAGCGAATTTTTAATTCAGCCGTGGTGCATGTAACAAAACAAAATTATACATACCAGTGGCAGCAGTCCAAGCATACCCACTAATGAAAATTGTGATTTGCTGCAATACAATGTTAGCAAAGTGGAATATCCTTGCAGCATTTTTTACATTCATTTTGGAGGAGTCTAAAATCCGCTCTCTGTAGGTTAATAATTTCCATTTTTAACAAATGATGCGGCATCCTTTTGTCCCTAACAAATTAACCAGTATAATACCATTTTCACATTGGGATCTGTTAGGTTTTCAAAATGTTCCTTTAATTTTTTGAGCAGTATATAAACACAAAGTAATGGGGGTGAATACATGGAACAGCATTCCTGAATTTACGCATTGGGCTCTATTCACAAAGCTTTTTCACCTGTTTTCCTGTTTTCACCTTATCCATGTTACTTTTTTAAGCTCACAAAGAGCAAAAATATATAAATATATAATTAAGGTAAGAATAGTAATATTAAAATTAAGTTAATCAGGAGCAACTTACTTCCTGTGATTATTTTGCTTGTAAATGTGCTGAAAGGTTATATTTATCAAATAGGTGATAAAATAAGTAATTTATGAAAAGTTTTGTGAATAGAATCCATGCCTGCCTTCGGGAGGCTTACCCTGGGACTGCCAGGCAAGGTTTAGCTCTACCCCCCCAATCAGAAGAGGTCTGTATACCCCTAGAACTAGGTAATAAATATGGGGTCTGGAACCTCAACATTGTAAACATTGTAAATAGCAGTATCCCTGAAACACTACTACTATCAGGGCGATACAGATTATCTAACAGAAAAACCAGCGTAGATAGTAGGAGATAATGTCATAATCAATAAAAGCATAGTTGAATTCAGTTTTCAGAGGCTGAATCCTCTGTTTTAGGGCAGATGAGAGAATTTTGTAGAGATTTTGACAATGAACTAAAGAACTGGAAAACAACACTTTAACCCTTGCTGCCAGTTGGGCCCACTATTATAGTTATCTTAGATTACATCCCACTGCAGGGACCAAATCTCACCACCAGGATTACAACCCCCTCCCCCCCCCAATTAAAAAAACAAAAACAAAAAACTGGATAACTTCAATATCAAACACCAATCGGTTTTTGTATCATATTAGAAGGCTGACCGCACAAAAGGAAACAACTATAAGACAAATATACAGTATCTTTTGCCAAGTTTCCTGTATTTAGACCATGCCTTATTATGAATCTTGTTCTCCCTATTACAAGCCACAAATAGGATCTCAAGCTGCTATAATTACTAAAGTCTATAATGCTAACATTTCATAACATTCATATATACATTTTAACACTTCATGTCTGGAAATGTATTAGTTGCTTTAAAATATGACACTCTACCTTTATAAATAAAAGTGAGATTACTGTAAACATTTTTTAGATGGAAAAGTAGAGACCTTTGAGAAGGTGTTTTTGAAACTAGGCATCATCTTTCACATGCGAGGTCAAGAGCAAGTCAGAGCAGAAAACTGTTGTTTATTTTAATACATCCAATCATATCCTTCACTTTGTAGATTCTGCTAATGCATCCAAAAATATTTCAGATGACAAGTTTTTTTTCCCTAGGTAAAAGGGAACCTTCTCTTTATTTATGATATTAGTTCCATTCTAAAGCTTAGGGTTTTAAGAGGATAGACAATTAAAATCTTAGGGTGGCCATACACAATTCAATTTAAGGTTTTTTTTTTTTGAACAGAGAAATGTGATCTTTTTTTCTGCTTGTTTGAAAAAAAGAACCACTATACTATAACTGTATGATACATTTTTCCAAAAATATAAACCAATCAAAAATGTCAGTTTTTATGTATATCTTTTTTTCTACACATCTGAACAGACTTTTTGAAAAGAAAAAAAAAATCAAAATATTACATTTAGTATACAAGCCATCGTTTTATGGAAAAAAACCAACAAAAAACGATCCCATTGTATATGGCCACACTTAGGCGCAATTTCCACTGGCTGAGCTTGCTTTGCTTTCCTCAGCCTCTGCAATTGGAAAAGTGCATTATCACTAACTTGAATGAAAATCTCATCAGAATTGCCATGATTTTAAAGGGAAGAGGCTCCCCCCCCCCCCCCCCAAAAAGGATCTACTTACCCGGGGCTTTCTCCAGACCCTGGACGCCGACATGTCCCATTCCGCAGCTCCACTTTCAGGCGCCAGCATGGGTTCCCCCCTGGTGCAGTGGCCGACCTCCCTCTGCTGCGCAGATGTCAATCAAGTCCACGGTGTCCAGAGTGTACTGGGCTGCCCATTACACTCTGAACAATGTGGACTTGACTGACAGCGGCGCTTGCGCAGGAGCAGTAGAGGACGACCACGCGAGGTTGGCCTCTGCCCTGGCAGGGGCCATGGGCCGGCAGCTGAGAGCAGAGCTGCGGCGTGGGACATGTCGGCTGCCAGGGGCTGGAGGAAGCCCCGGGTAAGTAGATTTTTTTTTTCTAGGGAGTCTGAACATTTAAATCAATGAGAAAGTCTTTTTCAAAACGCAAACACAGCCAGTGGAAATTGGGCCTTAAAGGGAACCTAAACGGAGAACGATATGGATGTTTCCTTTTAAACAATACCAGTTGCTTGTCAGTCCTGCTGATCTCTTTGGCTGTAATAGTGGCTAAATCACACACCTGAAACAAGCATGCAGCTAATCTAGTCTGACTTCAGTCAGAACATCTGATCTGCATGCTTGTTGAGGGGCTGTGGCTGAAAGTATTAGAGACACAGGATCAGCAGGAGAGTCAGACAACTGGTATTATTTTAAAAGGAAAAATACATGTCCTTCTCAGTTTAGGTTCCTTTTAAAGTGGCCACTAACAATCCAATTCCTAGTGAAAAATCGTTCGAGCAATCAGATAATTCTGATAGAAAGAAAATTCATTCACTACACCATCAACGACCAATCTTTGCTTCCTATCACACCCAAGAAGAAAATCCAAATTTTGGTTTAACGAAAATGCAATCTGCGGACTGTTTTTATAATCGTTCATAATCGATTGTGCCCATCAACCAAGATTATTTACAACCATTCCGATCAGAATTTCTGATCGCTCAAATGATTTTTTTTTTGCTAGAAATTGCATCGTTAGTGGCCACTTATTAAAGTGGACCTAAACTAAAAATACAAGATTTCAGAAATAAAATCTATTTTCTAAATTATAATAATAAATAGCAGCCTTTTTTCAGCTGCATGATGACAAATATAAAATATTTTACATTTATTGGAGAAAACCCTCCCTTCCTTTCATATTGCCGGCAAATAATCCGGCAAACTGGTGGAGTAGATAGTGTCCAGCAAAGGAGGATTTGCTACTGGCTACCACCTGTATAACCCTAGCTATGCAGAGAGGAGGGTGAAAAGCATGCACTGAAATGCTCATAGGCTTGAAGGAGTGTTTATTTATTTTTGTATGTGTCAGAGTGGTGCAACTAAATATTTTGAATTAAAAAATGTTTGGTTTGGGTCTGCTTTAACTGAAGATGGACATTCCCTTTTAAAAAATCATGGTTAAATCGAGTGCAGAGATTTTTCCGTAATTGTCATTTAAGTCAATGAGAATGCCTTTTTCAAAACGCAGACACAGCCAGTGGAAATTTGGCCCTACAGAGACCTATTCACTAAATATGTACAACTAGTTATTGGTACAGGTTCAAGTCCGAGAGATGTCCATCACATATAGGGGTCTACTCAATCTTAGAGTTTGTCAAGTTTCTACTAATTAATGTTTGTTAGAAAAATAGAACAGTTCTTGGCGTTTAACCTACTTGGCGGTATTCCTGTTCAAGGCTCAGGGTGAAAAAAACATGCCGTTTTTGGTAATCACAAGCCTGCTTCGAGGTGAACGCAAGGCAGTGTATGCAGAGCTCTCCTCTCCAAGATCTGGATAGTTGCAGCCAGTCTTCTTCAGGTTCTCCAAGGCTCCCCATCTACCAAGTGAGATCACTATATGTAACATGATGTCAAACCACAGTGATCTCACCATGATCTCACCACAGTGAGCACCCCCAGAAGACAGGAGGAAGAATGCTGAGTTGGATCCCAGGGAGGAGAGTTCTGTGCAGGGGATGCTGGGAGATCTTTGGGTGTGATTTTTTTCCTGTATTTTATGCAGAAAAAAAATTGCGCTGCTTTTAAGACCCTAAAATCTGCAAATAATCATACTGTATAATAGGCACAGTTATAGAATAAGAGTTCTGCAGCATTTTTGGAGAAATAAGATCCTCCATTTTGTTTGGTAGTTTTTTTTTTTCCTGCGTTCTGTGTGTTGCTGCAAGTGTAAGCTTTGAGTGAAAATGTTAATACAGATTTGGTTTTGGCCACATCCCTTCCCCCCCCCCCCCCCCATTTACGATCTGTGTAGGAAGAGCACAGCTACCTTGTGAGTCTGAATATCTCTGGAAGCAGTGTTGTCCAGGCTTCATGCTGTAGCCCTCCTATCCTTTTGTCCCTACAGCCCATTATGTCAATGCAGTGAGCAAGAGTTTTTAGTTCCTTGAAGGCCTTGTTCACATTATAGGTGTTTTTGTAGCGGTGCTTGGGTCATTTTGAGGCAATTTGCCTCAATGGATGGTATAGGAAAAATGCTCACAAAATCACTTTGGCAAGCGATTGCGTGAGCATTTTTAAAAAAAACCCACTATTTTTTCCGGATTTTTTCTGGATCGGATAAAAAAAAAAAAAAAAAGACGGAAGCGCCCTGCAAAAGCACTTACAAAAATGCCCACTAAAACAAGCAAACACGCAGAAAATTGCCGGAAAATGCTTTTAATGCGGGGAAAAACAGACGGGACACACGAGCCGAATGCAATGTGAACAAGACCGATTGGCTGCATATCTGCAAGTGTTCCCTTGATTTAAAGGGGTTGGCTTAGACCTGCTTTTTGCAGGTCTAAGCTGCTTATATACCTGAGTGAGGACACTCCCATCCTGTAACCTCCCACATCCCAATTAACTCAAGGTAGTCCATCAAAAAACACGTAACATGACTACTAACCCTGGTCCACTTACCATCAAAGATACGCGAGGGCCCATGGAACTGGCAAGTGAGAGGACGCCAGTGTACAGTCACTGGAAGACTAGCACAGCGGCTGCAAAACTGGAACGCACTCCAATCAATCCGGATACTTCCGCGTTCCATCCACATCACACGCAACGTACCACGTAAAAGCGTCTGTACATATTTCATCCTTAAATGTTACCTTAAACCAGGGGTCATAGAACAAAGGAGACCAAGCGCTATCCAATGACAGGGTGGAACAGGAAAACAAAGAAAAAATTCAAACTCAAACAAAAATACGCCCAGGGTTCGTAACTTTAACCTCCTGGGTGATAATCCCGAGCTGAGCTCGGGGTATGTCGCGCAGGAGGAGTTCTCAGGCCCTGGTGGGCCGATTTGCATATTTTTTTTTTGTTACACGCAGCTAGCACTTTGCTAGCTGCGTGTAACTTCCGAACGCCGCCGCTCGCCACCACCCGCCGTGCCGCCCCCCTCCCTCCCGACCCCTTGCGCAGCCTGGCCAATCAGTGCCAGGCAGCGCCGAGGGGTGGATCGGGACTCCCTCTGACGTCACGACGTCCATGACGTCATCCCGCCCCGTCGCCATGGCGACCGGGGAAGCCCAGCAGGAAATCCCGTTCTGAACGGGATTTCCTGCTTACACTGATCGCCGAAGGCGATCGGAGTGGGTGGGGGGATGCCGCTGCGCCCGTCGGCTATCATGTAGCGAGCCCCTCCTGGGCGATGCAATTGTATCACCCAGAGGGTTAATAGAGTACTGTAGGGGGTTAGGAGGAAAGAGTTGAACTTACCTGGGGCTTCTAATGGTCCCCCACAGACGTCCTGTGTCCACACAGCCACTCAGATTCCCCGGTCCCGCCTCTGTTTCACTTCCGGAATTTGCGACTTTAAAGGTTGGAAAGCCACTGCACCTGCACAGCCGCATCCTCGCTCCCACTGACATCACCAGGAGTGTACTGCGCAGGTCCTGTACTGTCTGTGCCTGTGCAGTACGCTCCCAGTGACATCAACGGGGGCAAGGATACGGCCGCGCAGTGTTTTTCCGACTGACTCGCAAACTCCAGAAGTGAACCAGAGGCGGGAACTAGAGCATCGGTGATTGGCTGTGCGGGCACAGGACATCTATGGGTGACCGTTAGAAGACCCAGGTAAGTTCAACTCTTTCCTCCTACCCCCTTACAGTACTCTGTTTAAGTTACGCCCCAGGTAAGTTTAACTCTTTTTTTCCCCCCTACCCCTCTACAGTATTCCTTTAATGCTTGGGGAGGATGTCCTAAGTAGCAGACGTGGCTATGGGGAGGATGTCCTCAGTCGATCAATGGAGAGAGCTATCAGGAAAGATAGGAGTTAACTGTTGGCACCTAAGGTGGACAGGGAAAGAGGAGGCTTTTTTAATACATTTTACACATTCCCCGATGAGTGGTATAATTGCTAGTTCAATCAAATGGAATTTTGGATTCTTATAAACAGACCCTTTGCTGAAAAGGAAATGTGAGGACCCCAGTGTATCTCCTTCCAAAGGTGTAAACATCTGAAGGACACGTTAGTAAAAAGTGAGTTTAAATCCCAGAGTACCCGCACTTGGTTTAACCGTTCTAGAGTAGCTGGTAATTTCAGATGTGGATCAAGCCCACAATGTGGCTTTATGAAAAACAGGAAGAAACTTTATGCATTACGGACAAGAATTACAGAGTTAATTTTTTTTTTTTTTTTTTTTTTTACTGTCGGGCAGACTGTAGTTTATGGAATAGTTTGCCCTTGTAAATATATATATATATATATGTGGGTAAAACCACTAGACTGATGTGAAAAAGATTTCATGAACAAGAGTAGCAAGGGGGCTAAAAGATTGATTGACCATATGAGATCAGTACATGGAGGTTCTCCGGGCTGCTTGAGTTTATGAGGATTGATAAGGTGAAGCCGGTGGGGGGGGGGGTGTCTAGGGAGAGGATTTAGATAGGTCATTGTTTCAAATACAGACCAGATGGATTATGCGCTTGGAGACGAAGGGCCCGATGGGGGTTCAGTGACAGGGTCCAACTTGGAGTATTTTTGTAATCAGTAAATTTTTTTCTTTGTTTTCCGGTTCCACCCTGTCATTGGCTAGTCTTTGGTCTCCTTTGTGCTATGACCCCTGTTGTTTAGGGCCACGATTAAGGAGTTATGATATCAGTGTTTTTGTGGGATTATATTTCTTCCTTAGTGTAAATTTGTTTTTTACCCACAGGTCTATCTTGCTACTATTGTGGTGTTCTTGGTATATGATCATAGTAGGGTGGAGAATGGGTTATAGCTATCTGTGTCTCCCCCTACGAAGCAATACCTCTTCCGCTATGTCATAATGCTTGAAATGTTGATTGTGATACCTTATATATTAAAATAAGTTTATTGTACCTAGGCGATTAGTGATTGGCTGGCCGAACATAATGATGGCCAAGTTGAGATCCTTTAACTTTAAAGTTATTTCCTATTGCAGTATTTTGTATTTATTTAGGCCAACCTCTTTTGTATTAGCATGTTTTTAACTATGTTCTTATGCGCTATTTGTATTGTATACTTGAGTTGTAGTATCACTCCCATCCTACGGAGGGAGTGACCTTGCTTTTGACGGCTTTTTTCTTCGTTATTAGGTCGGATTGATGTAGTATTCAAACGCATTGTTATACGCATGCGTATGGACGGACGCTTTTACACGTTGCATGCGATGTGGATGAAACGCGGAAGTATCCAGATTAATTGGAGTGTGTTCCAGCCCGTTCCTTTTGCAATTCTTCCAGTGACTGTACGCTGGCTTCCTCTCACTTGCTAGTTCCATGGGCCCTCACTTCTCTCTGGGGGTAACTGGACCAGGGTTAGTAGTCATGTTACGTGTTTTTTGATGGACTTCATTGAGTTAATTGGAACGTGGGTAGTTACAGGATGGGAGTGTCCTCACTCAGGTATATAAGCAGACAGGTAGCTGGGGTGGATATACGGTCTTGAGAAAGCCTTCTGGGCAAAGCTATCTTCCTCCGCACCTCCGATCTTCTGTCAAGTGCCTGATAAGTATCATGTTTTTCCTACTTCACTGTTGACCGCTGAGAGTATTTATTAAGAAGACTAATTAAAGAGATGGCGTTTTACTGACGTGTGCTCCTGGAACTTCTATGTCATTTTGCAATACAATATAGAATCTGGTTTCTGTCTGAAAGCTGCACTGTCCGATGTATGAAATATACAGTGTGTTGGCTTTTTAGCAAGCAATCACAGGTGTGCATCAAGTCTATCGTGCCCATATTCTCATAGTATTACATTTGTTAGAGAAGTGGAAAATAACTTTATAAAGATCTCTTTACCAGTTCATCGAGAACGTGATTTACAAATCAAATGGAATCTGGCCAATTCAAGTTGGTTCAGAATGGTACGCTTCACACTTTGTCGGCTGCACATGCTAGAAGGCATGTGTCCAAGTAATGTACTCTTGGAAGAGATACATTTTGCACATTACTGTAAGGCTGTGGTGATGAGAGATGGCACGCCTTTAATATTACTCGTGCGCTGTTGAGCACATTAAGTAGAGCATCCAGTGTTAACTGTGTTTGTCGTAAACAGTCTATGAAGCGTGTATGTTCTTTAACCTCTGAAATATGAGCAGCAAATCTCAAGAGCTAAATTCACACCAGTCATTATGCCTGTGACCTTTTAGGAAGGCCCTATCTATCCTCCACTCTTATCACCTGTGCAGACATGCACTCTCTCAGCTTACTTGTGTAGTACTTGTGTCACAGAGATACTAGTATCTCTTCAAAGCCCACTGCACAGAACTGGGTCTGGCCTGCTAACACTCCACTGTGTCACAAGGACTGGCAGATGACACCTCTGATGACATTCTATGAATGCCACGTGGTCCTTAATGATGTACACTCTTGTGACACTGAGCGACCCAGGACATTACTACTTGCTGTAATTAGAAACTAAAGCAGCTGTTTCAGGCCTTGGCAGTTTTCAATACAGAAGACAAGTTTTATTTTATTTTTTTTTCATTTTTTTTAGCTGTCAGGTAAAAGAGGTTCGTTGGATATTTAGTACACACCAGGAAATCAGCGGCAAACCTTTCAGGAAACAAGTTCTTATATATGTGCTGATCAGTTGAGAACTCTAAATTAAAGTATAGACGTATAAAATGTCTCTTTCCATCTGATCCTTTGTTCAAAGCCAAATCCAGTGGATTCCTGTTCTTGTCACATTACATCAGTCAATTGCGTAAACAGATAGAGCCATATGTACGTAACAGATTACCATATTTTTCAGACTATAAGACTCACTTTTTTCCTACCCCATAAGTAGTGAGAAAGTCCCTGTGTCTTATAATCTGAATACAGGGAGACCTCGTCTTGCAATCAACCGTCAATACAAACCGCCGCCATGTCGGGGACTACCTGAACTGTCCCCCAGTGTCCTGCTCTCCTCCCCCTGTAAAATTAATTAGTGGCGGTAGACACAGGTCACTCACCTGACCTGAAGGTGCCTGCAGCGATCTGCTGCTGCCCCTCTCCATGTCGCTGGTGTCTTCCTGCACTCTTGCGCGCACAGTGTTTAAATGCAATTAAGCGGCTGTAGCAGTGGCCATCACTCACCTGATCCTTGGAGTCAGCACGATCAGCTGCTTGTCTCTACCACTCCTTCTCCCTACTTCCTGGCTGCGTCATTAAAGACACGACTGGCACTAGGGGGAAGGAGTGAGAAAGACAAGTGGCTGATCTCGCAGGCTCCAAGGATCAGGTGAGTGATGCACGCGGCTGCCGCCACATAGTTACATTTAAACAGGGTGAGCAGAAGGGTCAGGAGGACACCAGAAGACGACACCAGGGACAGTAGCCGATTGCCTTGGGCTCCCTCAGGCCAGGCGAGTGATACCCACTGCTACCGCCACTAATTACATTTTACAGGGACGCCGGAGATACAGAGGGGGGCAAGGAGGTGCAAGTGGGGACAGGATGTGGACAAAAGGGCGAAAAGAAGAAGGCCACAAAGGGGACACAGGAGGAGGGCACAAGATACCAGGAAGAGGTCACAAGGGGGGGGGGGGGGACAGGAGAAGGTCACAAGGGGGAACAGGAGGAGGTCACAAAGGGGGAACAGGAGGAGGTCACAAAGGGGGAACAGGAGGAGGTCACAATAATTGTGAGAGCATCTACAAGACGTCCCTGGACCAGAGACGCACAAGGTTTATTATATTTTCTTTCCCTGGGTATTACTAAACCTAGGGGCGTCACAGTCCAGAGTGTCTTATAGTCTAAAAAAATCCGGTAATATTTACTAGCATCCAAAACAACCAATAAAGACAATAATTTAGCAGTCATTTTAGGTTGGCCTGTGGTGAACCTCACTTCAGATCACCAGACAAACCAATCATTTTAATCAACTCATTCATCAGTCAGAAGCAAATACTGGACTTGTGTTCCAAATCTTAAAGAGACTCTGTAACAAAAATGTTTTCTCCTGAGAGGTACTTATCTCGGGAAGGGGGAAGCCTCAGGGTCCCAATGAGGCTTCCTCCTCCCCTGTAGCTGCAGGCAATCCTGCGCTGGCTCCCCAGAAGCGTCCCGCAATCCTCGCTCGACAAGCCTGACCAGGCTTGACATATTTACCTTCCCTGGCTCCAGCGGGGGCGCTGTTGCGGCTCTCAGCACAGAGATAGGCAGAAATAGCCAATATCTGTCGGGTCCACTCTACTACGCAGGCACAGAAGACTTGTGCCTGCGCAGTAGAGCCGGCCCCGACAGCGATCAGCTATTTCCGCCCATCACCTGCGCCGGAGCCGGGAAGGTATACATCCCCGCCGTTCCGGGAGCTTTTTTGCCGCCGCGGGACACGACGACGACGGGGGAAGCCTCAATAAAATCCGGAGGCTTCCCCCTCCCGAGGTGAGTACCCCCCAGGTGAACTTTTTCTCGTTACAGGTTTTCTTCAAACAAATCTATATATTTTGATTTTTATATTAAATTCAAACACACACACTCAGGCTTAAATAAATATATTAAATTCAAACACACACACACTCAGGCTTACCAGCCTTCATTGACTGCTAGGTCTGAATATCAGGCTGGCTGAGAGCTCTACAAACTAACAATACACAAATACAGACAAGTGGTTAGTAGGTATGATCAATGAGATGCAAATATTTCCGAATTCATGCAAATGTATGTACATTTTTATGCAAATATATGCAGCTTGAAAATTTACTAATCAATTTTAACCTGGGTTGGAATTGATTGGTCCATTTTCAAGCTGCATACATTTGCATATAAATGTACATAAATCTGCATGAACTCAGAAGTATATTCATCTCAATGATCATCCCTTAGGCTGCTTTCACAGTAAGACGTTACAGGCGCACGTTAGTGCAGCCTGTAACGCAGCCCCAGCGCACAGTAATGAAAAATCAATGGGCTGTTCACAGTGCCCACGTTGCGTTACATTGTAACGCAGCACATCCGTTGACAGTGCTGCATGCTGTGCGTTATGCTTAGCCGCGTTAGACTGTGCGCACATGCTCAGTAGTGTTGGGGAGGAGTGGAGAGCGGCCAGGCACATGGCTAATTAATATTCACTGCACGATGTGACGTGCAGTGTTTACTTCCTGGAGCGGCCGCTCTGTTCGGCGATTGGCCGGGCGGGACCACGTGATGCCGCATGCCTCCAAGAGTACGCATCACGGACGCCAGAGTGAGCTGCACAACGCGGCTCACTCTGACGTCCACATCAGAGAGCACCAGGCGTTGCGTTAGGGGCACGTTATGTGCCCTATAACGTCCCCTAAACGCAACGTCCTGGTGTGTAAGTAGCCTAATGGTTAAAGGACAACCGAGGTGACATATGACATGATAAGATAGACACGTATGTACAGTGCCAAGCTCACAAATAACTAGGCTGTGTTCCTTTTTTTCTTTCTCTGCCTGAAAAAGTTAAACATCAGGTATGCAAGTGACAGTTTTTTTGTCTGGGTCGGACTGGGTCAGACTATAGCATAACCCTCACTGCTAAGTAATCACAGCAATAAAACACTTTACTGTCAGCAAATGGCTTCGGAGAGCAGGAAAGAGATAAAAAGTAAATCATTCATAGATATGAGCTCTGGCATACTTCAATGCATGTGTCATTGGGCAGAGAAAATGAAACAGTAAAAAAAACTTAAAAACGAGTTTTAAATATAAATTAAAACTGAGGGTATCTAAAAAAAAAAAAAAAAAAAAAAAAAAAAAAGTCATTTTAAGGAGAAAGAGGATAGATACAATTGTTTTTCTCATCAGTTTATTTTCACCTCGGCTGTCCTTTAAAATGAAACATGCTGCTCTTAATTTCAAATTTTATAAGTTTGGGCAGCTCTAAATGAAACTTCACAGAAAAGGGTAGGAAAAGGGCTGAGCACGGTATGAATAATAATTGCTCAAACACAGTTAAGTATAATTTTGGACTCTGAGCCAGAAGTGAACACCATTATTCATCACTTCAGGCAAGTGAGTGAATCTACAAATCATTCCTTTATGTCCCTAAAATGACATGAGTACATGCAGAGCTGTTGGTTTACAACAGGTTTATAGCCTATTAATTTTACAGATCCATATTATCCAACGTGCAGACAGATGTGTCAGACTATCCTGGTCTTCATCATTAGTGCAAGGTGGAGACTAATGCTACGTACACACATGCGACAACGATCGTTCGTTGAGAACGACGAACGAACTTTTAATTGATGAAAGAACGACCTAAGTAAAGTTAGTTTTAAAAGGTGTGTAACGATCTGATTGTTAGAACGAACGTTACAGCACAAAAAGCAACTATTGCGCCTGCACATAAAAATGAGAAGTTTCACAGAGAAATTGTGAAATGCGCATGTCAAGCCTAGTACGAACGACCGTTTCCAACGATGTACTACTTTTGCAAACGATCGTCGTTGGTTAAAATCCGCCGAGACAGAACTTTCTTTTGTAGCGATTTGGCTCGTTCGTCGTTTGCCTTAATAGTCAGTGGTTCGTTTTTTGTAACGATCATCGTTGGTAAAGATCAGGGAACGATCGTTACAAACGACTATAGTCGCATGTGTGTACGCACCTTGAGATGGCTCTATGTTGTGAGAGTGTTCAGAGATATTTATGAGGAATAATAATTGCTACTTTATGGGTTTTAGGGGATTTCAGCAAAATACTGCTTTGTTAAACAAAGAGAATATGAAAGGGTGAAAGGGTTTTAAAGAGGAACTTTATCCTAGGATTGATCTTAATCCCAATATGTAGCTGATACCCCCTTTCCAACGAGAAATCTTTACCATTTCTCAAATAAATCATCAGTGACTATAGTATGGCTGATATTATGGTGAAACCCCGCCCCACAGTGTGATGTCATGACCATGGTCCTAACAGTTTGCAGTCTG
Source organism: Hyperolius riggenbachi (assembly GCF_040937935.1). NCBI lineage: Eukaryota > Metazoa > Chordata > Amphibia > Anura > Hyperoliidae > Hyperolius > Hyperolius riggenbachi. The sequence continues at coordinate 127,697,442 of NC_090655.1, read as the reverse complement.
TGAACCTCTTTGCATTGTGAGAAATAACAGCTTTTCCCAACTGCCAAGAAAGTACCATCTCCCTCTGTGCACAGAACTCTCAGTAAACGGACTTTATGTACAATCCCAAGACATCACTCATGCTAGTTGAGCTAGCTGTGGCTAAACCAAAGTTGGTGCACTCTGAACTATCACATCCCACTGCACAATGTGGACTGTTGAGTTACTGAGCACACCACCATTTCATATTTTTTCAGAACAAAGTGAAAATGGCTTTTTTAATTCACCATATGATTGACATTACTATTGTAATATCATTGGGATATGCACTTATTTTAATATATTTTGTTTGATTTGATGGTATCAAATCCAATGTCCAGTCCATGAAAAATGTCTCACCATGTTTGCTGGCCTTTGCTTTGTAAAATCTATGTTAATGGCCAACCTGTGAAAGTAGAAAAGATGAGTTCTGCTTATGTAGATGATCTTGGAATTGCCTACCAGTGTTTGGTCTTCATCTTTTGTAAAAAAATAAAATAAAACAAAATATTATATATATTATTTTATATATATTGTATTGTATGTATCTCCTATGTTGCATTATTTTATTTTTTATTTTTATTTATTATTTATTTTTTCCAATTTTTCTGTTTGTTACAGCTGCTCCTTGTTTTTTGTATTTTTGCCTGAGGAAGCGGGCTTGGGACCCGCGAAACGCGTTGCAATTGTTCTTTATTGTTGGAGTTCAGATTAAATGTTTTTACCATTTGATCACAGTGGTTGTGTTACTTTTGGGGAGGTAAGTCCACCCTTGCCCCCCTCTATTTTATTGATTTTAATACGGTTTCTCATTTTATCCTATTGGCGCCTCTGTTGTCTATTACCTTCAGGACATTACTCTGATATGTCCGCCTTCAAAGCCAGAAGGAGAAAGCATCAGAGTGATGTGGGACAAGACGTGGAATGCAATGGCCAGTGGTGACAACAAGGGTTATTTCTTGTTATGAGATTTAATAAAGCATTACGATTTTATTGCTGTTTGAGCACTGTGTATAGTTCTCATCATGCGAGTTGGCAAACCTTACTTTCATTTAGACTTCACTGAAAATTCTGTGTGAAAAAAATCCTGCCAGTTCCTGGGTATTTTATTTCTTCTTTTTTAAGAAAAATGTAGAAGTAATAAAAATCAGGAAATGGAATGGTCATATGTAGTTTTTGTCAGTGGTAAAAAAAAAGTACATTTAGGCTCTCATTATGTCAACAAATGTGTTACTGCAGTTACCAGTGCTTTGCATAAGTGACATGCCCATAACCACAAAGATAAACAGAAGCACTAAACAGTACAGAAATGGGTCTAAAGCCTTGTTTCTATCTAGAGCTTTTAGCTAACCCCTTTATTTCCCCCAACTAACTTTATTGCAGCCCTACACTGCCCTACAATTATTCCTCCGAGAATTGAATCCGCTTGGTAGATCATCAAAACCAGTCTTATAAGCTGAACGATCGTTTGCACACACATCTGACTTGACGTCTAAACGACCAGTCTGAACAACCGGTCATTTGGAAAAATCAGACGTGTGTATGCACCTTAACTGAGTATATATGACCGCACACACTCCAGGCTAATAGCCTAGCAAATGAAGTCACTCTGAGCCACTCTAGTTCCGTTCAGCACTGTCCTATCCCTTCCGACCACGAGCACTACCTCGACCAGTGTTGCTCCCACACTGTAAAATTGTCGAAACAGCCCTACCCCTCAAAGGGAGGGGGTTAATAAACACAAGCACATTCCTTCTATAGCCTTTGGTTCCCTACAAAAAGCACAGGCCATGCACCAACAAAAGGAGACTGTGCAGGTTCTGTCAAGTAGGTTTCCAGCATGCTATAATAAACAATCCACAAAGATTCCAACTCACATTCTGGTGCTGCATGCATTCACAATTAACACACAAACACAGCAAACTAAAGAAAGTATTCATAATTGTTCAACTGACTGGAAAGAGTGCCCCAAAAAAGTTATTAATACAAGCTATTAATGTGAGTTTTATTTGCAGACTAACAAGTGCTTGTATCAACACTCACTAATTAATAGGAGTCTTAAAGGGAGTCCGAGCAGTGCAGAAACTATGGAAAGATGCATATAATTTTAAAGCTCTGTTTCTCCTCTTTCCAATGATATATAAACCGTCACCCTACGCCTTTTAGTTTTCGCTATTTTCGCGATTGAAATTTCCGCGGCCGCAATTTCAATCGCGAAAATAAAGAAAACTAAAAGGCGTAGGGCACCGATTTAGGTGTCGCCAGAAAGAGGAGAAAGAGAGCTTTAAAATGATATCCATCTTTCCATAGTTACATTGTATTACACAGGCCGACTTTTTCTGCTGAATGGAGCTGCTGACACTGGGGAAAGTGTCGTCCTGTGTAATACAAGTAACTATGGAAACATGCATATCATTTTAAAGCTCTCTTTCTCCTCTTTCTGGCGACACCTAAATCGTCGCTCTACGCCTTTTAGTTTTCTTTATTTTCGCGATTGAAATCGCAGCCACGGCAATTTCAATCGCGAAAATAGCGAAAACTAAAAGGCGTAGGGCGGCCGTTCATATATCATTGGAAAGAGGAGAAAGAGAGCTTTAAAATGATATGCATCTTTCCATAGTTTCTGCACTGCTCGGAGTCCCTTTAAAATATGTACTGCAAGGATAATGCAAAAGATAGTCAAATACTTAATTAGAAGCCAATTTTCCATTGAGTGGATGCTGATGAGGTGGTCTGTGTGCAAAATGATACAGGGTTATATAAAATAGCATATTGAGCCTTGAGTTTAAGACCTAGCATCGCCATGTTATTCTGGAGATCTATTCTGTATTTTAGCATTGTTATCAGTATGTTTAAAGGGAACCTGAGATGAGAGGGATATGGAGGCTGCCATATTTATTTCCTTTTAAACAATATCAGTTGCCTGGCTGTCCTGCTGATCCTCTGCCTATAATACTTTTAGCCACAGACCTTGACCAAGCATGCAGCAGATCAGATGCTTCTGACTCATCTGACGCTGGTTTACTGGATTCGCTGCATGCTTGTTTTAGGGTTTGACTCAGACATTACTTATGCCAGAAGATCAACAGGACTGCCATGCAACTGGCATAGTTGAGAAATAAATAAATAAATATGGTAGCCGTCATATCGCACTCACCTCGGGTTCCCTTTAATAATTTAAATACTGGATTGATGCCAATCCACCGCAACAGGACAGAACATTTTAATGAAGGGGGAAAGGCTCTTTAATACGTCGTAAGATTTCACTGGAGGATGGCTTGATCTGGGATCACCAGAAAACTGGGGATCACTCTTATCTGCTGTGATTCCTTTGTCTTTTTTCAGGAACAAAAATACACCAACTAAGAAAAATGAAATCTGAATCTCTAGATCTGGGCTACAGAACTCAGATTACCCAAATTACTTTATAAAAATGAGTTTCTACAGAGGTCTTCTTTAATTCAGGCATAACATAGCTCTTTAAGCTAATGAATCATCAAAGATTCTCTGTATATAAAGATTTTTTACTCACATCAAAAATGGGGCAAATATACACTATATTACGTAAACAGGTTTTAAACCTCTGAATGTGCTGAAACTAAGGCTGCATTTCCACTTGTGCGGTGCGAATCGCCGTGGTAAAAATTCACATGCGGGTGCGAATTTCGCATGCGGGTCTATGCAAATTCGCATGGATGACGATGTATGCAAATTTAACCATGGCAGTGCTGGTGTGCTTTTCCATTGTTTCTATGCGAATTCGCATGAAAATTCGCATACCCAGACCTCATGCGAATTTCCTATTAAATACAATATATGCGATTCGCATAGCGGTATGCGAATTCTGATGGCTCTCCCATGCAAATTTTTTCTGCACAGAAAAATGCAAAGGAGTTCTGACAAGTGGAAACAGTCCCATTCACTTGTATTGCTATGCGAATTTGCATGCGAAAAACGCATGCGAATTCGCGATAGTGGAAATGGGCCCTTAGACAAGGCATGGGAGCGCAATATAATATTTAAAGGCAGTCACACACTCCTATATCCATTTCAAAAATTGTACATTGAAGTGACCTTGAATATTTGAGATAGTTATTAAGTGCTAAAGTCAAAAGATTTATCCGCAATGCTGGTTTTTACTTGGTCATAATATTATTAATCAATATATTGATCATGTCGATTGTAGCAGGATTACAGCAAAACAGCCAGGCAATGTGCATTATTAAAGGAAATAAATATGTCAGCTTCCCTATGTCAATCACCTCACATTCCCTTTAGAAATGAACTATTACCAAAATCATTCTATGAAAAAAAAATGACTATAAAAAGGCATGGCATTAAAGCAGCTTTGTTTGCTTATGCAATGAAAGGTTTTGCATCACAGTAGTGTTTTAGCTTGCCATACATGGGTTGATTATAGCCCAATACGCTAAGCCAGTCAATACCTACCAAAATGAATAACTTTCTTCATAGATCTCAGCAAAAATCCATCAACCACTTAATGATCTACAGGCAGTGTACTGTTTGCTTCAGTGATCTGCTATGTAGCCATCGATACCCCACCCCTCCTGCCCTGCACCACCTTGCATAGATATACAATGCTAAGAAATTAATAATAATAAGATATTTTGTAACATGTCCAATCAGACTTTTCATCAATAAACTTCCCAAAATTGATTGAAAATGTATTCATCAGATATATTGGGGCAAAACATGTTCAGCAGATTGATTGAATTAACTGTGAAAAACTCATGCGTATGACCAGCCTTAGTGCTCATCTTATGTGAGTTCATCTTTTTTAGCATTTCTCTAATTTAATTAATTCTAATAAACTCTGTGTGTGCCTTTATTGCCCTCTGGATAGTGTACTGGCTGGAGAGTGTACTGGTTAAGGGCTCTGCCTCTGACACAGGAGACCTGGGTTCATATCTCGTCTCTTCCTGTTCAGTAAGCCAGCACCTATTCAGTAGGAGACTTTGGGCATGACTCCCTAATACTGCTACTGCCTATAGAGCACACCCTACTGGCTACAGCTCTGGTGCCTTGAGTCTGCCAGGTAAAAAGCGCGGTATAAATCTTTTGCATCTGTGTCATTTCCTGCTTTTTACTTTCTATTCCTTAGCAACAGTAAAGCCAAAGAAAGTAGAAATATGGGAGTGATGCCTGCTACTCAGGGAAGGAAAGGATGACATTTTTGACCAAATAATAAGGCACTTTGTCAATTACCTGTGACCCACTGATTTACGTAATAGGTGATCCTAGGTCCACTTTACAAGCGGAAAAAAAATTTGGGTGTAGGATATAGTTTTCTGCTTCTGTTTGTCCAAATACACTAAGCACTGGATTCAGAAAACCAACTGCACGCTACACTCAGTTTTTTGGGGGGTGCATTTAAGTGCTCTTCTAGCAATAGGTGCCTTTAGGAGAAGCAACGTCACCAAATGAAAAAGACAAAACGAAAATATTTTTCTGATTTTTAGCCCAGCCACATGTGACACCCCATCCAAAATGGTGGTTTCCCTCTTTTTATTGACTTCTGTTCAGGTTTGTAGTGGATAACTTGCTTTGCTGTAAAGTACATTTATAATAAAATTAATTTATATTAATAAATACAATTTTAAAAATGAAAAAAACAAGCAATAAAAACAAACCCAGGCTTCAAGCTTAAAAACATTTCTGGTATTTCTTGCTCATTTCACTTCTCTTCCCAAAAGAAATAAGAAAGAAGAGAGAAGAGCGAAGAGTCAAGAGATGGCAAGCATGCAGGATATAGTTAGTGTTAGATCCATTAAAAGTAACTCCACAACCAGATCAACTGGGTCTCCATGCCAAATATCATAACTATAGGGCACCACACGTCCTGCCCCTGAGCATGCAGGCAAGGCATGCAGTGTCATCAGGGGCAGGAGTAAAGGACAAGGAGGGAAAAGGGGTATTGAAAAGGAAGAATCAGTAAGGATAAAAACTCAGATGAAGATATAAAGTAGTTGGGATATGGGACAACTCATGCCACGTACCTTGCTCAGCCAAGTTGGCAGCACTGGTTGCGGCTGCAACGGGGGCGGAGCTCTGCCTGCCAACTGATTGGACAAAATCATTCAGTGGGACGAGCCGCAACAAAAGCCCAAATGAGCAACAATAAAAGCAAGATGCAAGTCAAATAAGCACTGAATAAATAAAAAGTATGACAAAAATAAACAGAATTCTGTGAAGTTTCAACAAACTTTAAATGCACATGTACATTAATTTCATGTTTGCCTAGAGAAGTGGTTGGGGAAAAACTTGCAAAGCACAGAAGAAGCCATGTACTTTTTAAGTGGTGCTAAAAACAAGAAAAATAAAACAAAAACAAAACAAAACCAAAACACTTAAAAAAATAAATAAAAATAAAGCAGTAACACCAATTATATTTCACCCTCAAGCAGCGAGTGGTAGCCAAGATTGGATGCGCAGCGAGCCTCATCTTTCAAGTTTGTGGGTGGCTGAATGATCATACAGAAAGCAAAGGATGCTAAGAGGTGCAATGTCCCCACCTGTAGTGTTTTCCTTTTTCTCTCTTCTGTTAACAACACCTAGTTTTCAATTACAGAAAACCCATTAGATGTAAAATGGTCACACTACATTCGGACATGCTTTATCTGGCTTTGCATAGGCACATGCTGAATTCAAGCATAGATTAATTACTCTTATGTGTTGCAAAGTTCCCCCAGAACTTCTCAAGCAAAAATATAAAGAGCAAAGGAAAATAAACACTACCACAAGCATAGAGAACAGCAATGGAAAATGGACAGGATGAGAGCTTTGGAACAGGGAGATGAGGGGAAATTGAAGAATTGTGGGAAGAGGAGGAAACTGTGGCTATAACCATAGTGGCTCCATTGCAATTCCACCACTGCTGAATAGTGGACTAAGGCACTGGAGGAGAGAGGAAACATGTTTTTCATATACAGGTATCAAAAAGTAAGCAAAATTAGGATAATAAAAATACAGAAAAGTAGAAAAAATAAAAAACTAATAAAAAATGTATTACATTGCAAATGCACTGTTGTAAATTTAAGGCACAAGTGGCATTCATAATGGAACCCAAACATATGGCAGTCAGAATGTTGTCAGATTACTTTATAATATTGCCCATTTTTACTAAAATACTTTCTTTTCAATTCTGGATTCACAGTGGGGCGTTGCGTTTTAATGCAACGTTAAAGTTGAATATGTCTGCGTTAAGCGGTAATGCACTGCAAGCAGTGAGTTACCACAACACAACATTTTTGTTAATGCGACTTTAACGTTGTACTGTGAATGGCCCATAGGATTAGCATTGCAGTGCGGTAAGCTGCGTTATAAGACTTTATAACGTGCGACCATAATGTCCCACTGTGAATGCGACCTAAGGGAAATGATTAAATTACATGAAAATAGTTGCCTTGTGTGTGGGTACCATTAGAATATAACTTTTTTAGTAAATTAAATTACAAAGAAGAACAAATGTTACTAACTTTGCATTAGTTACTACCTAACAGTTCTGAAGCTACCAGGTTTTTGGAATCTAATTTGGACAACATTCTTATTTTTCACTCTTAGGCTTGGGATTTTTCTAAGGGATAGTGATTTGAAAAGCTCTTGCAAATGTAATGCTATGGGTGATTTTTCAAAAAACATCCCTAAAGTGGCATCACACACATAGCAACACAGTAGCAAGAGCTTTTTAATTAACTTCATAAGCACTTAGAATTGCTGCTAGTGGGTTCCAGGCTTTAAAGTGGGTTTAAACCTCCCATACAAACAATATTACAAAATTACAACACTTAAAAATGTATATTCAGCAGTATTTATTAGTAAAAAATTCTCCCGAAATCCAGAGGTGCCACAGTCTTGTGAGACTTTCTCCTTCCGCATTCATTTATCTTCTGCAGTTCCACTGTTGTCAGAGTACTGCCAGAGTTGGAAGGAGCTGCAGTAGATTAACACTGCTGAAGGAAGTATCACGAGACTGCGACATCTCTCTGGACTTGGGGAAGGGAGCAGAATGCATGGCAAAGGAGAGACTTCCTCCTCATCAGCTTTGAAACAAAAGCAGCTGGACAATCTACCAGGTCAATATAACACTAACCAGATGTTTTATATTTACTGAGGAAAAAATCGTTATTTGTATGGGAGGTATAAATCCAATTTAAGTGAAATAAAATACTAAAAAAAAAAAAAAAATAGTATAACACCAGTCTGTAGAACTCATTTGATATCTCAGTGACTTGACTTCTTAATTATATAAAGCAAGGCATTTTTTAAAATTAATTTTGGATAATGTATAAAGGGTTAAGAGACCCATGGGAGTTAATGTTGTTGTCTGTGTCCACAATTTTAGAGATTTTCCCTTGTCTCTTTTTTCCCCCCCAAGACTTCTACAGCGTGGTGTGGCTTTCTTATGAGAGCTGGAAGTCTTGAGGAAAGGAAAAGAACAATAAAAATGTGTACCATATATACTCATGCATAAGCCGACCCCCAACTTTTATTTTTAAAAACTGGGAAAAATGACTGACTCATGTATAGGCCGGGGGTAGGAAATGCAGGGGCTACTGCCTACTTGTGACTTTCAATAAAATAAATGACAGAAGGTTAGGCACTGGATGTACCAACTTGTGCCAGCCAGCTGTGGTTTACTGTCATGTGGGTGGTATCCATTGGCTTCCCCCTCAGAGGCAGAACAGCATGTATAGCTGAGGCCACAGCCTGGTCATCTACATGCACAACTTTCAACACAGCAATCACCACACAGCACCCGAGACCCACACTTTTGGGTCATTTTTTTGGACCCCAAAACTAGGCTTATACATGAGTATATAAGGTACTTAATAAAAAACACTCCATGGTGCCACATTTTTTTTCCTTTTCTGCCGGTCACTCAAAGAGAATTTCTCACTTCCTGCCAGGCAAGAAGTTAGGGAAAATCTAGCAGATGTGCACACAGAGCAATAAAAGCATTAATGTACCCCTGACCTCCCTGTAAAATAACATTTCGTTAATGTTATTTTATTACTTGTGCTGTGATATAAATCACAGCATTTTCCTCCCTCTTTGCAACCCCCCCCCCCCATTCTGCTTAGCCAAAATCTTCGACTTGAGCAGAACGTCAAAGGATGCAATGTGCAGAAAGAAACTAATAGGGCCGAGTGGAGGGGGTGTGCCTGATGACTGGCAGAGAGGATGAAGTACTGACACTTCCTCCCAGCCCATCCTGGAGTGGCTGAGCAGAGCAGGGGACAGGGGGGAGCTAGAGGGGGAAGGATTGTGCTGCGACTTATGTGTCAGCAAAGAATATAAAAAAGCATTAAAAACATTTCAATAATGAGGACAGGGGTACTTTACAGGTGCTCTTAACCCTTTCAAATCTATCAGAAAACAAAAAAATGTTCCTGGAATTTGGTTTAAAGGGACTCCGAGCACCTCATGGGCATGCCTTTAAGACTCCGACCAGTAAGGCAAAGTACTTAAAGATGCATAACTTTCTGTAGCTTGTGCTCTCCTCTCATTTGATACCACAGACGCTATGTTATAACTTCCGGGTCACCCCTGTCGTCTCTGTTAGAGAAGTGCATCACTAAATGAAGCAGGAAGAGGAAGTAACACGGAAGAGGCCATTGCAAGGGACTCCTCCAGAGGGTTCATAGCACAGCTTTGTTGAAAGTCGTCTGGCTTAAAGGCATGCCCATGAGAGGTGCTCGGAGTCCCTTTAAAAGGGCACTATGGCTACAAATTGTACAATATTAAATAGATATGTACACATACATACCCTTGCCCAGACTAAACACACTGTGAACTTTTAACTTCATGTGCAATTGGCACAAAAGCCTAGTTCACACTTGGCAGTGCAGAAAACACATACATCCTTTTATACCCAATATTTTTTTGGGGGACATTATGTGTGTCTATTCACATTACGGCGCAATCTTTGCCACAATACCTAATTATTATTAATTAGAAAACGCACATGGTTTAAAATATCATACTACATGGGGTGCACGTTTATTTCTTGAGTGTGAAAAAAAAATAGCAAACAAAACCCTTCAATATATGCAAATGGTTGACTACAAACTTTTTCACTTTTTGTCTTTTAAATCTCCAGACATACTACACTCAATGTACAAAAAACAAACAGGAACAATCAAGTCTTTAAATAGACACTAACGTAAGAAAATGCCCCTGGGGGATGCTTACCCCGGGAGGGCGAAGCCTCTGGATCCCATTGAGGATTCCCCCATCGTCCTCCGTCCCACGGTGGTCTCGCTGGGCCCTTCCGGAACCACAGCTGACAATTTGTTGTGCTGAGGCACAGGCGCAGTAGCGGCTCTCGGCTCGGGATCAGGCGGAAATAGCCGATCCCAATCGGGTCCGCTCTACTGCGCAGGCGCAAGTAAAGCGGACCTGACTGGGATCTGCTGTTACTGCGCCTGTGCTTCAGCACGACAAATTGTCCGCTCTGGAGCCGGAAAGGTAAATATCTACATGCCCGCTGTTTGGAGTGGCCCAGCGAGACCACCGTGGGATGGAGGAGGATGGGGGAATCCTTGATAGGATCCAGAGGCTTAACCCCTCCCGAGGTAAGTACCTCCCAGGGGAACTTTATGTTACAGGTTTTCTTTAATAAAACAAACCCTTAACCTATGTGACAACATATTAATTTTTGAACATCTACAAAAATCCTATCTAGAGTTTAGGTGAAGGCCAAAATAAGCCTCAAGCCCTGCTCTCTTCTGGAGGTCAATAGTGCAGTGAAGTAAAAAAACAAAAAAAAAAAAAACAACATTTCAAAATTGAATAACAAACACATTAAATATTCTAATATAACAAAGATGTAGAAACTCCACAGTTTCAATTTTATATAAATCCACAATATAAATACATGGAACAAAGATGCCTAGGATAAATGACTCTCTGCTGATTTGTACGATCATGGAACTACAAGCAAACAGTGACAGCTAAAAACTGCTTCAGACTTACAAAAAAACATTCCAGGGAGCGTTAGATCATGGAAAATAATAAATTCCGTATCCCATGAGCTCCATGTGGCAACAAAAAATATTATAGGTAGAAACGTAACATTTTGTAGAGGCCTAGTGAAATGGCACAGAGACTGCATCCTAGAGGAGGTGAATGCAATAACCTGAAACATTATCATTCAAGTCATGCAAGTTTAGCAGATAGCAATTACAGAGTGACTTGTTTATGCATCAAGATTTTAGCTTAAGTAACAAAAGAGACAAATTACAGTGAACCAAAATAAAGACGGCAGTCAACCAAAATAAAACCTGAAAATTAAGGGCTTTAGTAAGAATTCTGTAGGTACACCAATCGTGAGACTCTAATTTTCCTTCAAAAAAACTATTACTTTGGTTAAAAATATACACTTAAAACTTGTACAAACGTTTCAAAGAATTCCAAACTACACTTCTGATATTGCACATATTCACATATGGGATGGCTCTTTATACTGGGCATGTTGCCAAACCACGAATGAAGACTTGACTGTTACTTTCACTGCACCAGGTTAGTGGGCTGCTTTGAAATGAGCCCCAACCACTGCATACACCTGTTCAAACAAAACACTTATCTGAAACATTTAAAGAGGTTTCCTTCAGAAACGTAAAGATCACGGATGTTTAACAATTCCTTGATGGCAATTATACATTTTGTTTGACACGAAAAGATTTGGTTATCAAGTCCTACAGCATACCATCAATTTTGGCAAAATGTTAATAAAAAAAAAATACTAGGGCACAATTGGATAAAGCATTTATGCAGAAAAATAAATTATGCCCAAACTACTATATTCAGAAGTTTCAGGCTAGATGCACACTATGCCAGACTGGCAACATGTATGGTCACAGCAGATCTAATGTACAACGGCATACCTAGTGTCTGGAAAAATAGTGCAGACTGGGACTCAGTGCTCCATTACCTCAATGGACATGTTCAAAACAGACGTGTGAAAAGATCATACAGAAAACACAGGATCTGTAGACATGTCCCATTGGTTTCCGTTGTGGAAAATTGTTTGATTTTGGCTCCAGTGTGAACCTAGCCTAAAAGAGCACCACATAATGCACATAAAAGTAAATGTGAAATCCTTGCATGCTTTCTACATGCAGGACATAGTTTTAGTTAAGTACTCCTAAAACAAAAATGGTCTGAACATCACTAACATAAAAGTAGTATACAGTGGCAAATATGGGAGGGAAAGGGGAGAGGAATGCATACATGAGCTTTCTTGTTGAAGTACTTCAAATAGAAGTAGAGTTTTTTTGCACGGTATAATACGTGAGCTCTTAGTCATAATATGTAAATAAAATTATATGTAGCACATGCAAATAATCAAAGTCTAACTGCAGTGTACAAGAAAAAATAAAAACAAAAATCTAAACTTCATTAGGACTTTTGATTACACTGTTCTAGTAGGTTAAAAATTATGTAAAGTAATATGTTTCACCAAGTTTTCCTTTCAAAAATACTAAAGCAAAAAGACCACTTAAATAACTGCAAATTCAATGCTTTATGTAAGAATATAGATCAGCATACATGGCTTAAAGGAATGTAATGAAAATAACACTAAAATCCACATATTCGCTTGTCCTATTATGCAGCTGCAAACATTACTGTGTAAAGGTGCCCATACATAGTACAATTTTTTTTTCATTAAATAATTTAGTTAGATTATTCTGTTAGATCGAATATAAAGATTTTTCCAACATATCCGATCGGAATTTTATAGAAAAAACGGGATAATCCATTTTCTTCATCAAAAAAAGATCCTTTTCAAATTTCATTTGATTTGATCATTTTAGTCAAATAAACGAGAAAATGTATTGTTTTTATTATACTGTGTATGGGCACCATAAGGTGCCTCACTGTCGTATTTACAGGATCTTTGTCTATGTTTAAGCTGTGTTTCAAAATCTATGATAACCGAAAAAGAGGAAGCTATGAGGCTAAGAAGATCTGGAATGATCTGTATTTCAATAGAGGAATGCCCTGGCATGCTTGGTGTTCTTTTTATATCCTCTGACAGATACCATGTGGGGCCCACAAACGAGTAGACCATTTTACATTTCAGCAGAGATGGTCTATGCTGTGCCAACACAGAAAGGAGAAGTTAAAGTTCGGCCAAGCATGACTCGTATGCCTGAGCTACTAACAAGCAGATCCTAAAATGTTGATGAAAGCTGCATGTCTTCAGCCTTCTCCCATATGAATGGAACAGTGACTGGACCAGGTGCAACTTTCAGATAAACAGGGGAGAGGTGAAGAATGGTGCTACTTTATATCATTGAGCAGTATAAAATTACATAGCAGCAGAATTTACAGATTCTGACCAGATTTCTAGATTCTAAGGTACTGGTGGGTACATCTGCTGATATTTTTTTGATCAATGAATGAGGAATATTGAGTAGGAATGACACTGGGATATTCTCAAGCCATTTATGGCCAGCTTTAACTTTCTCCTCCATTGTCTACAAGTATTCTATTTTTAAATGGACCAACAAACCTTCACATTATTAAAGCAATCCTGAAGTGAAAGTAAACTGATGAGATAAGCAATTGTATCTATAATCCTACTCCTAAGCAGGAATCTTTTGGAATCCCAAAGAAAAAAGTAGATCTAAACATCAAGAAAATCTAGGTTTAAAGTTCAGTGGAATGATGACAGCTGTTTATTCAGCTCTGAAACTGTTAAATGTTTATTCTGTTTCCAGTACTTGGAAGTGTTTCTCAGTCACAGGAATTTTATAACCTATAATTAGTCATCAGTGGAAGTTCTCTAAACCATAGGCCCAATAAGCAATTCACTTTTTTATTCTTAGTTTTCTCCAAGTTGATAATTTCACACCTTGTCAAAATGTCTTTTAAACCCTCAGCAAGCAAGAACATACACAAAATAATTCTGATAGTACTTTTTCTACTACTTTTGCTATTTTTACAATTGTGAAATGCTGAAAAATTATTTTAAAGAGAAGATGAAAAATTATCACATAGGAGAAAACTCTGTAGAAAAAGTGAATTTTTTTATGGCCCTAGACTCTTAACCCTTACAGTGGAAAGAAAAACAGAAAACAAGCTTTAAGTAGGATTGGGACTGTAAATACACTTTTATCTCATCATACTACACGTCACTTCAGGTTTCCATTAAGCATTTTATAAAGTATGTTGTTTCCCTGCAGCATCTGTGAGAATGCTGTGAAAAGTCAAAATCTTGTAAATAGTTACATCAACTTCTTAAAGGTTTTTCAACATAATAAGAATTTTAAGTCAGAAGACAATCTCAGTACATTACGCCATCAATGAGTGAGGCAATTGTATATCAAATAAATACAAGCAGTCAGTAGATAGATATAATTCAGTGAGGTGCTTGTGTGCACTTGAGCTGTCTATAGGAGTCTTCCAATGATTAGAAACTAATCATGCTGGGTAACAACCAATTTGGTTCTTGACAACTTTATACATGTATGGATTTCCTTAGATTCAAAGCTGGTCGATTAACTTGGATACTATCGTGGTGTATTAAAGGTGAAAATATTTTATCTCGCTTCCTATCCCTGGGACCTCCAAGGAGCGTTGTTGCCTTAATATGAAAGATGGTGGTCCATGGAACAGGTAAATAGGGAAACCAATAAAAAATATATACAACATTAACAATTATTCACTGTATAAAAATATATTTTAGTGTTTGCGGTCTCTTCCAGTCTTGGAAATATGTTCCCTCTTTCTGACTGGGCATGTAGTGAAGGCTAGTTCTTACAAAGAGGAGATACTGGACAGCAATGAAAACCCCAAATGGGTACTATTCTTCAGAACACTCAATTTTTTTACCTAGAGGTGAAAGGGAAGGTATTCCCATCCACAGTACTCAACATTCCTGTTCACTGTATTAAATCTATGGCACAAATCAGACGCATTAGATGCAGCTGCCCATTGGTGGATTCACTGAAGCCACAACTAGAAAACAAAACAGCTATCACCAAAAACTCCCTACAAATGAGCCTCATGTCTGTTTGCGATTACCAATGCCTCCTGGATGCATAAATCATATGCTTCATCTAGATAAAGAAATGATGTCCCGCTGCACCGAGGGTGGGTGTAAAAAGTTTCTTCCTTTATTAATACATCAATAGACACACAAAAAGGCTGACGCGTATCGGAGCTCTAGAAGGCTCCTTAATCATAGCTAGTGGGGACTGGCTGGACACCTCAAATAGGTAGTGGCCAAACTACGCACTTCAATTTCAGTATTTACACTAACCTGGCTACTGACATATCTCCACTTCATACACTTATTGCCCGCAAGCTGTGTTGCTAGTGCTTGTTAATAGCAAAGTCTCAATTACTTCATGCCAGACTTACCTGAAAAATTTCGAGATACCAGCATTGTAGTGAGAATTGCACCCTACAGGCAGAAAAGGAGAGGTTAAGACACTTACATCACAACAAAAAATAACAATTCTGTACAGTAAACGACAAAATACAGAAAAAACACACAAACCAGTCTCGGGCTACTATCCATGTGACTCAATCCTCGTCTTCTACCACCATATCTTGCACTCCTAGTGATCACTAACAGATTTTTTGCCTTTTTCAAGTGCAGGATTTGGCGGATGTAATAGATACACTCTGACTGACTTATGCGGATAATAGGGGTGCCATTAGCTAGACACTGTGGGTCTCCCGTGTCCCATATTGTCATCTTGTTTGTAGTTTTAATGCCTGGGTCAATCAGGGTTTTGTGTTTTGTTTTTTAAATAAAAAAAGGTATTTTTATGCCAACAGGTGCATGTGCGTATTCATGACATGTGTAGACAGCTGAAGGAGGCGAGCCGTGCAGTGAGAGCAGACCTGCCAGAGACGCGAAGGGTGAACACACCCTAAATATAAGTACTGGCTTGATCGGTCAGGGGATCTGGTGAGTTGCCAGCTTAAGGGGGGCTTTGCACTGGAGGAGTGGGTTATTCCGTGGTGGTGGTCTGCAGAAAGACACTGAATGCTGATGTTACTCCCATAGAGATAAGGCTTGAGCGCTTGTGTATTCTACAGGGCTGTGGAGTCGGAGTCGAAGATTCTGAGCAATTTTTGGTACCTGGAATCACAGAGTCTGAGTCGGTGGTTTTATAAACTGAGAAGTCGGGAGTTGGATGTTTTTTGTACCAAATCCACAGCCCTGGTTAAGTATTAAGCTGGTCATACACTAGGCCGATTCCCCGCCGATTGACAGCAGATTCGATCACTGGGATCGAATCTGCTGTCACATCGTTCACGCTACACGCTAAATTCCGATCTATTTCGTCCTGAAATAGATCGATCCCGTCGATCGCCCGCAGGTAGGGAGCGCGTCGCTAGCGGCGTTCGAGTGCCCGACGACCGACGCAATAGAGTGGCAATACATTACCTGCTCCGCCGGCGCGACTCACCCCGGTCACCGCTGCGCAGTCTCCGTTCTGGTCTCCGGGTTTGGCATGCTTCACTTCTTCTAGCCCGGCAGGAAGTTTAAACAGTAGAGGGCGCTCTACTGTTTAAACTTCCTGCCGGGCAGGAAGAAGTGAAGCATGCCGGACCCGGAGACCAGACCAGAGCGGAGAAGACAGCGGAGACCTGGGGACTGGAGTCGCGCCGGCAGAGCAGGTAATGTATGCGGGCATGCGGAGCGGCGGCAGTACCACCACCCCCACAGATAGTGAATGGTTTCAGGCTGAAATCGGTTCACAATCTGTTCGCAGTAAGGCAGCCATACGATCCCTCTCTGATCAGAGAGGGATCTGTTGGTCGAATCTGATGGCAAATCGACCAGTGTATGGCTACCTTTAGACTAAGGAACCGGAGTCATTTTGGGTACCAGGAATTGAAGTCGGTGGTTTCATAAACTGAGGAGTCAGATGGCTTTTTGTACCGACTCTACAGCCCTGGTATTGTACCCATTTGTAACATGGATAGAGCGTTCCACTGGACTTCATTAGCATTGTTAAAGAAAGTCATTTGAATCCTAGGTTTGCATAGGTCTCCATTCTGTGAGTGCTTATTCAATTTTTTTGCCTCAATTTCTCAACAACTGCATATCTGGTTGTATTTTCAGTTTTGTAGCATTCATGTGGTCTGTTATAATAACCTAGTTTCCCAGCAACTTTATATCATGATGAAATATTATCGATTTAATAGTAAGCATTTGCGTTAAGTATGGCATCTGTCAAAGCGGTCCTTTTTCTGAAAATTCTTGTTTCCTAGCTGCAATGATGATCATCTGGGAATATGACTTTCTAAATGAATCACTTGTAACTAACATGCATCCCAATGCTCATTATTGTTGTGAGTGAGTGACTCAAAGTACTGTAGCCAGAAGATTATCTTTACAGCCAGGTTGTTTCAAGACAGGTGGACTATAACAGCAGTAATCTCTGACAGGCAGTAGTAA
Organism: Hyperolius riggenbachi; assembly: GCF_040937935.1. Classification (NCBI taxonomy): domain Eukaryota; kingdom Metazoa; phylum Chordata; class Amphibia; order Anura; family Hyperoliidae; genus Hyperolius; species Hyperolius riggenbachi. The sequence goes on along the minus strand of NC_090655.1, from coordinate 127,679,978 downwards.
TGTCATGAAATTTAAAGACTAACAAGACTCCCCAAATAATAACGTAAATAGTACCTTCCATTCTCTCATATATATATGCACATGCGTGCATGTATATTCATACTAATCATGTGCCCTGAGACTATCAAACCCCTTCTCCCAGCAGGTTTCTTTGCTTGCACCATATTATTGTGTGTAGTAAGTGCAGTGTCTACCAGAGCATGAGTCGGGGAATGGGAGCAGCATCAGGTGGGACAGGGGTTATGTGTGGCAGCAGGAATCAGGCCACCATAGTACTTTTTGGGGCATCAATACCACAACAAAGAGGGATGCTGAGGGAAGAGTCATGGAGTAAACTGTGCTTTGATGGGGTATTAGGTTTTGTTTTTTTCTATCCCTAGGCTTTCTGTGTTTTAAATATCAATGTCCTACTTACTTGTTAAAGCAAATTAAGCAAGATGAGTAGTTATGCTTTAGCTATTGACTTTATAACTGATGATATGTAACTATTAACATCTGCAGTTCCCATAAACATAAATTAGCATTTTCCATCAACTGCTATTAAACTTAATAAGACCATAACCAGGTATGAGAGACAGTGCAGCCACTGTATCCGTAACAATGGCAGTTCCTACTCTTGTACATATGTGTTTGGAAATGAGACCCAGCCCCTGCCATGTTTAACTCTTGCTTGTTTCATCACTATTGTCAGATAGCAGCTTCTAGAGACAGTTTGCAGTACATGCTAAAATGAAAAGCAAAATAACTTACTTTAAGCTTTCTCCTTGCATTGAACTTCCTCAAACATTCTACGGTCTCTTGTCTGTGCATCATTGAGGCAACTGTTGATCGTTGCTGAAAAATAAAATCTATGATTACTAAAAGAACAGATTTATGGACGGACGGACGGACACTATATATATAACATTATTTTCAGGACTAAGAATTTGAATGCAATTTTTCACACGAAAGCAAACAAAAAATTTTGCGGCTAGCATATATGACATGCGTAAGACCATTGCTTCATGTGTAAGACGTATGCAAATTTTTACATTTCACATGTGGAGCCATTGAGAATAATTATGTGCGATTCAGATAAACTAGTGCAGCATGCAAAAAATGCAGCAGACACTCAGGGTTACTGACTTTCATTAGCATGCAGATTTTTGCTGCGTAGACACTAATAAAACGCATATGTGGAAACAAGGTCTTATGTACCCAGTTGCAGAGGGAGCTGTTGGGACTGCTTATCAGCAGTGTTCTTGTCACCTAGGAGGCTGATAAGAAAGTCAGGTCTGGTCCTGAATAACCCCATTAAAGACTTGTAGAGTGATAAGGTAAGTACAACCACCTCCACACTCCTACTCTCCATGCCACAGACTAGCATTTAGCGGCTTTTGGCTGTGTGCAGTATTTGTCGTCCGTTACAGGAGGACATGGAAAAGCCATCCTGGAAGCAACATTGCCTAAGCACTAGGCAGATGATGCAAAAATAGGGATAAAAATGCGGCGTTTGAGCTGCCCATTCATTTGAATGGGCAGTGCAATGACGAGCACTGTGTCTAGTGTGAACTGGCCCTTACTCAACCTGAGGTTAGATGGAGGGTGCCTTCATGTAAAAAAAAATTGCTTCATCACAGGAAGCCCACTTAACCAGCTTTTAGTAGACACTGAATCATTTATGTTTAACATTTAAATACAAAATGTAAGAAAATGGGGTTGATGGCATAATATTTAAAGGCGTGATCTCAAGTTCCAGATTTTGGTTTGACAGTCTCCTAAGGCCTCGTTCACATCATTTAGCGCAGATGGCTGTGCGATCGGAACGCAATGCGTCCGATTGCACGTCATCTACACTACTACGCACTGCAGATCCCATTCATTACAATAAATGGGATCTGCGCTGCGATTCCCAAAAATGCATGCAGCACGCGATAGCGCAATCGCGCTGCTGCGCAGCGCATATGATAACGGTAGGAGGGTTGTCTATGCCCTTCTACTGTTCTTGCATGTCGCACACTATACGCGCTGTCAAAATGCACACGGCAGCGCGTATAGTCTGAACGAGCCCTAAAACTTTCAAAACTTCACCTATAAACTTGACTGTAATCCATGCTTAGGACCATTTTCCCCTTAGAAATGTGTTTCTATTTCCACTACTGCTGCAATCCGTTAGGTGTACGGTACAGCGCAATTACGGTGCGTTTGCAATCTCTAGCAGAATAAAAATAAAAAAACTTGCTGCAAAAAGTAATTTAAATCGACGAAATGAGAGAAAATTGGATAGCATTGCGATTGTGACGCACTTTTCCTGCAATCCTATATTTTGCATAGGAGTGCAAACACAGTAAAAAAGCAGCAGGCAATTGGGAATTTCTAAAAAGAATTAACTGCGCTAGTGGAAAAAAAAGCACTGTGACTTTCATGTTAATCACGGTGCCGTTGGGATCCACAAAATGCAAGCATAATGATTTTTGGATTGAAATGCAGCAAGTGGAAAATGTCCCTAAGTGGTCATTTAGTTTACTGGAGACCAGTTCTCTCAGCTGACAGATCTGTACCATATAAATACAGATGGCTGCATTGACTAGGGAGAGAAGTGGACTGTTTCACTCCAATTTCTGGTATGATTCCTAGACAGAATAAAAATGGTTCTTGCTGGGGCCGCCTTGAAAACATTAGTATTTAGTAATGCAAGCAAAGAAGAAATTGACAGAGAAACTTACGCAGACCCATGGGTGCTTCAGAGCCTGATCTGCGGTGATGCGTTTTGCAGGGTTTATTGTCAGCATCTGATTGATTAAATTCTTTGCTTCAGGCGTGACTGTGTCCCACTCAGGTGAAGGAAACTGAAGAGGAAATGTTAATGCAGCAGTAGAACAAATAACCGTTAGATAGTTCCGCCAAATACACTTTACATAACTGCACAAAAAGAATCAAAAGCATTGCAAAGGCCTAGTAGATAAGGTTCTTTACTCGATGTGTACCAGTCATATATTTTGTTTGGCCAGAAGAATATAAAGCAGATGTGGTTTAAAAACTGTACTATAACTCGCTGTAGCCTGAATAAAATGCCAAGCTTCTTATTAAATTGTACATACGAATTGATGCTACAGTAGAATGCCTTTATGGTTAACTCCAAGGGACCAGAATAAGTAGTTTCTATATCATAATTGGTCATACATTGTATAATTATAGATGCAGTTGCTGGGACCTGAGAACTGAGTTTACTATATCCAGAGGTTTACTATATCAGAGTTTACTATAACAAGATCCTACTGTGTTTTAATTTGCATCTTAAGTACTTGAATGTAGAGTACTACTGTAAACTCCTAGTTACTATTGGCCTTGCATTCAAACAGGGCAGGGGATTCCACTTCTCTAATTGGTTGCTGGAAACCACATGGTGTAAGCAATCATCAATAAACATTTAGCTACCAATGAGAGATTCTCTGTTCAACTTGAACTTAAAAGATGACTAAAGAGGTAGAAACGTAGAGAAATTGTTAGCACTGGGTCTGCTACTGGACTATTTTTCAGAGCAGACATGTTGAAAGAGACTATAGGCCTGATCCAATTCACTTTTTCTCCAACAATTTCTCTTAGGAGATATTTTTTTCATCTTCTGTTTAAAATAACTTTTCAGAACTCTGCAATTGAAAAATTACCAAAGAGTAGGACAAAAAGTACTGTTAGAATTATTCTGAATATTTTCTTGCTTGCCTGTGGCTTAAAAGGCATCTTACTGATTAGATGTGAAAATATCACCTAGTGATGACTTAGGGGGAAAAAGTGAGTTGGATTGGGCCCCTAGGCATTCCTAAAGGCTCCTTCACACACGTTTTCAAGTGCCCAGATTTGTCCACTGCATCACTGCAATGGACAAACCCAGCAGGTACAAATTTTTCAACAGCGAATGTGTGCAATTCATCGAGAAATTAGCCCACCGTAGGAAAGTAATGCTTATTACCCTAACACCCTCCCTAACCCTTCATGGCACGCAATTACTTTAAAAAATAAAATGTAACTTGGTGCTCGTGTCAATCTATACATCCCATTGTAGAGAACACGTTGACAGACCGCAGGACAAGCTCTCATTCTGAGCTAAACCTACGTCAGGGCTGAAGCCCACCAGCAGCCTTTTCTAAGTGCTAGTGATTCAAAAAAGCTAATGCAATGCTATGGGGGATTTTTTTTATAAAATCACATCGCTCAAGTGGGATCACACCCATATTATATTATACATACAAGAGCTTTTTAAATCACAAAGTGCTCAGAAAAGTGCTCCTAGTGGGTTCCAGGACTCAGAGTGGGACAAGTTTTGCATTTTTAAAAGTCTATCTCATCTATGCTTCTGAAACATCAGGGATAGCTCTAGCTCAGGAAAAGAACACTCCACCTACATAACAGTATTTCTAACAAAATTCTTAATAGATTCACAACCTAATGATCATCACCAGGAGTGGGCTAATTTATGCCTAGGAAAGAACAAAGCAGTTTACTTTTATCCTTTGTGTACACATGAACAGTGGTTACTGGTGTGAGTCAGTGCGAGTGATTAACTTACGTCATACGCTCCAGCTTTGATTTGCTGGTACAGCTTATGTTGATCTTCATCCCAGAAAGGAGGATAACCCACTAATAATATGTACAAAATAACCCCTAGAATGAGAAAAAGTATTTCAAAAAAGTATAAAAGTAAAAACACACACACACACACCAGGGACCCGATTAAATACCTGTAAGGGTATCAGGTCTCTGTTATCTAAATGCACTTTTTGCAAGCGTATAAGCTCAAACACTCCGGTTGATGCAGGGAGATATATCATAAACATGATCCTGAGGATATGCCCTATCACATCTAATATTTAAAGGACAACTGAAGTGAGAATAATATGGAGGCCGCCATATTTATGTCTTTTTAAAAAACACCAGTTGCCTGGCAGCCCTGTTTATATATGGTTGCAGTAGTGTCCAAATTACACCAGAACACAAACAAGCATGCAGTTAATCTGGTCAGATCTGACAATATTGTCAAAAACACCTGATCTGATACATGCTTCTTCAAGGTGAAGGTCAAAACGTATTAGAGGCAGAGGATCATCAGGTTAGTCGGGCAACATGCATTGCTTAAAAGGAAAGAAATATGACAGCCTCCATACCCTCTCGCTTCAGTTGTCCTTTGACTTTTATTTTGTATACTTAAAACTTCAATAGTATTCAAATAGTAGCTGCATAGAAACTAAATACTCAGCGTTTCTTAATCAGTCCAGCTGAGAATACTCAGTGTGTCCCTCCTAGTGTAATGCAGGTCCGCACAGACTGAAAAAGCAGATGCCTAACAGCACTAAATATATAAACTACCATTATATAATACTGCGTTAGCCTGTTAAACCCGTATTACAGTAATATATACAGGACTAGCGTGTGGAGTCCCACCTACAGTGTTATATGATTAAGATCCACAGGTATAGTAAGAATGGGACACTGAATATCTTTAGAATGGCAGGTCTTCTAAAGGGTGTCCTGGACTGCAGTGCTTACTATCCACCAAAAGTGGCACAAGAATGGACAACTGGCAAATTGGCAACAGGTTTCTGTGTGCTCAAAGGTCACTATTAAGTTAAAGGCTAGTCTGTCTGCTGTGATTCTACAGAACTGCCCCTGTACTGTAAACTGCTGAAAAACACAACACTGAACAAAAAAGTGTCAAAACACACATTGCATCACAGCTTATTGCACATAGGCCTGGTGCACACCAAAAACCGCTAGCAGATCCGCAAAATGCTAGCAGATTTTGAAACGCTTTTTCTTATTGTTCTGTAGCGTTTCAGCTAGCGTTTTGCGGTTTTGTGAAGCGTTTTTGGTGTAGTAGATTTCATGTATCGTTACAGTAAAGCTGTTACTGAACAGCTACTGTAACAAAAAACGCCTGGCAAACCGCTCTGAAGTGCAGTTTTTCAGAGCGGTTTGCGTTTTTCCTATACATAACATTGAGGCAGAACGCAATCCAAAATCTGCAGCAGCCCGGGAGTATGCGTTTCTGCAAAACGCATCCCGCTCTGGTGTGCACCAGCCCATTGAAATACATTACCCTAGCGGATCCGCACCCGCAAGCGGATCGCAAATCGCAGCAGAACCGCTCTGGTGTGCACTAGGCCATAGAGTTGCACAGTCATAGCCCAGCTTGAGTTCCCATGCCTTCCCAGTCCACTGCTAAGAGCAACTACAATATGGGTGTGAGAAGTACCACTTGGCTATAAAAAAAGATGGTTTGGTCTCATGAAACAATTTAGTTGGCTTCCAAATCCTCAAGATCTTGCACAAGACAAAGTTTCTTTTTATAACATCTTGGTGCTAAATATCACAGGACTTCTTCACAAGTTTTGTAGTCCATAACTGCATTGGTCATAGATGTTTTTGTTTTGCATGTTGGGATATTGTGGCTCTGTACAATTAAGAAGCTGACACATTGCATTCCAGCGGTTCTGGAGGTGTGGCTAGCTTACAGGGACAACAAGGGACGATTTGCATATTCAGCAGTGATGCATTGTGGGGAACATCATATGCTCACTCCAAACTGAATTATTGCAAATAACTTCTGTTTTAAGAAGGCAAACTTTTGTATTCCATAGCATTTTAGTAAGAGGGCTTTTGGGTCCTTTATAACCCCTTACACACTCCAATGAGTTATGGTTCACCATGAGCTTGCTGGATAGTCTGTAACGCTAGATGTTTTTGTTGTACTCAAATATGAGGGTTATTAGGGTTTTGGTTGTTCAGTGTGACACTATAATTTGTATAGTATAGTTATAGGTCTATAAAACATTAACATACTTATTTCAGAAGAACTCAGAAGAGATAACGAATCAATAATGGATAACGTGCATACAAGTTATAGTTCTTACCACATGCCCATATGTCAACTGGCTTTCCATATGGGTCTTTTCTTAACACCTCTGGGGAAAGGTAACCTGGTGTACCAGCAAATCCTGTGAAACAAAGAACAGTGTACATGTTATTCTACTTAAAATGCTTATATGGCAAGGTATTACATTGTTAAGCAATTATTATCCAAAGTTCAACATACAGATCCTTTATGAGATCAATCTTTCTCCAGATCTACAAAGATATCTCGTTTAAAAGCAGGGCTGTGGAGTCGCAGTAATTTTGGGTGCCTGGAGTCGGAGTCGGGGAAAAATGCACAGACTGACTCCTAATGAATTTAAACTGTAATTTAAATAGAAAATATGATAAAATGTTCTATTTCTCAGATAATAGTCATCATAAATAATTTCTATACACAGTAATAGCCGTGCTTAGAGTACAAAAATGAAATAAACCGAACAAAATTAGTTACTTGTGCTGCTTCAATAAAGCAGTCCCCGTATTTTTAAAGTCAGATATACTTATCTGATTGTAACTGTACAGTATATGATGTGAACACAGGAATCTCATATATACTAAATAACATTATGCTGTAAGTATAAAGCCTAATGTGTAGCGGTGTCACTAATAGAGCTGGTCAATGAGATGGAAATAATTCTGTGTTGATGCTGATTTATGTAAATGTATGCACTCTTTGCTCATGAAATCAAATAATTTGTTATGTTAAAATTTGGTTTGGTGACTACGAATTAAATGGTACCTGAAACGGATGAAAAGAAAAGTTTTATACATACCAGGGGCTTCCTCCAGCCCCCTTCAGACCAACCAGTCCTTCACTGTCCTCCTCCGCTACCTGGATCTTCTGCTATGAGTCCCGGTAATTCAGCCAGTTAGGGCAGTCCGGCTCCTACAGCCAGGAGCATTCTCCACCTGCGCAATAGTGCTGCGCAAGTGCAGTACGCTCCGAGCGGTGGAGTGTGTGCATGCGCACTACGCCAGACTGGCTCAAGTACCTGGGACTCATAGCAGAAGATCCAGGTGGCGGAGGAGGACAGCAAGGGACTGATTAGCCTGAAGGGGGCTGGAGGAAGCCCCGGGTATGTATAAAACTTTAATTTCATCTGTCTCAGGTTTACTTTGTTACACAGTAGTACTATACTCTACATATGCACTCCCCACAGAGCTGCAGGGAATCTACTGAGAATGTTGTGCACATTGAACACAGAAGTGTTGTCTCTCACCCATAAACCTGGTTCAGATTGTGCATGAAGATTGTGTAATAGAGAAAGAATCCCCTCATTCTCCTGCAGAGTACCTGCACATCACTCTTACATGTACCCACAGTCATATTGCCTAGGGCCTGATCCATGTTCAGATTGTGCATGAAGAATGTGTAATACAGGAAGAATCTCCTCATTCCCCTGCAGAGTACCTGCACATCATCCTTACATGTACCCACAGTTACATTGCCTAGGGCCTGATAGATGTTCTTTATTCCGGTCTGTACCTTTTACAAGTACTCTTACCAAGGACTAGTTTTATCCTATGACTAAAGGAATGGCAGTCAACATATCCTTCTCACTTCAGTCGCCTTTTAAAATTCCTAAGCGTTGGTAGTTAAGAGATAAATTTCATGTTACATACCTTCAATCAACAAGATTGTAATATGCAAATTAGAGGAGTCGGAGGAATCCTCAACTGAGGAGTCAGAGTCGGTAGATTTTTGTACCGACTCCACAGCCCTGTTTAAAGGGAAGGTTCAGGGAGGGTGGGTAAAAAATAAAAATCAATTTCCACTTACCTGGGGCTTCCCCCAGCCCGTGGCAGGCAGGAGGTGCCCTCGCCGCCGCTCCGCAGGCTCCCGGTGGTCTCCGGTGGCCGACCCGACCTGGCCAGACCGGCTGCCAGGTCGGGCTCTTCTGCGCTCCAAGGCCCGGAACTTCTGCGTCCCACGCCGGCGCGCTGACGTCATCGGCCTGCGCAGTAGAGCCCGGAGGACGTCTGATGACGTCAGAGCGCCGGCGTGGGTCGCAGAAGTTCCGGGCCTTGGAGCGCAGAAGAGCCCGACCTGGCAGCCGGCCTGGCCGGGTCGGGTCGGCCACCGGAGACCACCGGGAGCCTGCGGAGCGGCGGCGAGGGCACCTCCTGCCTGCCACGGGCTGGAGGAAGCCCCAGGTAAGTGGAAATTGATTTTTATTTTTTACCCACCCTCCCTGAACCTTCCCTTTAAAAGTCTTAGAATACTGAAAACTAGTATTTCCATTACAGATGGACTTGATGCAGCAGAGGTCTTTGCATCATTAAGAACTTCACAATCAAAGTCTGCCCACAGTATTCATTCCTGTGCAAAACGTTGTACGCTGTAAACACATATGTTGCCCCTGTGCCTGCTGCATTTATTTAAAATCTAACAAGGATACTAAAGCACTCTTTACAACTGTCATCTCAATTGCAAAGGCCTCAAATCTCAGTAAGTGTTGCTCATATACACAGTGTCGAGTAGCACACAGTCCGCAGCAACAGAAGGGCAAAAACATGACAAATTACAGCTGAATTCAATGCTATTGCATCACAAAGCATATCGTAAAGCACAACAAGATGGACTTTGAAAAATATGGGCTTTAGCAGCAGTAGACCATCAAAAGTGCCTTTGGATCAAAGAAAAATAGGAAGAGACGCCTGTTATGAGCCCTTGCCACTGTTCTTGATCAGTCTTAAATCAGTTTGAGGAAGATCAATCAGAGTGTAATCTGCTTCCATGACCAGCTCAGTCCTCTGACTTCAGTCCTATTGAGCATTTGCATGATGCTGAAAGGTCTCTTCAAAGCTTGGAAACGCCACCATCCAATCTGACCCACTTAGAGCTGCATTTATGTCAACATGTGCCAACATTCCTCAGCAATAGTATCAGCATCTTGTCGAGTCCATGCCAAGAAGAATATTGGCTGTGATCAGAGTTAAAGCGTAACAGTCAGGCATAAAATCAATTATTTTTATCTGGTAAACAAGTAATTAAGATGATAACCAGGCAATCCAAAAGTTAAAAATCACTCTTACTTTCCTTCTCCAGAAAAGATCATTCCCCAGTTTCCCTGGCTCTCATGTGGTACATCTGATGCACAAAGGAAGTTGCAGGGCATGCTGTTTTTTTTCTTCTTTACTTTCCCCTCAGACATAGCTAAGGCAGCCTGATTGGCGGAATACTCATTCCCTCCTGTTTCCCCCTCCCAAACCTCTGTTTCTCTCTGATTGGCCAATATTTCTCATGCTGAGAAGCTGAAACCAGCTCTGCAGTCACACAATGACAATGCACTTTCTGTTGCAGAGCTGGGTGGGAGTGTCTGAAGACTGGGGGGAGGGCAGGAAAGTCACAGACAGCGTAAGGGAGGAAATGTTGTCAAGATTGGCTTCAAGATAGACAGAGTTAAAATGGAAAATCCTAAGAAGGATTTTCATTTTTTTACTATAGAAAAATCACTAAAAATCTAAATTTGGACAGTGTAATACAAATGTTATGAACTCCTCTCTGCTCTGAAAGATACACGACAACATAACCACCTTTAACCACTTTCCCCCCGCGGTACGAATTTCTCCGTCCCTTTTCCCCCCCAAAAAAAACCAAGGGACGGAGAAATCCGTACCTCCCACGCTACCGCCGCATGCGTGCTCCCGCCGCTCGTGCACGCCACCGCCCGCTCGCTCGGAGATCAATGAACAGGAAAATCCATTCCCGTTCGTTGATCTAAGCCCCCGCAATGATCTGCTGCTTCTATGAGAAACAGCACGATAATTGTGATTTTCCCAGCCTCATACTGCTTCCTGTAAGCGTCCTTCCGGACGCTTACGTGGCCAAATAGTAAAACTACACCCTAAAGCATTTTACATATACAAATACATTAGTTTTACACAATAAATTAACTTATTACCTCCCACACTCCCCAATTTTTTTTTTTTGTAATTAAATAAAAATAAAATATTGGCGCCAAACATTGTGATAGGGACATAATTTAAGCGGTTTTATAACCAGGACAAATGGGCAAATACATTTCATGGGTTTTAATTACAGTAGCATGCATTATTTAAACATTATAATGGCCGAAAACTGAAAAATAATAATTTTTCCCCACATTTTTTCCTATTTTCCCATTAAAACACATTTAGAATAAAATAATTCTTGGCATAATGTCCCACCTAAAGAAAGCCTAATTGGTGGAAAAAAAAAACCAAGATATAGTTCATTTCATTGCGATAAGTAATAATAAAGTTATAGACGAATGAATGGAAGGAGCGCTGAAAGGTGAAAATTGCTCTGGTGTTCAAGGGAAAAAAACCCTCAGTGGTAGGGCTGCACGATTTTGGGTAAAAATTGAAATTGTGATTTTTCTGTCAGAAATTGTGATTTCGATTTTTTTTCACGATTTTTTCCAAAACAAGCTTTAGCTTGTCCTAGTGTACAATCTCGTGCGCAGCGGGGTTTTTTTTGGGGGGGGGTGGGGGGGGAGGACTAGGGTGCAGCGGCATAGCTAGCATAGTAGCCCCAATATAGGGAGTTTAGTTGCCCCAGTGTGGCTAGTATAGTGCTCCAGTATAGCTAGCATAGTGCCCCAGTATAGCTAGTATAGTATCTCAGTATAGATAGTATAGTGCCCGGCAGTATGGGTAGGTAGTGCCACAGTATAGCTCGTAAAGTGCCCAGTACAGGTAGGTAGTGCCCCAGTACAGCTAGTATAGTGTACAGTATGGGAAGGTAGTGCCCCAGTATAGTTAGTCTAGTGCCCCAGTATAGTGCCCAGTATGGGTAGGTAGTGCCCCAGTATAGTTAGTATAGTGCCCCAGTATAGCTAGTATAGTGCCCCAGTATGGGTAGGTAGTCCCCCAGTATAGTTAGTATAGTGCCAGTATGGGTAGGTAGTGCCCCAGTATAGTTAGTATAGTGCCCCAGTATGGGTAGGTAGTGCCCTAGTATAGCTAGTATAGTGCCCAGTATGGGTAGGTAGTGCCCCAGTATAGTTAGTATAGTGCCCCAGTATAGCTAGTATAGTGCCCAGTATGGGTAGGTAGTGCCCCAGTATAGTTAGTATAGTGCCCCAGTATAGCTAGTATAGTGCCCACTATGGGTAGGTAGTGCCCCAGTATAGCTAGTATAGTGCCCAGAATGAATGGGTAGTGCCCCAGTACAGCTAGTAAAGTGTGCAGTATAGGTAGGTAGGTACGCCGTTGCGGCCATGCCCGTGCCTGGCCATGATCCGCTTACCTCAGCCGCTGCGTGCCACAGAAGCAGTGCATATTTATGAGGTTAATGAGCCGGGCAGCGGGGGGAGGAGAGTTCAGTCCAGAGCGGCACACAGCTTCTCCAATCGCTGGATACCGATGGTATGACGGCAGCGGTAGGCGGAGCTGTACTAGAGCGTACAGCTCCGCCTACTGACTGTCATTCCATTGCTATCCAGCGATTGGAGAAGCTGTGTGCCGCTCTGTACTGAACTCTCCACCCCCCGCTGTCCGGCTCATTAACATCAATAAATATGCACTGCTTCTGTGGCTCGGCACATCGGCTGCGGTAGGCGCGGATCATGGCCATGCGGGCAAGCACTAAAGACCGAAAAACGCCGGATCCAGACGATCCCAAAATAGTCTTCACATGAACCGCGGTTTCGGTTTAAAACCGAGAAATCGTGCAGCCCTACTCAGTGGTGAAGTGGTTAAACAAAAAACATTTCTTTGTTACAGCTGATCAAATCATAAAATAGATCTGCACAGTTTCTACTTCCTGATTCATGGAAGCAGACATATTGTTTACATCCTGTACTTTCAAATGGGCTTATCTGCCATAGGCAGTCATGTGACACGGGGGAAAGATAAAATTATAACTAGTAATTAGACACAAATGAGGGGGAATTACACAGGCTAAACTCTTTAAATACATACAGGGTGCTTATCTGTTATGTTTTCCTTGTGTCTTGTGCAAGAGTTCAGGTCCACTTTAAGGGTGGATCAACTCGTTAATAGAGTATGTTTCTAATTTTTTGGCCACTTCGTGCAAAGTAGAACTCATCAAGAAGCATGTGATCAGTTTCATAGATTTGTAAGGCTCTTACATACTGGTGTGCAGCAAATGTTAACTCACGCGGTATCTCAGAAAATCAGAGTCTTGCTCATCCATTAATGAATCAATTCGATAATATGCTTCCCTATGAGATCCGGTAAGCAAGAGTAAAACTAACCTCAAGCACTGACTTCTGGATTGAAGTCCCTGAGGCCACATGGATTACATGGTTTCACTTTCTTAGAGGTACCAAAAATTAGAACAATACTTCTCTCAAATCATGAGAAATGACTAATGTTGGATCCAAAGGCTCAACATTTCAAAAATTTCAGTACAATCAGGACAAAAATATTCACACCAACAGTGGAAGAATTTAGGAAGGCAGAAGAAGCTTCTTGGGACTGTTAATATAAACGTGTTTAGAAACACGCCCACTCACATTCTTTAATGCCTGTTTGTGTTACAATGTCTGCATTGTGTTTGCTTTACTCCTGGATTTACCCAGCTTGAAAAATGTATCTGTACGGTCTCGCAGAGTGCTTTCTTCCATTGCTGTCTGCACTACTGCTGTGAAGTTACTCTGCACTGTTTGTGACAAACATAGTGAAGAAAACCTGCAACTCCGTCAAACTGCAAATGAATCAGTTCCTGTTGTAATTTCTTCAAAAAGGCCTTAACATGCTTGCATTGGCAGCAATAAAAAGGGTTCCAACAGGTTCTAGTTTGGATTTATCAGGCAGACAGTCTACCCAGCTCAGAGCCTTGATTCAAATAGGTAAGAAACGGGAGTAAATGAGTGAACCGAACGTTGGAAGTAAATACAGTGTAGGTATATAGGCAAGATAGCTATGCTGCATTAATAAATCAATTCAGTGAAAAGACTATCAAGATCATACATGAGACATTACAGCTTGTTATATGTATGAGCTTACCAAACCATGCTTGCTGGTCTCCCTGGACTTCAATGGCAAGACCAAAGTCAGCCAGCTTCACAGCAGCCCCCTTGCATTTGCTGGCTAATAACAGATTCTCAGGCTGCAAAAGAATGAAGTCAAATGAGGCAAAACAAAAACTAACAAATAAAAAGGCATAAGTCATATAGAATATTCCCTCTTTGTGGTTTACTAGATATTCTTTGAAGATTTATGTAATGCTAAAGTGGTCTGAGTAACAAAATAATTTGTGGAATGCTGGGAATTTTACAGGTAACCGTATTTTGAAATGCCACTGCCAAGTAATCTTTAAAAGAAAATCCTGATCAATACAGACATGCTATTAAACATCTCTTATAAGAAGACCTAGTGACAAAGTTCCATCGACACGCCTCTCTGTATTTGTGGTAAAATATGATCAAGGTTCTGTCTTTTTATACCCACAAAAAGGTGGACATTCACCTTACTAATCTGCAAACTTCTTTAAATTGTAAGCTTATGTGGGAAAAGGTCTACTCTCCTATTTTTTTTTTTTAGTAACATTGCTGTTCAATATTTGTGTACATCTGACCAGATAAGCTCTACAGCTGTATTGTCTACATTTTATTCATGCCCAGGTAAATTTCAAGCTATATACATAAAGTATGACTATGCATCCCATTATGAGGTTTATGTTCTATAAGAGGAAGGAAAAGAAAGCACAGTCCCACAGTTCACAATCTGCTACGTTCTTGTTGATATTTTTTGCTGTGCTTTATCTGCACATCAAACCCCCTTGCTTGCAAATACCCAAACGCTGTTCTAAGTACTAGTACATCAAAATCCTTCTATTACTTAATCACAGTGGCAGCATATTAACCTCTTCTATATCGTGCTAAGACACTAGGAATTTAGCATAGGCTACTGTAATGCTGGGTAAGGAATGTGAGGGAAGGGCCATAAAGACACAGTAAAAAAAAGGAAAAAAAAAAAAAAAAAGTCTACTGGCCTAGCTGTGTCATCAGTAAGTAGTACGTGTATTTTAGAGGACAGTTCTCTTTCCGTTCTATTCACACAATGCGCTGCAACACAGGTGGCCAATCGTTTTACAGAAAACCATGGTACCGGTGTTGCTCTCAGCTGTAGTGTTGCCTCCATTCAATTACAATGAATAGGACAGCAGTGCATTGTCAGAATGCACTGCTGCAAATCGCACAAGTGTGCCCATCAGACAGTGCTGTCTATGCATTGTCTGATGTTCCTGTGTATTACACAGTGATACACATTGCTGTGACTGCAACGTGACAGGGTGCAAAGGCCCCATGTGTTGCATTAGGACCAGAGTACCCTCTCACATTGCTGTATAATGCAGGTGGCCATGAATTTTACAGAAACGCAAGACACTTGCATTAGTCTTGGTAGTAGCACTCACCTCATTCAACTATACTGAATTCAGTGCTGCATTGTGCACAAAAATGTTTGCAGCAGTGCACTGTCTCAACGCACTGCTGTGCAGCACATAGGTGTACCCATTACATAGTGCTATCTATGTCCTATCGATATGCGTTGCAAAAAATCAGCTCTGCAAAGCAACAGTGTAAATGGGTGAGGGCGCAGAGAAGGCAGAATGCAGACAAGAATGTGTGCGTTAGCAGTTTATAAACAGTAGGACTTTTGATTTTTTATAATTTTTTTGTGGGGGGCTTTACAGAAAACCAAACCAATGAAAGCAAAATATATTGTTGAAGTTTTAATGAAAAAAAGTGCCTTAAATGTGTGTAATAACAACAGGGATCTCTAGGTGGTGATCAAATCACTTATGTAGCAGCATAGAGATATTAATCGCTCAAAACCTTAGCTATCTAGCGTTTTGCCTCTGTTACGATTAGCCCAAGAGGCTTATGTGTTAGTGCTTAAAGAGGACAGTAATGCTCTGGTGAGAGAGGAGACAACAACTGTGGGAGTGAGAGAGTGAAAATACAAGTGCAGCTGTTCCCTTACAAGTCAGGTGTTTACGGTTTTACATTTTTACAGGTTACAACGCTAAACAATTCTGGATAACGCGACCACTGAAATAAAATGTCTGTAAAAAGTCGTTGCACATAACCGAAGAGAAAACACTTCTGGCACAGAATTATGGTGACAGCTATTGTACAGCCACCAAACTTCTCTTCCTAGAATTTTAATACAATTTTGCAACCCCAAACCAGCATGATTTTGTATAGTGGCTTGTCTGATATTCATTAACCCCAAAATGTAAAAAAAACAATGGAATTGCACAGAAATGACGAGGCTTATGGCGCAATATTCTATTATGAAATTTTACACAGGATTCTGGTTTGTAAAGTTAAAGAATGGTGTCTGCAGAATTAATTTGTTGTTTTTCTGCCAAAGAATGTAAAGAATACTGGTAAAATGAGCCAGCAGCTGTTGGCGCATGCAGTTTCAACGCATACTATTCGATTGTGTGTGTTATCCTCCCTGACGATATGGACAAGCCTGACTTGTCCAGGAAATAGTTAAAAACAGCAAGGAGGACTTAGGCTCATCCAGCATGTTTTTAAAGGCAGGGTTCTGGGGGGTTATTTTGCATGCATTTTTTGCATTAAAATTGACATTCATATGCAAAATTTTGCATGCTCTGGAAACCTGCACCTGAACGCAAATGTTAATGCAAAAGAAAAGCATGCAAAAAAAACTGCACATTTCCTACCAAAAAGCTGAAGAGTGGGAAAATTGTGGCCTGGCAGAAAGGGAAAATTAAATTGATTTTATGTTTGAAACTTTCTCAAAATGTATACTAGGCTCTTCCTTGACACATTTTGATAAGTTGCATGCAAAAAAGTTTCATGAAAATTGAAACGTCTTTTTGCACAGAAAATGAGCAGAAAGTGAATGCCAGGGAGGTTAAAATGTGTGTCCACAGTCTGATAAAAAAAAAAAAAAAGGGAGCTACGATTACATGTGCCCGTAGTCCTGAAAAGGTATAAAAAGATGGCAGTAGGCAGAAAGACGGCAACCTGTTATCATCCGGATTCAAAACTTCTTGCCTTTAGGCTAGTTACACACCAGGAGGTTGCATTTAGGGGACGTTATAGGGCAAATAACGTGCCCCTAACGCAGCCGCGTTGTGCAGCTCACTCTGGCGTCCGTGATGCCGTGATGAGTACTCTTGGACGCATGCAGCATCACGTGGTCCCGCCCGGCCAATTGCCGCACAGAGCGGCCGCTCCAGGAAGTAAACACTGCACGTCACTGAGTGCAGTGAATATTAATTAG
Source organism: Hyperolius riggenbachi (assembly GCF_040937935.1). Lineage (NCBI taxonomy): Eukaryota > Metazoa > Chordata > Amphibia > Anura > Hyperoliidae > Hyperolius > Hyperolius riggenbachi. The sequence continues at coordinate 127,662,875 of NC_090655.1, read as the reverse complement.
TCATGTGCCCGGCCGCTCTCCCCTCCTCCCCATCATGACTGAGCATGTGCTAACAGTCTAACGCGGCTTAGCCACGTAGAACGCACAGCATGCAGCACTTTGCTGCGTTACAGTGTAACGCAACGTGGGCAGTGTGAACAGCCCACTTGTGTTACATTGCTGTGCGTTGGGGGAGCGTTAAAGGCTGCACTAACGTGCGCCTGTAACGTCCCTGTGTGGAAGCAGCCTTACTGATGGCCAACAGTACAACACTCTACTGCTTCCAGTATTGTTAACAAAGGCTTAATAAGTGTTGTAATTAAAATAAGATCCCAATGGTTTACCTGGTCCACAAAATAAGATTAGACAATGTAAGGGCCAGTTTACACTGTGTGTGTTGTGTCGGCATGTCCGATGCCACCCAAATGTTGCATTCAGTGTAATGGGAACACGTCCGTTGCAGCGCACCACACATTGCTGCATGCTTTTTTAGTGCACAGGAGAGCTCGTGATTTGTTGCCTTCTCTATCACTTAGTGACATATTTCCTGTCTGGACAGGATGTGAAGACATTTTTTTAAAGAATGGGACAAAACATAGCAAAGGGGCTCCAAAACAGTTAATGGATAGGGATGCTCATTTACATTCTGCGGAAATTAAATTCCAGAATTTCTGATTGGAAATTGGCATTTCCTATCGGAACTTAGAAAATGGAAATCTGATTTCCGTGGAAATGCCGCATTGCCGCACAAGTAATTTTAACCCAATCACAGAACTCTGAAGCATTGGACCAATCAGAGAATGCAGAGTCAACTTGAAGTATTTGGCCAATCAGATAATGCAAAAAATGACCTATCCACAGAATCGGTGGAAATTGCAAAGCCGGCCATCCCCGGTAATGACTCTAACCAAAGCTGTAGACTTTAGATATAGGTAACGTGTAACAATCTGGGTAGCACTCCTGCCTTACAGAGTGTTTAAGCCCCAGGATGGAATACCGGGTAGCACAGGTTTTGTATGATCTTCATGTTTGCACGTTGCCTTCCACAACCCCAACATAAAGTTGTAGGCTCCCCCAAAATTAACCCTAGCGTGAGACAGGGATTGTGAGTTTAACCCAGGGAAACAGTGAATAGAGTTCAATATTCTTTATAGAGTATTGCAGAAATGTGCCAGAAATGGATACATAAGTACATATTTATGTTTGTGCCGCTGCATAGCATTTGCTAGTATTTTCATGAAAGCTGGTGGCATGACACGTTACATATGTGATACTCTATGGCCTTTACCAGAAGGTCAGAGTATTGAAGAAGCCCAAAATATGTTGCACTGCAGCACTTTGATGCAAAGCAAATCTGAAACATGTTTCTAACCTATCTCTACATAATGCAGTTAAATAAGGAAGGGGCATTTGGTATGAATAAAGCCTAAACCTCCAGGGAAGAGGCATTACAGCCTTTAGTAGTAATTAAGAAAAAATCAACTAATATGCTATTTAACTAGGTGCACCACCTAGTTAAATAGCAGATTAGTTGAATTTTTCTTAATTTGGGATTAGCAATTTTTTTTTTCTTAATTTGGGATTAGCAAATCACATCTTGTAGCAATTTAACCAGTTACAAAAGGTTTATTATCTGTTCAGTGAATTGACAGCCCAGTGTCCCCTTGCCTGATGAAATTACCATAATTTGCGCTCTGAAATGGAGATACATAGCTCAGGCACTGCCTCGTATTGACCTGAGGTAGTGGACTGACTGGTCCTGTGAAACGTGTTGACTTTATTTGCATCTAACAATAAGAATCTTAACCTTTTATCATGAGGTAAGTCTGTTCCTATTACTTGCCTCCACTCTCTACATATTGTATTACAATTGGAGCACCTCCTTCCACCTTGCATTGTCTCCTCCCCTGTCCCAGGGGTTAACACTGCGACTACACTCAGTGGTCCTTTGTTTTTTTCTGGAGCGCAACTCAGGTTAACTTAACAGAGTCATTATAATGGTTAAGATGGTCCTTCGCCTCATGCCCGAAAATATGGTTGCCTATAGCAACCCACATTTCTAAGTGGTTATTTCTTTCCCAGAAATACTACACCATTGGCACTCCTTGTGCTCTTTTTGTCTCCTTTTCTTACTTGTGCCTAGGTTTCCAAACCTAAAATGCATCTACCGGACCCTCCCAGAACCATAATTTGCATGTTAGGAGAAGTTATTACTCTCTAAAGGTTCTTAACTAAAAATATTACCTTCAGATCTCTGTGTACAATGTCATGTTGGTGGATATGGTTGACACTCTCCAGAATCTGGTGAATACAGTGGCTGCAGAAACAAAAGATAGAACAATTACATTCACTGTAAATTAGTCAGAAAGCAAAAAGGTAATTCTCAATTCTCAAAGAGAACCCGAGGTGGGTTCTAAGAACGCTATTAGCACACAGAGGCTGGGTCTGCATACAATTACCAGCCTCTGTTGCTATACAGTGCCCCCCCAGGACCCCCCTATGCTCTGCTTGCCCCCTCCCTTTAATCATACGCCGAGCTGTCGACAGCCGGCTGTTTACTTTTGGAAGTGCCACTCTCTGCCGCTCCCCCGCTTCCTCCATAGCACCGCTCCCTGCCTGCGTCCCTTCCCTCCAATCAGCGGGGAGGGAAGGGACGTGGGCGGAGAGCGGCGCTATGGAGGAGGCGGGGGAGTGGCAGAGAGCGACACTTCCAAAAGTAAACAGCCGGCTGCGACACGCTGTGTGTCGACAGCTCCGCGTACAATTTATGGGGGGCAAGTAGAGTGCAGGAGTGTCAGAACCAATTATGTTTTTGAGTGATAGCGAGCTCAGGAGGGCTCTACAACTACAATAAATAAAAAGTCAAGACTGGTCCTCGCTCCTTGGATTTTTGGGTTTTTACTGGTGGGTGGGTAGGGCTTTTTGTGGCATGTCTGACATCCAGTTCTCTACAATTTTATTCTATTGACAATAAAGTGAAGATTTTTTTACTGATTATATAACTTGTTTAGTTTTTGGTCATATCTCACTTGCTAGCACAATCTCCCCCTTTTTATTTAGAGTGCAGGAGTGGCCTGGGGGGGGGGGGGGGGGGGGTTCACTGTATAGCAACAGAGCCTGGGCAGTGTATGCAGACCCAGCCTCTGTGTGCTAATAGCGTTCTTAGAACCCACCTCGGGTTCTCTTTAAGGCAAAAAAAAAAAAAAATCCCCAAACTAATAGACAAACAGAAAAGTATATGTAATTTATTTATAGATTTACAAATTTTGTAGATAACAACTACATTGTTTTTAAACAGGTCAACATAGTTATGTTTAACATTAAGTTTTCATGTTTATCCAGCTAACCAAAAATATAAGAAAATAGGCAAATTGGAATCATAGAATACCAGCTTTTATGACTGCTGTGATATAAAATAATCAATGCAGACAAAAGTCCAGAAAAGCATGGACTCCCAAGAGACCTCTGAAGGTGTGTTATCTGGCACAACAAGATCCTTTAAGTCTGCCAGTGATCAATGCCTCAACATGGAAGTCCGATCATTATTTTGATTGATTTCTGGCCAAAATAGACTGAAAGATTTTGCTCTAAAATGGGCAGCACAGGTGTGTAGATTACCGTCCAGACAAAGAACACCCCCTACAATAAGTCTTACATGGGATCAAACAGGACAGGCTTGCTTCTGCACATTAATAAGTCTTGGATCACTTTTTGGCATGTTCTAAATGGGAACAATTCCACCTGTAATTTTAGAGATACACTGGCCTTGTTGGTTCACCATTACAATTTACCCCATGTCAAATTTCCTTAGATCCTAATGCTTTCTCCATTTTACAGTTTACTGCTTGGTGGAAAGAGCTCTACATCTTTGCTAGGAATAACCCTTTTTTGGAGCATAATGGCCTTGTTTCACTAAGCTGCGCTGCTAAAGCAGCACAACTGAAATTGGGCTGCGTGAGTTAAAAATCCTGTGTGCACACTACACGCTGTAGTGCTGCGTAGCGCGCGCTAATTTACGTCCGCTCCTTACTAAGTACCCGCAGCTCCTTTAATCTCTGAGTCCAGTCGGGTCCAGTGTCTTTGTAGGACGTGATCCCCGCACTTAGATTGGTCCAAGAGGCTGCCTGTCACGTGATGGTCCTTTAGAAGATAATACACATTTTGTATGTTACCCTAATGAAAACTTAAACCTATGCTTTGCCTTACAATGGAACCCTAGAATAATTAACTATTTGGATGTCACTTTGTGGGGAGATCTGACTCCTGGAGTGATTGATTTAAAAACATTTTCTAAGAGTTACAGTGGGGAACAGACTTCGAGAGCCAACAGCTGCCAGTCCTCCATTATGATTCCGGGAGGCGTGTCTGTGGATGAAATCATCAGAACACGTAGAAAGTACTTAGACCCAGAGAGGAGGTCCACGCACGCACAGTAGACCCAGACTGGAAGCGACTGAGCCTATTTCCGGGTCGCGGATGAACTGCATACCACAGGAGTATGGCGATGGGTTTATGCTGCAGGAGGAAGCCGCGGGTGAGTATCAAATCTTTGCTTTTGGTCAGCTCTGGTTTTCTTTAACTGTAGATCTGGGAACGTTATGTGGTTTTGCTCCATCTGTTCACTATAGTATGCGGTCTGTACTACACGTCCCCTTAAACAATGGATAGCTGAGCATTACAAGGGGCTGGTTCGCTAACTAATATGTTTAATGTTACCAAACATTGCTCTACGGCTAATAGCGGAAATATATCATTTGTTTCTCATGCATTGAATGAGTGTTATACATAAGATATTGATTAAAGAAGCCCATTGGATTTTCAAAATGGGGACAAATGCCCCCAGTGGTCCCAACACCAGGTGGAACCAGGGCCGGATTTGTACTTCTTACCACCCAAGGCCGACTATTACCAGCCGCCCCAACCGAAACCGTATCCTACCACCTCTCTCCACATACACACACACACACACACACACACACACTTTTGGGCCGCTGGTGTCCACTGTTGTGGCTAGTGCCGAGGTCTCCATGGCAATGTGAAGTGAATCAATCACGTCACACGGGGGAACTGGTCAATCAAGCGATCTACAGGTGATGGGCGTGGTGGGAGCCGTCCACCACACACACATTGTCAAAAGTAGCTCACAATTGGACATTGGGTGGGGTCAGCAACACGTAAAAGTGAGTCCTGTACCCACTGCTGTCTCCAGGGTAACAGCGCTGGCCAATCAATAATTAAGAAATGGGTACTGTGAGAGGCTGCCTTCTGTATTCTGTACAATTTGCTGGTGCTGCCCCTGGTCCTTTCATCCCCCACACCAAGTGCGTGAGACCCGGCCTTCTGTAACTGCCTGCAGCTGCTGCTATGTCATTGGACAAGGTCTGGCTTTTTGCTAGTCACACACTGTTCACAAACATTTAATTAACGGACTGCAGCTGCCTGTAGCACTGCACAGGCAGATGCCAGCTAGTACTAATAGTGCAGTTATCCTGACCCCTTTCATTTGTTTGGACACTTGCAAATAATGCCCTGCAAATAATGCCCACTGTCTGCAGGCCGCCCCTTGTTTATCTGGTGCCCTAGGCCATGGCCTATATGGCCTTGCCAGAAATCCGGCCATGGGTGGAACATAAGTCTAATAACCTACACTCACACCTACCTAAAGGATTATTAGGAGCACCTGTTAAATTTCTCATTAAGGCAATTATCTAATCAACCAATCACATGGCAGTTGCTTCAGTGCATTTAGGGGTGTGGGGTCCTGGTCAAGACAATCTCCTGAACTCCAAACTGAATGTCAGAATGGGAAAGAAAGGTGATTTAAGCAATTTTGAACGTGGCATGGTTGTTGGTGCCAGATGGGCCGGTCTGAGTATTTCACAATCTGCTCAGTTACTGGAATTGTCACCCACAACCATTTCTAGGGTTTACAAAGGATGGTTTGAAAAGGGAAAAACATCCAGTATGCGGCAGTCCTGTGAGCGGAAATGCCTTGTTGATGCTAGAGGTCAGAGGAGAATGGGCCGACTGATTCAAGCTGATAGAAGAGCAACGTTTACTGAAATAACCACTTGTTACAACTGAGGTATGCAGCAAAGCATTTGTGAAGCCACAACATACACAACCTTGAGGCGGATGGGCTGCAAAAGTAGAAGACCCCACTGGGTACTCATCTCCACTACAAATAGGAAAGAGGCTACAATTTGCACAAGCTCACCAAAATTGGAAAGTTGAAGACTGGAAAAATGTTGCCGGTCTGCTGGGTCTCGATATAGTCAGAATTTGGCGTCAACAGAATGAGAACATGGATCCATCATGCCTTACCACTGTGCAGGCAGGTGGTGGTGGTGTAATGGTGTGGGGGATGTTTTCTTAGGCCCCTTAGTGCCAATTGGGCATCGTTTAAATGTCACAAGCTACCTGAGCATTGTTTCTGACCATGTCCATCCCTTCATGACCACCATGTACCCATCCTCTGATGGCTACTTCCAGCAGGATAATGCACCATGACACAAAGCTCGAATAATTTCAAATTGGTTTCTTGACCATGACAATGAGTTCACTGTACTAAAATGACCCCCACAGTCACCAGATCTCAACACAATAGAGCATCTTTGGAATGTGATGGAACGGGAGCTTCGTGCCCTGGATGTGCATCCCACAAATTTCCATCAACTGCAAGATGCTATCCTATCAATATGGGCCAACATTTCTAAAGAATACTTTCAGCACCTTGTTGAATCAATGCCACGTAGAATTAAGGCAGTTCTGAAGGCAAAAGGGAGTCAAACACCATATTAGTATGGTGTTCCTAATAATCCTTTAGGTGATGGTATATGGTTGGTCATGCACAGATGTATTGTTTGCATATAGTTTCAATACAGCAGTTGTGCCTTGCCTATACAATGTGTGATATGTTGCTCGCTGTGCGAGTTTTCTTACTTTTGTTCTAGTTATTCTGAATTCCCTCCATCCCTGTTGGGCATTATACTTTGGGTGTGACCAACTGAAAGGAGTGGAGACACAGCATTCCATTTATATGTCTGCACTTGGGCATATACTGTACTATGACTAGGGTGTCTGAAACATATTTGCTGGTCTTTGCAGTCTCTCTTTTGGATTCATTAAAGAATACAGTATATGATTTATTTATATATTATTTCATTAGACTTTTTGACCATCTATTTTGTTCTTTCCTTATGGCACACAGGCTTCAGAACTTTTCACTAGGTGCCATTTTAACAAAATAGTCAAAGTTATTCACATCAGTGTTTTTTTTTTTAATGCTGTTGCTGACCAGTGAATGCAAGAAGCCCTTGACCTTATGACACTGGTCTGAGGCTTGTCCAATCTACCTAACCATCAGTACGATCTCTTTAGACTAAAATTGTTAGGGGACAGATCAGAGACGGATAGAGGGGACTAGTCTTCAGGTTGACTTTAAAGCTTATGAATATAAAATACAATAAAATGTTCACTACTGTAGAAAAAGATTTATTGGGCAGTGCAACTGTCTAAATATGAGGCGTGTACCAATAACTTTCCTAACATGCCCGATACAGGATCCTCAAGGATATCTGCTCCTTTGCTGCTTTTCAAACAAAAGCAAAGGGAAGTCTAGCTATTAAAATTAGTGATTACCGTATTTTTCGGACTATAAGACGCACTTTTTCTCCCCTAAAAGTGGGGAGAAAAAGTCCCTGCGTCTTATAGTCCGAATGCACTAATCTGAATGTGCCCGCAGGCTCCCCAGAGTACCATGTCTCAGTACGCCGTGCGGGAGGAGAACCAGGAAGTCCAATGCGGGCGAATCTGCACAGAAAGGCATCCACACTGCAGCAGGAGACGCTTCAGTGCCCCCTGGGTCCAGTGTCCCCCTATGTCCAGTGATACCCCCTCCTCTTTCCCTGTGCGCTCCAATGGCCTGTTCCTATGGCCGGTCTCTGTCCCCATGCACATATTTACACTGCAGCCAGAGACGCTTCAGGTACCTTTCAGTGCTTTGAGCCAGCAGATCTATGTGAGGCAGAAAAGCTCTGACACCCTGCGCCTGGACCCACTGCAATGCCGATTTCCACATGCCCGCCGCTCCAGCTGAAAGTTCCCCGCTCGCCCCACTGTCTTGCCTGCACGAGTAATGAAGAGGCACCAGCAACGAATCACATACCGGTAGTTACACTTCCGATGTATACGCAGTACAACTACCAATCAGGTGGGGGGGCGCTGCCCCGGACCGCCTATCACAGCAATCGCTGCTTCCTGCTCAAATGTTGTGCAGTGATTGGCCACAATGGTCCCACCCGCGAGACCATCGCTGCCTGTAATAAAACGAGCAGGAAGCAGCAAGCGCTGTGATAGGCGGTCCGGGGCAGCGCCCCCCGCCTGATTGGTAGTTGTACTGCGTATGCATCGGAAGTGTAACTACCGGTATGTGATTCGTTGCTGGCGCCTCTTCATTACTCGTGCAGGCAAGACAGTGGGGAGAACGAGGAACTTTCAGCTGGAGCGGCGGGCATGTGGAAATCGGCATTGCAGTGGGTCCAGGCGCAGGGTGTCAGAGCTTTTCTGCCTCACATAGATCTGCTGGCTCAAAGCACTGAAAGGTACCTGAAGCGTCTCTGGCTGCAGTGTAAATATGTGCATGGGGACAGAGACCGGCCATAGGAACAGGCCATTGGAGTGCACAGGGAAAGAGGAGGGGGTATTACTGGACATAGGGGGACACTGGACCCAGGGGGCACTGACCACGGGAGACACAGGGGGTCACTGGACACAGAAAAACACAGGGAGACACTGGACACAGGGAGACACTGGACACAGGGAGACACTGGACACAGGGAGACACTGGACACAGGGAGACACTGGACACAGGGAGACACTGGACACAGGGAGACACTGGACACAGGGAGACACTGGACACAGGGAGACACTGGACACAGGGAGACACTGGACACAGGGAGACACTGGACACAGGGAGACACTGGTCACAGGGAGACACTGGTCACAGGGAGACACTGGTCACAGGGAGACACTGGTCAAAAGAGGACAGTGGACACAGGGAGTCACTGGACCTGGGGAACACAAGAGGTATAAGGAAGACACCAGGGGAACATAATAGAGGGGAGGTCCATAAGATGCTCCTGCACCATGGATGCACCAAATTTTTTTTCCTTGGTTTTTGTCCTCTAAATCTGGGTGCGTCTTATAGTCCGGAGCGTCTTATAGTCCGAAAAATACGGTAATCAAGCTGTGTTCTCTTAACCTTCTTGGCGGTAATCCCGTGTCAGGCTCGGGAAGGAAAGCCGCAGAACAGGGTGGTAATCCTGTGCCCGAGTTTCATGCAGGAACTGCTGCAGACCTCTCTGAGGGATGTTTTTCTTCTTATTTGTAAGCTTGTGAAAAAAATGTATGGCTTTTAGAGCTTAAATCTTGAAGTAATCATAACGCCAGGGAGGTTAAAGTACCACTGTCGCAAAAAAATTTGTAAAATTTAAAATACATGTAAACATACACAAATAAGTGTGATTCTTCCAGAGTAAAATGAGCCACGAATTACTTTTCTCCCATGTTGCTGTCACCTACAGTAGGTAGTAAAAATCGGACAGAACCAACAGGTTTTGAACTAGTCCATCTCCTCATGGGGAATTCTAAGCAAGGATTGTATTATTTATAAAGACATTCCCTGAAAGGATTTATACAATTATTCTGGCCAGCCTCCGTGCTCGCTGCACACTTATTTTGGCAGTTGGACAGAGCAACTGCCATTCGCTAAGTGCTTTTGAAACTAAACACAACCATGAGAATCCCTCATGAGGAGATGGGCTAGTCCAAAACCTGTCTGTTTTGGCAGATTTGTACTACTTACTGTAAGTGACAGCAACATGGGGGAAAATAATTTACAGCTAATTTTACTCTGGAACAAACATACTTCATATTTGTATGTGTTTACATGCTCTTCAAATTTTACGATTTTCGTGATAGTAGTCCTTTAAAGAAGTCTAAAAAAAAAAAAACATGCAATGTTGGTGAAGCCTCTCAGCAAGCTTGTGGGCCTCTTTTCTTGCTGTACATGATCCATGGTGCTAAGACATTTAGTTACTGCTGTGCAACACACTAAATGGACAGTCATGTCTCTCTCCATCCATATATGGCAACTCCCACCTTTAAAAATCACTGTGGAGATTTACCTTTGGCCATGCTGTTGCCAAATTGTGATCGTCTCAGGTGCTTTCCTTGTTCCATTAGTTTATTTTAATAACTTGGGGATCCCGTAGCTTATACCCCGCATTACCCGCGTGCTGGACCTCGTAAAAATGCTATGCTTAGGTCTATAGTGAACAGAAGCTACTAGTTCTGCCTCCAAACTAGTTGGAAAAGGTCAGCTTTGCCTCATCCCTTGTGGTAATACAGCAAGCTCTTCTGGAGTGCAGATATATTCCTGAGAAACACATGAGGAAGCAGTAATGATTAAGCAATGCATTTAGAAAATGCTGCAATACAGCAGATACTTGCCAATAAATTCTAGTTAGCTGGAAGAAGAAAAGCCTTTAAAAGTGTAAATGCTTTTAACTATTTCTATTCCACCACAGGCCTATTGACCAATATACAAAAGAGTACAATTACACGGAGTAGGACGGTGATATGCCCAGAACTATCGCCACACACAGGGAAATAAATATTTAAAGTTCATCATAACCTGTCAAAGAGTACTAATCTCTCTTCCAAATATCCAGAACTGGAGGGCTGGGGCTGGAGTCAGAAGCCTCCATTCTCACTCATCTGCAAACTTCAGCTCTGTATTGCCACCGGGAGCACAAAGGATTTGTGTACATGTATATTACGGCAGAGTTCTTGAAAATTTGTTGCTTGGCAACCAGAGCAACAGCTTTTAGAAGAAGATCTGATATATTCTGCTCTTCTCATTTTCCGCTGCTGCATATTTAACATATTCCTACAAATCTCTGCTGAGGTTAAAGCAGAAATGCGCAGGAGCATATTGCCATAGCATTACAATTTTACTTGTTCTCACTTCAGAAAAGGAATGAATGCACATCTGTGCTAGTTCATCCTTGGAATCTCCAGGTCTTAAAATATTTACATCTTGACATTTCAGTAATTTCGCAACCAGACTTTATAGGCTTGGCTTTCTAATGGTTTCAGTGACCCAGGAGACCCGTTTCCTCCAGAGATTTCCCAAAGGAAGCAACAATAATTTAGGTACCCAAGTACTCATATACACCACCCCAATCTCCATTGCATTACACCACTTTAATGGTACTAATGTATATATATGGTGGCTGCGAGTCTTGACAGGACCATAAGGATTAACTCAAAGACTCGAGCCAAGCATTTCTGCAAATTCAAAACCACCTCTCGTCTCATGAGCTGCCAGGAATATGGCTGTATTGTTACTGCTACAATCACAAATCAGCTTTATTGGGTCCGGTTTCTGGATTCTACCATGGAGGTTATCTACATCCAAACAATACTAGGCAAATACATACGGTAGATTGTATGAGGAGACTCTGGTCCCCCCCATATAAATCAGACTCTGCTTGAAGCCTGCTTATTACTCAGTAAGGCCAACTGAAAAAGGTGCTCCCCATTCATTACCTCCCTGATCACCAATACACAGGAACACAGGTTTAGACACTTAACAGGCCTTCAGCCAGTGTCGCCTGTTTCAGGAGTGAATGGCGACAGCCCAGCACATATGCCGCCTGTCAGCCCCAACCGCCCATTCTTATTAGCATACGGCAGCAGGGAACAACTGAACAGTAGACTTGTGCCACCCTGCATGGTCCAACTATGGCTGTATCATGCAGGGTGACACGTCTGCTGTGCAATTGTTTCCGGGCACAGCTGCACTGATTCAAATGCACCTCTATAATACTGCCTTCTTGTTGTACACAATGGGCTCTATTCACAGAACTTCTCATAAATGTCTTATCACCTAATTGATAAAAATAACCTTTCAACACTTGTACAAGCAAAATAATCACTCAAAGTTGTTCCTGATTAACTTAATTTCAATAATACTTTTCTTACCTTAACTATATTATATTTTTGCTCTTTGGAAGCTTAAAAATGTAACATAGATAAGGTGAAAACAGGAAAACCGGTGAAAAAAGCTTTGTGAATCATGCCCAATGACTGTACCTCTGCCACTATTTGCTGCAAAAGCAGCAAACTGTAACAGCTATAAAAAAAAAAAAAAGTCTACAGAAATTTGGACTGCTATTAGTGCAATGTAAATCGCAACAACTCAATTTGATAGCATTACTATCAACTCTGTTGCTAAAAGAACAGACTTTCTGCATCTTTAAACAAACTTGGGGGACGTGTACACACACTGGATTGTCAGAGAGGCCACAAACACCCATCTCAAGTTTAGTTTAGCAGGTGTTGACAGCTTTAGCACTGGCTATTCCCCTTTGTTGGATGAGACTAAGATTATGAACCAGACTACCAACCTCCAACTACCCACTTGACAGCTGCCTGGCCTTGGTACAAGTGCAGATAAGGACATCAACAAAAGACCAGGAGGGTGCATGGGAGGAGGCATAGCAGGGAAGGAAGGGATCAGAGTAAGGATTCCAAAACAGAAAGTCCAGCCAGATAGTGGGACTCCGTATAGGCTTAGTGGCCTTTGCAGCTGAAATGGCAAATACTGTATAGCATACAGCCTTGCCTCATTTGTTGTCATGGGTCCCTTCATAGGACTGCTTTTACTTGGCATGGATATATTATGGACCATCACAGAAAACCTACAAGATCGGCATCCAATTCAGTGTTGACTATAAACTCTTTAAATCACAGATGACAGGTGTCTTATAAGCAGAGTCGGGACAAGGTCCTCCAGCACCCAAGGCTGAGACACCAAAGTGCGCCCTCCCCCCATCCCTCCCATCCCAGCCGTCACACACTGATTACTATTAGACTAAGAGGGCCACAGGGTCCACAAACTCCCCAACACCTTAATATCTAGTTATCTGGCTTGCAGTCACTGCTATGTATCCCCTTTTCTTATTTCTTTCTGCTTCAAACACAATTAGGAATGACAGCTGAATGAATTGTGCGCCCCCTCCTACACTGCGCCCTGAGGCTGGAGCCTCTCCAGCCTATGCCTCGGCCCTGCTTATAAGGCATAAAATAAGTGCTTAAAGTATGCCTGAATTGAGGATGTGGAGGCTGACATATTTATTTCAGCATCCTTCTGATCCATTTGGCTGCAGTAGCATCTCAATCACTCACGTGAAACAGGCACGCAGAAAATCCAGTCAGAAATATCGGATATGCATGCTTGTTCAGGGTCTATGGCTAAAAGTATTATTAGAGGCATAGGATCAGCAGGACAGCCATGCAACCGGTATTGTTTAAAACAAATAAATATGGCAGCCTCCATATCACTCTCAGTTCAGGTGTACTTTAAATGCCAGCTAATGAAAAAAATGTGAAAAAGAAAGAGCTTTGTGATTCTATAAGCATACAGATGAAGGCAACTTGAAATGCAATGTACAGAATTATGTCAGTCACACAAAACGTAAAACACTGCTATCACCTAGTAAACATATGACGAAGTCTCCTGCTGAAACTTGCTAGATCTTTAACACATTTTGGCTATCTAAAACAGCTGATATTTCCCAGGAGATGATGATAGCATCAAGACCCAGCATGAGGTCCCCAAGTACCACCCAAACAGTAAAATGAGATTACCAAGCTTAACATGCAACATCTTGCCCAAAAATGGACAATGTCTCTAAGTGTCTCAGAAGTTGGCACACGTTGCAACTTAGACTTGGGAATGTTCCCTAAGTAGAACTCAGTGCTATTATTTTGCAATTTCCCTGTCAGTTAAGCACAGCCTATCAGTGGATACCATATCAATCACGCTTTGTAGCAAAAACAAGAACCTCTCTGTTCTGAGTTTCTCCATTTCTTAGGGACCGGATCTAAAGGGAAATAAAAAAAAAAAACGCCCAAAGGCAAATTAATTCTAATTTCTCATCTATCCCCTGACTTCTAGACAAGAGTCTTTAAAAAGCTGTGTGATTACTCTTCAGCTGTGAGAACAGCTTACCTCTCTAAACATTTAAAGTGCTGTTGCCATATGACAGCAATGACAAACTCACTTTGTAGTCCATTCCCATCCAAGCAGCTAGAACAACTTAGTTTTCAATGTAGAGCCAGCTATTTCAAGACTCAACAGTATATCATATTTTCATTACAAATTAAATATCACGCTAACGTACAATTAAAACAGGACTCCATACATTAAACTGAAAATGGCCTCAGGTATTATTATTATTTTTTATTTATACAGCGCCATCATATTCCACAGCGCTTTACAAAGCACAATAATACGACAAGGGGAACATAGATACAACTAACAAATGTACAGCAGAGTTCCAAGCAGCACAAATATTGTTACAAAAACAGTAAACATTAGGAGGATGACCCTGACCTTGAAAGCTTACAATCTAATGGGTAGTGGGGGACACACTAGGTAAGAGGGTGGAGGATGGATGAGGCAGTGATCCTTTGCCTCTGATTACATTGTGTCAGATAAGTAAATAAGGGCTATAGAATGTTATAAGCTTGTCTGAAAAGGTGCGTTTTAAGAGTGTGTTTGAAGATGTCCAGGTTTGGAGCATGACGTACAGGATGTGGAAGAGAGTTCCAGATAAGGGATGATGCTCGTGTAAAGTCCTGGATGCGAGCTTGAGAGGAGGTGATCAGCTTAGAGGCCAGGAGAATTTCTTGGGAGGAGTGAAGGTTGCGGGAGGGGCAAGATCTTGAGATTAGTGATGAGATGTATGGAGGAGACAACTCGTGGAGGGCTTTGTATGTTAGAGTCAGGAGTTTGAACTGGATCCTCTGGGTAATGTTATGGTGTTATTTTAAATGCTACACTGGTATTGCTACACTGATATTAAAGAAATGCTACGGCAATTTAATAAACTTGATTCCATATATGTTATTTCTTAAGATGGTCAGCATGTTCTGTCTTGATGGTTTGGAGATGTTGCATCATGAAGGGTGTCACCTGCATCCTGCTGATCTGTTACTCGAGCAGAGTTATTGCGGCAGAACTTCATCCCAGTCCCACCCACCTGTGCATCACATCTTTTTAAAGAACATCTAAAATAACACCATAACAGTGCATGTAACGAAAAGTAATTTATATGCATCTGTAAGCTGCTATTCTGTGACCTCGGGCAACATCCATCATCCAAACATTGCATCGAGATAACATAATGGGACACTTCATTCCTCTCTCCTACATTGCAGTCCCAGACCCATTCCCTCCACCCCTGAAGTTTCTGAGCCGACAACGTACCTCCTCTGCTTATACTTTCAGATCGAGTAAGCAGAAACCGGGAAGAGTAACTGACTACTGCCTCATACTCATGTTAGATGCAATTCCGTTGAGACAGCCATACGTAGTAAACTATGAGTACAGGAGTCCTTCGAGCAGCATGATGGATCTTCAAAGGGCATATGAAGTGAGAGGGATATGGAGGCTGCTATATTTTTTTTTTTTAACCACTTCGCATCCAGACCTTGTGTTTCCTTATGTACCAGAGCATAATTAATCAGCCATAACTTTACCCCAACTCACACCTAAATGATCCATGTATCGTTTTTTTCAGGACAAACTAGACTTTCATTGGCGGGTACGCATTTTAATGGGAAAAAGAGGGGAAAAATAAAAAAATGCATTTTTTTCACAGTTTTTATCAATTCCAGTTTAAAAATAAAAAGTGTCACAGGAGATAAAAACATGTCACCAGTATTATGTCCCGCAGTATAGATAGCAAAATGTGTCCCAAGTATAGCCAGATGTGTCCCCAATATCAGTCACCCCCAGTATAGCCCTATGTGTCCTCTGTGTTTGGCACCACCCAGTATAGATAGACAGATGTGTCCCCAGGATTGTTGCCCCTCATTATAACCAAATGTATCCCCAGGAATAGTGGTCCCCCATTATAGCCAGATCTGCCCCAGTATAAAATTCTTCACTCAAAATTAGTATATTTGGCCCTTATTTTATCCCCTCCCCCCTAGCTGCACATCTTACAGACCCCCATAATTGCCAGCCAGATGCCCCACCCCCCAACCCCCCTCGGTGGCCAGATCGCTATAAAAAATGATCAGCAAGCAGCATGACTCACCTTATCTCGTTCCAGCGATCAGCCTGAAGCCCGAGCATCCGATCCCCACTCTGCACGCAGCCCTGTGATGCTGAATAGCCGGGTTCTGGCTTGATGACGTCATCAAGCCGGGACCTGGGTAACCGGCATTACACAGCTGAGTTCAGAGCGGGGATAGGAGGCTCAGGCTGCAGGCTGATCGCTGGAATGAGTTAAGGTGAGTCAGGCTGTTTGCTAATCACCTTTTTTAGCCGATCTGGCCACCGAGGGGAAAGATGAAGGATCACTGCTGTTTGCTAACAGCTGTGACCGTTCATGTGTGTGTGTAGGGGGAAGGGGGGGGGTCTCTAATTGGCTACAAGGGAACATGTTCCCTTTCACCAATTAGTATTGTAGCTGTCAGTGCTGGGAGGTGTGCTCTGACGCGCACCTGATCGTGCACAGCAGGGCTGCAAGCTAATCAGTATATCTACGTCATGGTGGCTTGGAGGGTGCCACAGATGACGTAGATATACTGTAGCAGTGGGCAAAGTGGTTAAACAATACCAGGTGCCTAGCATCCTGATGATCGTTCATGCATCAGTAGTATCTGAAACACACACCTACAACAAGCATGCAGCAAATCCAGTCAAACATCTGATCTGAAGGCTTGTTCAGGGTCTATGGCTAAAAGTATTAAAGGGTGAGGACCAGCAGGTCAGGGAAGCAATTGCTTTGTTCAAAAGGAAATATATATATATATATATATATATATATATATATATATATATATATATATATATATATATATATATATATATATATATATATATATATATATATATATATATATATACATACATACATACATACATACATACATACATACATACACACACACACACACACACACACACACACACACACACACACACACACACACACACACACACACACACACACACACACACACACACACACACACACACACACACACACACACACACACACACACACACACACACACACACACACACCCTTTTTCCCTGAAAATAAGACCTACCCTTAAAATAAGCCCTAGCTGGAATTTTCAGCATTCTTGAAATATAAGCCCTAACCCGAAAATAAGCCCTAGCGGAAGTTAAAGAGGAGGAAGAGGCAGCCAGCAAGCGGGGACACAGCGGTGCAGTGCCGATTGGGCACTGATCCTATCATCCCAGCACACAGAAAGGTTATCAGCTGTGTGCAGGGAAGACAGGGCAGGTGCCTGATCAGTACAGTAGCATACTTTCAAATGCATGAACATCAATCATAGTACAAAGGAACAGGAAATGTTCTGCTGAGTTACACTGCCTAATACAAATATAAGACATCCTCTAAAAATAAGCCCTAGCACATCTTTTAGAGCAAAAATTAATATAAGACACTTGTCTTTTTTAGACACTGACTATTTTCTATGTATGTATGTATGTATGTATGTATGTATGTATGTATGTATGTATGTATGTATGTACAGTGGAGGAAATAATTATTTGACCCCTCACTGATTTTGTAAGTTTGTCCAATGACAAAGAAATGAAAAGTCTCAGAACAGTATCATTTCAATGGTAGGTTTATTTTAACAGTGGCAGATAGCACATCAAAAGGAAAATCGAAAAAATAACCTTAAATAAAAGATAGCAACTGATTTGCATTTCATTGAGTGAAATAAGTTTTTGAACCCTCTAACAATAAAAGACTTAATACTTAGTGGAAAAACCCTTGTTTGCAAGCACAGAGGTCAAACGTTTCTTGTAATTGATGACCAAGTTTGCACACATTTTAGGAGGAATGTTGGTCCACTCCTCTTTGCAGATCATCTCTAAATCCCTAAGGTTTCGAGGCTGTCTCTGTGCAACTCTGAGCTTGAGCTCCCTCCATAGGTTTTCTATTAGATTAAGGTCCGGAGACTGACTAGGCCACTCCATGACCTTAATGTGCTTCTTCTTGAGCCTCTCCTTAGTTGCCTTTGCTGTATGTTTTGGGTCATTGTCGTGCTGGAACACCCATTCACGACCCATTTTCAGTTTCCTGGCAGAGGGAAGGAGGTTGTCGTTCAGGATTTCACGATACATGGCTCTGTCCATTTTCCCGTTAATGCGATTTAGTTGTCCTGTGCCCTTAGCAGAAAAACACCCCCAAAGCAAAATGTTTCCACCCCCATGCTTGACGGTGGGGACGGTGTTTTGGGGGTCATAGGCAGCATTTTTCTTCCTCCAAACACAGCGAGTTGAGTTAATGCCAAAGAGCTCTATTTTGGTCTCATCAGACCACAGCACCTTCTCCCAGTCACTCACAGAATCATTCAGGTGTTCATTGGCAAACTTCAGACGGGCCTGCACACAGAGCTGGGACAAGGTCCTTCAGCACCCAAGGCTGAGACAGCAAAGTGCGCCCCTCCATCCCTCCCACCCCAGCCCTCACACACTGATTGCTATTAGACTAATAGGTGCTTCAAGGCCCCCAACCTCCCCAACACCTTAATCTCTAGTTATCTGGCTTGCAGTCACTGCTATGTATCCCCTTTTCTTATTTCTTTCTGCTTCAAACACAATTGGGAATGAAAGCTCAATGAATTGTGCGCCCTCTCCTACACTGCGCCCTGAGGCTGGAGCCTCTCCAGCCTCTGCCTCGGCAGGCCCTGCCTGCACATGTGCCTTCTTGAGCAGGGGGACCTTGCGAGCCCTGCAGGATTTTAATCCATTGCAGTGTAATGTGTTTCCAATGGTTTTCTTGGTGACTGTGGTCCCTGCTAATTTGAGGTCATTCACTAACTCCTCCCGTGTAGTTCTAGAATGCTTTTTCACCTTTCTCAGAACCATTGACACCCCACGAGGTGAGATCTTGCGTGGAGCCCCAGAGCGAGGTCGATTGATGGTCATTTTGTGCTCCTTCCATTTTCGAACAATCGCACCAACAGTTGTCACCTTCTCTCCCAGCTTCTTGCTAATGGTTTTGTAGCCCATTCCAGCCTTGTGCAGGTCTACAATTTTGTCTCTGACATCCTTGGACAGCTCTTTGGTCTTTCCCATGTTGGAGAGTTTGGAGTCTGCTTGATTGATTGATTCTGTAGACAGGTGTCTTTTATACAGGTGACTAGTTAAGACAGGTGTCCTTGATAAGGGTGACTAATTGAGTAGAAGTGTCTAACCAGTCTGTGGGAGCCAGAACTCTTAATGGTTGGTAGGGGTTCAAAAACTTATTTCACTCAATGAAATGCAAATCAGTTGCTATCTTTTATTCTTTCGATTTTCCTTTTGATGTGCTATCTGCCACTGTTAAAATAAACCTACCATTGAAATGATACTGTTCTGAGACTTTTCATTTCTTTGTCATTTGACAAACTTACAAAATCAGTGAGGGGTCAAATAATTATTTCCTCCACTATATATATATATATATATATATATATATATATATATATATATATATATATATATAGATATATATATATATATATATATATATACATACATACATAGTTTAAAGAGTAATTGAGGCACGTCAAGACAGGCTCTGTCTGAATGACAGAGGATGGGAAAGGATGGGATAGGAAATAAATATAGCAGCCACCATATCGCTTAGTTCAGGTGTCTTAAGTGAAAAAAAATCCCTTGAGTGCATTGTTCCCCTGCGTACCACATCATCAGACACTCGCTGTTATCTTTCCTCTGTAGTAACCATACATAATACCTAGGTATGTGATTGTACATCCCACATTCCCCACAGCACCACCTGCACGATTAAGCTCAGCCCTGACGGTCGATAATAATAGTGTATGTGTACATACATGTAACTTTTGGTTATGGATTAGCAAAATTAGCACATGTACACTTTACATTAAGGTGCCACAAAGGATGGGAAGGGTGCATAGTATGCAGCCTTGTTTTTCAAACTGATTTTAATGTAAACCTAGCATTACAAAGAATAAACTGGGGATAATAGCAGGGCTGTGGAGTCGGAGTCGTGGAGTCGGGCAATTTTGGGTGCCTGGAGTCGGAGTCGGAAAAAAATGCACCGACTCCTAATGAATTTGTAACTGTAATTAAAATAGAAAATATGATAAAATGTTCTATTTCTTAGATAATAGTCATTAAAAATAATGTATATATACACAGTAATAGCTGTGCTTAGTCCACAAAAATGAAATAAACCAATCAAAATTAGTTACTTGTGCTGCTTCAATAAAGCAGTCCCCATATTTTTAAGGTCAGATATACATATCTGATTGTGACTGTATATATGATGTGTACACAGGAATCTCTTATATATACACTAAATAACATCTATGCTGTAAGAATAAAGCCTGATGTGTAGCTGTGTCACTAATAGAGATGGTCAACGAGACGGAAATAATTCTGCATTGATGCTGATTTATGTAAATGTATGCACTCCCTTTGCTGATGAAATCAAATAATTTGATATGTTAAAATTTGGTTTGGTGACTACAAATTAAAGGGTAACTGAGACGGATGAAAAGTAAAGTTTTTTACATACCTGGGGCTTCCTCCAGCCCCCTTCAGGCTAATCAGTCCCTCGCTGTCCTCCACCACCCGGATCTTCTGCTATGAGTCCTGGTAATTCAGCCAGTCAGCGCTGTCCGGCTGCATACCGCTCCCACAGCCAGGAACATTCTGCACCTGCGCAATAGTGCTGCACAGGTGTAGTATGCTCCTGGCGGCGGAGTGTGTGCATGCGCACTACGCCCGACTGGCTCAAGTACCTGGACTCATAGCAGAAGATCCAGGTGGTGGAGGAGGACAACGAGGGACTGATTATCCTGAAGGCGGCTGGAGGAAGCCCCAGGTATGTATAAAACTTAAATTTCATCTGTCTCAGGTTTACTTTGTTACACAGTAGTACTATACTCTACATATGCACTCCCCACAGAGCTGCAGGGAATCCACTGAGAATGCTGTGCACATTGAACACAGAGGAGTCTGTTTACAATCTCCTCATTCCCCTGCAGAGTACCTGCACATCATTCTTACATGTACCCACACTTACATTGCCTAGGGCCTGATAGATGTTCTTTGTTCCGGTTTGTACCTTTTACAAGTACTCTTACCAAGGACTAGTTATAGTCTAAAGGGAATAAATATAGTAGTCTACATATCCGTCTCACTTCAGTTGTCTTGTAAAATTCCTAAGCGTTGGCAGTTAAGAGACGAATTTCATGTTACATACTTTTAATCAACAAAATTGTAATATGCAAATTAGAGGAGTCGAAGTCGAGGAGTCGGTGGAATCCTAAACTGAGGAGTTGGAGTCGGAGGATTTTTGGACCGACTCCACAGCCCTGGATAATAGATGAGTACTTTACAAATAATTAAATGTACTGTATTTCTAAATCAAAGTAATTTAAACACCCCCTTTATCACAGCCTAGGGATGTGCCCCCACTACCTACTCCTACTCCGCTACAATGATCCATTGGGCGTTACATTAACCTCCCTCTACTTCTTCACCCTCAAGTTCCTCTTTGCTATCTATACTCTGTTCCTGTCTCACAACTTCCTCCCATAGGGAAGTACAGGATGCAGTCAATGGCAGGCTGGCTTTGCCTCCTCACAACCGCTTGTGCCATTTCCACATTGCCACACACTTTAACCCGCCATAGGCATACACTTCAAGAACAGGAAGAACAATGTTAATCTAAAGGTTTCACATTATATTATTGGTCTCCTAAAACATTAAGGGCCTGTTTACACTACACGCGGATTCTGGATGCAGAAAAAATGACTCCAATGAATGCCTATGGGAAATCTGCATCAGGAAAATCGTGTTTAGTTGAAACAGGCCCATAGGCATTCATTGGAGTCAGTTTTTCTGCATCCAGAATCTGTGTGTAGTGGAAATAGGACCTTATAGACAGCAGTATTTATAGAGAGTCCATTACTTTTCCACTTTGGAGTTGCACCTGTATGTGATGCTATAGTATAGTGCTGTAGCCACATATATGGTAACAATAGAAAGAATGCCAGGCAAGAGGCGTGATGTTTCATAAAAATGACTGACAATACACTGCATTTAATACACTTAACATTTACTCCCATCACTCACCTATTTGTATCTATAATTATGGGTTTATGTTCTTTTTTTTTAGGATTTCCCTTTTATGTGTATTTAGCCCCTCCCCATGTAACATGCCGCCAAGGCAAGGTAGCAGGTGTAGTGCTCGTCATGGTGGGAGATTGTAAGCCTCTGTATGCAGGACTGTCCTTAAAAGGCAACTAACAAGTGGGATATGGAGGCTGCCATATTTATTTCTTTTTAACTACTTGCCGACCATTCCACGCCGATTGGCGTGAAGGCGGCAGCAGCCCCAGGACCATTCCACGCGTGAACGGCTTTCAATGGGGCTAGCAAGAGATCGCGCACATCGATGCGTGCGCATCTCCGCTTGAAAGTCTCCCAGCAACGATCGCCGCTCGGAGACTGGTAATAACCCTGCCGCCATCTAATAACCCCGTACAGCGCTGCAATCTAAGGCAGCGCTGTACTGGGGACAGCCGTGTGACGTGGCTGTGCCTCTGGAGTCCAGGAAGTGATCGGCTGTCATAGGCTGAAGCCCATGACAGCAGATCATGCTGATTGGCTGGTGGGGGGAGGGAGGGGGGGGGGGGAATATAAAAATCAATTTAAAAATAGGAAAATGTATTTAAATATAAAATAAATACTGGGGAGCGATCAGACCCCACCAGAGAGCTATGTTGGTGGGCAGAAAGGAGGGGGGGAGGGGGGGGGGGAATCATTTGTGTGCCGAGTTGTGCGGCCCTGCAGCAAGCCCTTAAAGCTGCAGTGGCCCAATTTAGGTCAGAAACACCAGATCTGCTGCATGCTTGTCCAGGATCTATGGCTGAAAATATGATGCAGAGGATCAGCAGGACATCCAGGCAACTAGTATTGCTTAAAGGAATACTATCAATACCCAAGTGTTCTAAAATGACAGTGTGCAAATACTGTCTAAGTAGCTGTGTAAACATTTTCCTACTTTTCATGTTAAATATCAGAGGCAAAAACTGTAATTTATTGAGGTTAGGATTTAGCTATATTGGGACAAATCAATTGCAGAAGGGGTGTCTGCTTCAATGCAGCCAGAGTTGCATATCAGACTACAGAAAGCAAATATCAAACATATCAAACTCTGAAAGCAAAAACAGTATGAAATGCTGTGAGAATTAGTTACATTTCCTCTGCTCTCTTCAGACAGGTCAGTCAGAAACACAGGACACAGGAGCTGCAGCTGCTGGGAGCTCTCTTCTCTGTCACACACAGAGCTACACATAGAGTTAACTGATCAAGTGTGAGGGGAATTTCCCCTCTCCTCATGGCTCAGTCAGCCGTCAGTTTTGGCGTCAGTAAACTTTGAAAGTATTTTGCTAACAGTAAACAAAGAAGTTGCTACTAAAATGTATACACCAGTACTTAGGGCTCTTTCACATTAGGGCAGATTTTGTGCGTTAATGCAAATGGCTAACGTTTGCGTTAACCAAGGTAAGATGAAAGTCCATAGACTTTAATTTTACCTTTCACACCCGACGCTGCGTTTCGATGTGTTGCGGTTCCGACGCACCTGGGCGCAGTTTTTCGCCAAACGCACCCGCGAGCAGGCGTTTTGCGGCGGGTTTAATTACCAGCTACCGCCGCTGATTGCGTCGCACCGCAGATACCCGACGACACGCCGCAGGCAGACAACGTGTGCAGGAGAAAGGCTCCTGCACGCGTTGTCTAATGTGAAACAGCCCTTAGCAGCACTTCCCAAACAATTCCTGTGTCAATTGAAAAAAATATGTGAATCGATAGTATTCCTTTAAACGGAAATAAATATGGCTGCCTCCATATACCTTTAATTACAGTTGTCCATTAAAGGAAGTAAAAAGGTTTCAAAGGAAGATGCACAGCACTCATGTAGCAGAGCCCTGGACAGCTCATGGTGGTCTTCACACACTACCCTAGAGCCCTGCTCCTGGATTTTTTTCCCTAATAAATGTTAAGAATGTTCAGGGTCACAGGGAGACACTTATGTAATTGGACAATGCCACAGCTAATAAGCATATTAAGGAGGGAGGGGCTGAAGGAAGGAGCAGGCTGGCAACTGACACACGCCAACCAGCATATTGCGGGTACACTCCACCAGACATACAAATTACAACATCTGAAAAGTAATAATATTTTTATTCCTTTTTTTCAGTACAGTCTTAATATGCATCACATTAGGTCATTAGTATCAATTTGTTTCTTATTTGGGTCGATTTTAAGGAGAATGTGAAGCTTGCTTTCACTTGTGTGTATCCCTTCAAAACGTACACCGAAAACTGAAATTTACACACAGACAGCAACACACTTCACAAACTGGCATCAAAAGCACATTCTGCTTTTTCTTCCAGATGGTATTTTATTGGCAAAGTCAGTATGTATGCTTGCTTAGAAATATGTCAGTGCTTAGCATATGCCAAACCCAAGCAAATATATAACTTAGTGCCCAGTTATTTCCTTCCTACGTATAACTGCAAGGCAGCATTCATCCTGAGTGCGGATTGTCTGCTGTGACTGCTAGGGTCAGCCATTTAAAGGTATTCTAAATGGACACATGAGAAATTTCACCAATATTAACGCTTCGTGTACCACCACTTCTGCTGTAGACGAAAATTCAAATTTTTTTTCTTTGTTGCATATGTTTTTATTCTGGTTGTCATGGTAATTCTTTTTTCCCCTATTCTATCATTTAAAAAAAAGCTGATAAGGTTAAGGCCTGGTTCACACTGCAGGTAAAAACTGATCTGTCCAAACAGATTTAAAAAGCAACAGTTTTTCATCTGTGACCCTTCGTTCTGTTAGCGTGTGGTCCGTGCAACTCGTACATCGATCTGGTAAAATCGCTCCCACTGCAAAATTGAGGTCCGTTTAGCGAAACAGGCCAAACAGATCCGTGCTAATGGAGCAATGGGAACGGATCCTATTAACCACTTAAAGGGGAACTTCAGCTTAAACAAACATACTGTTATTAAGTTACATTAGTTATGTTAATTAGAATAGATAGGTAATATAATCTTTTACTCACCCTGTCTTAAAAGAACAGGCAAATGTTTGTGATTCATGGGGGCTGCCATTTTTGTCATGGGGGCAGCCATCTTTTTGGTTGAAAGGAGGTGACAAGGAGCAGGAGACACAGTTCCAACTGTCCTGTGTCTTGATTACCCCTCCCAGCTGCACACGCTAGGCTTCAAATGTCAAATTCAAAATGTAAAAAAAAAAAAATACACCAAAACAGCAGCAGAACGAGAACAACAACATCAGAAATCCCATCATGCTTTGCACAGCATAAGGGGAAAACTGCCCGGGCAGTTTTCTTCTGTGCAGCTAAAAGTGAGGCTTGTATAGGAGAAAAAGTTCTGATGCTGTGAAACTGTTAAAGAAACCCCAGACCTTTTCAGTGCTGCTGAGTCGATTTTTAGTCCGGAGGTTCACTTTAAGGACCAGGGCATTTTTCACTGATCTGTGCTGTGTGGGCTCTCCAGCCCGCAGCACAGATCAGGTTTGAGGCAGGGCGATCAGACTTCCCCCCCTTTTTTTTCCCACAAGGGGGATGTCCTGCTGGGGGGGTCTGATTGCTCCTCAAAGCCCCCCTCTGCAGCGCTATTCCCCCTCCCTCTCCTGCTCACTATGGGCGGCACAGGACGGCGATCCTTCCTGTACCGCCTCTGATAGGCTTTAGCCAATCAGAGGCCGGGGATCGCCAATCTCCTTTACGACGCTGCTGCGACAGGAGCGCCGTAGGATGTAAACACAGGGGATTCCTTACCTGCATGTTTACATTTCGCCTGCGAGCCGCGATCGGAGGCTCGCAGGCTGTTCACGGAGACACCCTCCGTGAACTGACATGGAATGGCCGCTCGAACGAGTGTCCGTTTCCATGGAAACCCACAAATGACTAGCCGCCAGGCGGTCGTTATGTGGTCAATTAACACAGGATTCATCAACCTTCGTTCGGATCCGGTGACCTTAGTTCTGCTAAAAAGGCCCTTTTTTATGCCAGTGTGAACTGGCGCTCAGAAAAGTGCTTATAGTGTGTCTGAGCATTAATAGTTACTGCTCTGTGATCAAATAATTTGGCAAACTATTCAGGGATTTGGCAGGGATGCCCGTTTTTTATACATACTGTATTAAGTAGCATATTCATAACAGTTCTACAGTTTTATTAATATTCCCAATTAAAAAAAAAAGAATTGCAGGCTATTCATAATGTGTCGGACCTCCACCATTTTTATTAAAGGACATCCGAGGTGAAAATAAACCGATGAGATAAACAATAGTATCTATCCTCCTACTCCTAAAAATGACTTTTTAAGACATTCCACAGTTTTATTTTAAATGTAATGTACTTTTTAAGTTATTATGGTTTCACTGTCTCTGCTCAATGACACCTTCATTGAAGTATGCCAGAGCTCAAATCTATGAGGTATTGGCCCTTTTTATCTCTTTCCTGCTCTCAGAAGCCATTTACTGACAGGAAAAGTTTTATGGCTGAAATTCCTCATCAGTGAGCATTATGCTATAGTCTGACTCAGTCCGACCAAGACAGAAACTGGCACTTTCATACCTAATATGTAACTTTCAGGCAAAGAAAGAAAAAAAGGAACACAACATAGTTATTTGTGTGCTATGCACTGTTCATACCCATGTCTATCTCATTATGGCACATGTTTACCTCAGTTGTCCTTTAACCTTCTTAGCGGTATAGATGAGCTCAGCTCATCCATAACCGCCGCAGGGCACCGCTCAGGCCCTGGTGGGTCGATTTTCTTAATTTTTTTTAAAAACACGCCGCTAGCACTTTGCTAGCTGCGTGTTGGGGACGATCGCCGCCGATGCACAGCTACCCCCGTAGCAGGGCCCCAACCCCTAGCGCTAGGCTAGCTACATGATTTAAAAAAAAATTAAAAATACTGCCGCGCAGCCACCCTGGCAATCTTAATATAACGCTAGGGTGGTTAATTAAAGTGGTGTTCCAGGCTGATAAATCAATACACCTATGTGAATTGATAGATCTATCAAGTTATACATTACGTTCAGCCAGTGTCGTGATTCTAATGTGCATAGGATGGTGCATATTGAAGCTGGTGAGAGAGAGCCCTGACACACCGGAGAGCGTTTTGCTCCTTCATTGACTTGCACTAAAATCGCAGTAAAATTAAAGCAATCATAATTTTTCCAAAAATCTCAGCCATTTTGCTGCAATTTTAATGCAAGTCAATGGAGGCATTTTTGAAAAAACAAAGCTCTCTGGTGTGTTAGGGCCCTAACTTGCCTGTGCACTGGATTCAATACACTGTATCACTGTCAAGTAAGCAGATAGAAAGACATGACAGGATTATTGAAGGTGCTATTGCTCAATCCATTTACTAGCTTGGGCTATGTGTTCATTCTCTGACTCAAAGGACTACTTTACATGGACAGCAGAGAACTCCCATGACACTGCTGGACATTTGAGGAACGCACGCACGCACGCACGCACACACACGATAGTTGCTATCTTTATTCTGATTTAATAAAGGCTTCTTTCCAGGATAGTGATTCTCTGCCTCTGTGATACAGAATGAGTATGAATAACAGGTGGCTACACTGGTTATTCAGAATCAGAATCATTTATTTCGCCAAGCACAACGTGGGTTGTACCCGGAATTATTTTTGGCCAATACATGGTTGCTGGAGGTACAGTGGACACTTATTAGTAATATACATAAAGTGGTACACATAGTAACATACAGAAAGTTAGACCTGGTGATGAGGCAGAGAAAAGTGAGTCCTGGTGCTGCAGCAGTGACCTGCTGATTGGTGGCATGGGTGGAGGGACCTCTGTGGCTGCGTACAGAAATCCAGCCTCAGGCTTGTGGCCTAGTCTGGCAAGGTGGGTCAGAGGGCCGGGGGGGGGGGGGGGAGGGGTGCACGAAACTGAAGTCTGCCTATTCCAGGTGTGTATTGCACTGCAGCATATATTTTTGTGTCACACAGAGTAAAGATTAGGGTCAACGTTACAGTGCACTGCAGCCACCTGTATTGTACCATGTTAACACACACTTATGCATTGTCTGGTCTGTTGACTAGACACCACACTAAACTCACCCCCCATCAAACATGGATTCATTTTCACTAGAAAATGGGACTGTGATTGGAAAGAAAACATGTCGCCACACTGCTCCACTGCACAAGTTTGCGTGCACTGAGAGAATTATCATACGACTAGCAGACCCAAGCCCATTTAAAACGGGCTGTAGGGTCTGTGTTTCTAGACGCCGCATGTTACTGCGCGCGCACCCGCACACCTGGTGTAATATCAGATAGTGCAGCCAGGAAGCAGCCTTCCTCACTGAGTATCACGCATGCTCAGTGGGACGTTAGATATTATTTTCCTGAAATATCTCCGCTTCCGCAACACCTACACTCCCGAAATTTTCAGGGTAGGGAGGGGAACCCCCAATCTAGCTATGTGCCGAATTGCAGCTCCCGAGCCCCGCTGGTTCCCGAGATTGATTACAGCAAGCCTATCTCGAGAACCAGCGGGGCTCAGGGGCTGCAATTCGGCAGAGCTAGATTGGGGGGTCTCCTCCCTACGCTGAAAATTTCGGGAGTGTAGGTGGTGCGGAAGCGGAGATATATAGGACGTTTTACGTGGCAGCACAATTAAATGGGAAGCAAGCGCCTACTGCGCATGTGGGGCTGCACAACGTGCGGGGCTGCACTATCAGTCATTATCCCAGCCGCCCGATCACACGCCCGCCCGGCTCCCTGGCCCCGTCCTGTCTGTGTGGCTGGGTCCGTGCTGCGCACATGCGCAGTAGCAAAAAGCACGGACCCAGCTACACAGACAGCACACGCAGGGACATGGGTTTTATTATAGAGGATTATACACTGGTTTCTTTCCTAGTTTGCCCATGGGTGATTGGAGGAAACACATGGTGTGGGCTAGATTTATATGCGTTGTAAAAATGTGTCCAATGATTAATATTGAAGCCCAAAGGTAGCAGAATTCAGCTTGCAATAAGTTTGTGATTGTGGCTGATTTTCCTTTCACTTTTCACATATTTTTTGTCTGTAAACAAGTAGCCAAATTAATCATCATTTTGGTAGGGAAATGCAGATCTACATATGGCTTTAGATTGGCAGCACTGTAAAATGCGGGGCATTCTGACTAGATGCATGTTGCTGATTTAGATGCAAAACCATCTGTATATAAAAAAACGCATTTAATAATTTTTAATACTTTTTAAGTATTTAACCAAATTAAATTGTGCTTTTTTACATTTTGTCCTGTAGATGAGCTTTAGATTTCCCTGTACATTATAAACACACACCTGACCGCAATAACAGATGCACCATAGAAATGGCTGATTGCCAATAAAGGATGCATGCACTAATATCCCTGAGAATTATGCGATAACCCTCCGCAGACACTCATTCCTCACAGGATTGTTTATGTCACCGCAACAAACGAGGTTGCAGAGAGTAACAATAACCACAGCGAGTGCTTATTTTCCATTGGCATGCCTCTGAGGCAAGTGGTTTTCCCTTGAAAGCCAGGAAGACAGAACATGATAGAGAGATTGCTCTTTAGCCTTTAGAATGTAAAGGATTTATCCTCACCTGGCATCTGCCTCACTGTAATATTCTCTCGCTACAATATCTTCAAACAGCTCTCCGCCTGTGACCCTGAAAAAAAACACACACAAAGACTGCTGAGAAATGGGTTAAAAAAAAAGTGTTAAGGAAATAAATAACCAAGAGCAAAGTAAAGAGCCTAAAGGGGAGCCTGTGACCGAGCATTTCCTCTCTCTATAAGCACGAGCCATGAAGGGTCAACTGGCACTGCGCTAAGAGCTGCTCTCAGCAACTGCATACTGACTGACAGCACACACACTGAGCCCATCTAGGCATTAACTACCCAGGAGGGACCCTTAGCATTTCCCAGGGGACAAATAAACATAATATATCCCATTAGAAGTAGGGAAGCTAGCAATTACTGATGTGTTTTTCTTTCTTTAAGTCAATGTCAAAAGGCTGCATCTGGGAAAACAGAAAATGCCTAACAAGGAATCTTTTATATGAAAACTGCACTAATGCATATTCATATTGGTAAATAACATTTACTGATAGGAAGGTCACAGACAAGCTATGAGCCCTGGGCTCTCTTCTGTCGCAGAGCCATCAGTTCACACAGGGAGCTTTTTCGGCGCTTTGCTCATCGCCAGCGAACAACAAAGCGCTGCTGCTAATGTATCCCTATGGATACACTCACACTGCAGCATTGGCGATCAATTACAGACACGCTGCATGCAGCGTTTTGGGGGCGATCGCGCTGTGATCGTCATTCTATCGAATGGAAATCACAAGCGCAAATCGAGGAGAATGGCGAAAATTTTCCCGTGAATGAGACATGCACACCTCCATGGCAAATGACAGCTGCAGTCAGTGACACACCACCTGCTATATGGGCTCTGTGGGGCACTGTGAAACCAACCCAAAATACAGCACCCTGCATCTAGAGTGGGAGGAGGAAGAGGAAAATGTAGTTCTCCTATAGTTCTTCTCACGACAGTTCACTAGTTTAACCACTACTATGTTCATTAACGTATTAGCGGCCACGCTAGTAGACTTTTGCCATCATGCTATTAGGTTTAGCTCATGTATGTTACAAGTGCATGCTTTGCAAGGATGACCGTGCGTAGCTTGCCCATCCTAATTTTAACTCTGATTCCTGCACATTTCCTCACGCTGACGGGTGTGTTGGTTAGAATGAATCAACTCCTATATCTGGTGTGAATGCAGGAATCTTTTCTATATAATAAACAACATCTCTGCTGTAAGAATAAAGAGTGATGCGTAGTTTTGTCACTAGTAGGGATGAGATGCAAATAATTCTGCATTTATATGCATATTTATGCACTCCCTTTGCTCATAAAATCAGTTTATTTGATATGTTAAATTTGGGGTTGATGACTACAAACTAAGTTACACAGTAGTACTATAGTCTACATATGCACTCCCTACAAAGCTGTTGTGAAGCCACTGAGAATGTTGTGCACGTTGGAATGCAGAGGTGTTTATCACCCGTGAGGTGCAGACCGTGCATGAAGAATGTGTAAGAGGAAGAATCCCCTTATCCTCCTGCAGAGTACCTGCACATCACTCTTACATATACCCACAGTTACATTGCTTAGGGCCGGATTGATGTTCTTTGTTCCTTCTGAACCCTCTACAAGTACTCTTATCAAGGACTAGTTTTGATTTCTGTTTAACAGCTACACTACAACTATATTCTAGGTTTAGTTAAAATGCATCTCTGTCTGGTGTACATAAAAATGCTAAGGTATGGGGTATGCTAATGCTTAAAAGTTAGAATGTTCCAACACAATTAACTATATTCACAAAACTTCCCATAAACGACTTATTTATCACCTCATTTATAAAAATAACCTTTCAGCACATTTACAAGCAAAAAGTAAGTGGTTTCTGATTAACTTAATTTCAATATGACTTTTTTTTACCTTAATTATATTACATTATATGTTTGATCTTTGGGAGTTTAAAAAAGTGACATAGATAAGATGAAAATAGAGGAAAACAGGTGAAAAAGCTTTGTGAATCATGCCCATTGTCTGGTCAATAAGATGAACTGGAAGCCCGTATAAGCTGGGTTCCAGTGCATACATTTGCTCCCCTGCAGAAAATGGCCCTGGCATTTTCTATATCAGATCTAGAAAAGCCTATTTCTGCAAGGTGGCAGGGCTACAACCTGGAATCCGGCTGATATGGGGCTCTGGTGACTTATTATACTGACATGCTGGGGCATTAATGTTAGTAATGACAGGCTGGGATGGCTGGCAGGGTAGAGTGTCAGCGTTACATACTTTAAAACAAGATTATTATATGCAAATTAGAGAAGTTGGCATCGTAGAGTCAGGGTTGGACTTGGTGGAATCATAAACTGAGTCAGAGGATTTTAGTTCCACAGCCCTGGCTGTCATCACTGATGTATTGGGAAGAGACAAGAAAACGAGGAGCTTCCTATTCTACCAACCTTCACAGTGGAGGGGAGCATGACTTTCTCACTACATAGTCGTAAAATAACAATAGTCATTATAATAATACTTTTCGGACAAGTTCAGTTTTAAAAGGAAAAAATACAATACTCTACTGTACGTGCCTTATGAGAACTGCACGTATCTTGCATTAATTCTAATGGTGGCCACTAATGATACAATTTGCTGAACGATCAATTACAATCCGAATTTCGGTTCAATCCCATCAATCTGATCGGATTGGTTAGATTTTTTTTTGTCCATTAGTGGTCGCAAATGTTCATTTACGATCGTTCATACAAAGAATCGCTCGTAAACGATCGTTCAGTAAATTTTATCATTAGTGGTCACTTTTAGATTGATCTCGTTACTTGGAAATCCCCCAACTTGGGTTACATTATTGGGCCATTTCTCTTTCAAAATCAATGACAAAAAATGACCAGAACTATAAAAGCCTTGTTTGCGCTACGTGCATTCCATTTTGAGCACATAACACAATGGCTACAGTGTCCGTTAAAACACGCGCGCAAATTTGAAATCTAAACCACTTAGAGCCCAAGGCTTGCGTTTTTGCCCGTGTTATCCATTAAGTTGCTGTAGACAAAGCCTTAGAATAATGCAGACATGTGAACATGCCCATTTAGTGAAATAGGCAGTAAATTTATGTGTGCTATAATGCTGCGTTACTGTGCAACATAACATGCGTAACAAGGCCTTACATTTAATGGAACCTCTTTGACTGACAACATCAGCTAATCATGTCCTACAGTAGTACCTATTCAGTAAGAAGTCCTGCAGGTTGGCCCCTTGAGCCCCTTAGTGGCTGCAGCTCTTTAGCGCTTTGAGTCTAACAGCAGTAAAGCGCTATACAAATATTAGGATTATTATTAGCATTATTATTTCCTTTTCATGCATGAGTAATCAGGTGCCCGAAGTCTTATTTTAAAGTGACTGCACACAAGTAAAAGGTGCAGCTTCCTCCAGCCCCCCGTAGTCCGTCCCTCGGCATCCTCTGGGATCCCTCAGTTTCTCCCGCTCGTGGCTTCATTAGCTGCGTGGCCTGGATGGGAGTCCTGCGCAATTGTGCATGCCCGGCCCATTTCTGCGAGAGTTCTGTGCATTCAGGGTTTATTCTTTCGAGAACCAAAGGCGCACAGTCACAGACGAACAAGAAAGATGGGCGCACATTTGGGCTGTGCATGCGCAGTTGCGCACAACTCCCGGCTGGGTTGTGCAGCTAACAGAGCCACCAGCAGCAGCTAACAGAGCCACCAGCAGGAGAATGGAGGGAGCACAGAGGACACCAAGGGATCTCATGGACTACGGGAGGCTGGAGGAAGCCCCAGGTAAGTTGAGTATTGCATTTTTTACTTGTGTTCAGGGTTCCTTCAATAACTGAATTGCTCATAACAAATTCACACTCCCAACCTCACAGGATCATTATGGAGGACCTCTGTGACAGTTTGAAATAACATTTAGCATTAATCACAATAGGACTGCTAATTACTTAAAGGTGGAGTTTTTACAGAATTGCAGAATGTCGTATGCTAGCCAAGAATGAAAAAAATAATCTGAATAGAGAAACCATAAATGCTGTTGAAAAAAAAATAATGCTGATGCTAGGAGGCTCTATGTTTTAGCCTCAATGAGTCATATCTATTAAGCAAAACATTCACTAGGAGTTAATCTGTGGCCCAAAGTGAATTATTTAATAATAGCCAAGTTAGCTCCAATTATGTGCAGTTACCAAAAACAGCCAATCATACTGCAGTTTAGAATTATGTTGAAGAGCAATCAAAACACCAACTGATTACTCACTCCTACATATTCTACTTTATCCTATTCCATAGAAAAAAAGTTTTACTTATCTGGGCTTCTGGTAGCCCCCTGCAGCCACCCTGTGCCCACACCGGCACTCAACAATCCTCCGGTCCCGAGCTGCAGCTCAGTTTTGCTTTTGCGGACTTGCAAGTCGTCAGTCACTGCGCCTGCACGGCTCTGGCTGCGCACACGTTTCCGTCACCAGGAGCGTTCTGCGCAGCAGCAGTACAAGAAAACCTTGTACTGGCTGTTGACTTGCAAGTTGGCAAATGTGAAACTGAGCCGCGGCGGTGGACCAGAGGATCGTTGAGTACCGCCGTGGAAACAGGGCGGCTGCAGGGGGCTAGCAGAAGCCCAAGTAAAGTGAAACACTTTTTTAAAAAAGTAATTTTGAGGTTTCCTTTAAACTAAGTTGATGTAGTGAAATTACAAATCATTAAAATAACTAATCAGACAGATTCACGTTTTTACTTAAAGCAAGTAAAAAATACTTACAGGTCAAACACAAGATAGTGAAAACCTTCTTCTGAAATACTGTCATGGAGACGCACTGCAATCAAGCAAAAAAAAAAAAAAAAAAACAGTTAGCACAAGTCAATCAGTAAAAGGTTATGCACGGAATGAAGTAAAGCAGGAACTACAGTATTATTATGTAATCAGATTATCAGATTTTCAGTTATGCACACAGCTTTCCCTCAACTGACACAACTTAAAAAGGACATGTACAGCTCTCATTTTAAAGCGGAACTCCAGTGAAAATAATGTAGTAAAAAAAGTGCTTCATTTTTTACCATAATTATGTATAAATGATTTAGTCAGTGTTTGCTCATTGTAAAATCTTTCCTCTCCCCGATTTACATTCTGACATGTATCACATGGTGACATTTTTACTGTGGGCAGGTTATGTAGCTGCTCCTAGCTGTTTTGGCTGTTAGAGACAGCTGTAAACAGCTAATTCCTGTCTGTGAACATTGTTACATTGTGGCAGTTTGCCCAGAGTACCGCGGTACTCAGAGCTTCTTGTGGGAGGGGTTTCGGAACAAAATCAGTCATACAGCGCCCCCTGATGGTCTGTTTGTGAAAAGCATTATATTTCTCATGTAAAAGGGGGTATCAGCTACTGATTGGGATAAAGTTCAATTCTAGGTTGGAGTTTCTTTTTAAAGTGAAACTTAAACTGATATTTCAAAATACTTCAAAATTTACTCATATGCTTAGTACTGGTTCAGATGGATGTTTGTCATTTAAGTGCTGTTCATTTAAGTGAATGGACTGCCACCACCGCTGCACAGTAGAGTCGGGCACAACTCCCCTCACGGGAACCACCGCAGCCTCTTTCTACTTCCTCTCCCAGGCGTCCCTTGTGTTAACAGCGCCCCCTGTAATGATGTAACCGCATGTCATCATAGGGGGTGCTGGTACTAACGCGAGGGACACCTGGGAAAAGTAGAGAGCTGTGGGGATTCCGTAAGGTGAGTTGTTAAGCTATGCCTGACCCCCCCCCCCCCCCCCCCACCGCTGTGCCTATCCCTCTGGCTACCTATACTGGCGGCATCTGTCTTGCTAACCTATACTGGGTGGCAACTATCCTGGCTACTTATACCAGATGCACCTGCCCTGCTAACCTATACTGGGTGGCAACTATACTGGCTTCTTCTACTGGAGGCACCTACCTAGCTAACCTATACTGGATGGCAACTTATACCAGAGGCCTCTACCTAGCTAACCTATACTGGGTGTCAACTATCCTGGCTACTTATAACGGAGGCACCTACCTAGCTAACTAACCTATACTGGGTGGCAACTATACTGGCTAATTCTACTGGAGGCACCTACCTAGCTAACCTATAATGGGTGGCAACTACACTGGCTAATTCTACTGGAGGCACCTACCTAGCTAACCTATAATGGGTGGCAACTACACTGGCTACCTATACTCAAATAATGGTTGCATGTTTAATTTCATCAAAGTATATTAATCTAAATTCAGGGGGTACTTGGCTGGAACTGAATTGGGATAGGGGCTACTTGGATCAAAAAAGCTGAGAAACACTGAGTTAGAATAATGTGATTAGGTACAGCACAGGGATGTAAACAGGCCCACAGAATTGAATAGGCAGTGAGTTGATATGCAGAATTATTTTACAACACAACTGATGCACTGTGAACTAGCCCTAAGAGTTAAACAGCTGAATAGATTGTCATGACACTTGACGACTTTAATGGTGAGGATTTATTTTCTTTTGAAACGTTTTGCACATCTTTGCAGCTGTTATATTTCTAGATGTGTGACACTGCTGCCTGGCTTACTGACCTTTAGTAGAAGACCCCAAATCACCCAGCATGACTATGATCTCACTAGGCTTTGCAATGTTGGGACACAGAAATCAACGCCCAAAGGGCTGCAAAAGCACAAGTCAATGACCATGATGAAGTGGAAGGAACCCCCCCCCCCCCCCCCCCCCATGAGCATGTGTTTGTTACCTATAGTAAAGTGTGTTGGTATACAGTATACCTTTTTAAGCCCGTGCCCTTACAGATGTTCAGGTACTAAAGCAAGTGTCTCTGTATGCTGTTGAACTTAATTCTAGTGAAATACAGCGTGCTCCTACTGGACAGCAATGTGCCTAATTTGTCAATTGTGTGTAGTTGCAGATTCAGAAAGAACAGCAAACACATGGTATTCCACTGGAACCCGTTTATCCCATTTCCACCAGTGTTTAAAGGATACCCGAAGTGACATGTGACATGATGAGATAGACATGTGTATGTACAGTGCCTAGCACACAAATAACTATGCCGTGTTCCTTTTTTTCTTTCTCTGCCTGAAAGTTAAATATCAGGTATGTAAGTGGTTGACTCAGTCCTGACTCAGACAGGAAGTGACTACAGTGTGACTCTCACTGATAAGAAATTCCCCTTTGTATCCCTTTCTTGTTCTCAGAAACCATTTTCTGCTAGGAAAGTGTTTTATAGTTGGAATTTCTCATCAGTGAGGGTCACACTGTAGTCACTTCCTGTCTGAGTCAGCCACTTACATACCTGATATTTAACTCTTTCAGGCAGAGAAAGAAAAAAAGGAACACGCCATAGTCATTTGTGTGCTAGGCACTGTACATACCCGTGTCTGTCTCATCATGCCACTTCGGGTATCCTTTAAATTGTTTTGCTAAATAGGCAAATGCACTGCTGCATGTTTCATTTTTATTATTTTAGAAACAACCCATGCAGTGGAATGCAAATGACAGGTACAGGTTAGGTGGCCTATGCTATAAATAAGTTTGCCATTAATCCCTGCAGTGAGTCATGATGAAATGAAGGGATTGGCTTTTTCTCAATAATAGTGGTGTTTCATTATGAATATTTTAACTGCAAATTAAGAATACATGAACAAGAACAATAGATGTACAGTCTATTTATTTTAAGTAAAAAGACAGGGTTACCTCTAGGAAAGAATAAAGTATTTGGCACATTATTTATCTGACAGCTTTTAGTACACATTTTAAACAGAATAAAGGAGATGCATATGAATACACTTCACTATTAGGCTGTGGCATACATTTTGAAGGACTTTAAATGTGATGCCATAGCCATAAACCTGACAAACATCACTGCGTTGTCAAAGAGGCAGGTAGCATTTTCTGGGAGTGTGCACACAATGGGAAAGGGAATCCACACAGGAGGATGTGAGGGAAAACTGTATCTATGACACACTGCACTGAACACACAGATGTTGATTATCAAATGCTGCAACGGCGCAAAGACAACAGATGAGAGTGGATGCAACAGGTTTCCCTCCAGCTCGCATTATGCAGAGATGGTGAGGGATTCAGAGACAGCAGGCTATTTAAAAGCAATATGCTTTTCATCAAGTCTGCTTCCAAAAGGCAGTATTATTTTTTTTTAAAGCGCTAATAGATTATGTGAGGTTCATTAAGGATGGGGGGTAAATAGCAAAAAAGAGAGAACAAATACAAAAATAACAGAAGAAAAGGAGCACCCTAACAAAAAGAACTTCCAATGTACAAGGTGAGGTAATAGATGCAATAGGAAAAAAAAGAGAATGGTTCTACAAAGAGGTATAGCTAAAGCAATAGGCATTGATGCAATCTTTTAATAAAGACCTATGGCAAGGAAAGATCCTAAACTTATTTCCTGAATGCCCTGATGTTTATGGAACTAATGTGAGCACACAGCTGGTGCGATGAACAGTCACAGCTGGGCCGCCTGAGTTTCAGGGTTCAATAGCTGCAAGAAGCTCTGCCACCCCGAAACCACAGATAAAGATTTTCCAACTTCAAAAAAAGAGACAGAAATGTTTGCCCAGCTCCGGGTAGGCACGGAATTGCAGAGATTCTTTCTATGTAGAAGCTTCTTGAAGAACTAATGTCCAAAACCTTGCTCACACGCAGCGTTGCATCACAGTAAGATCTCACGCTGCTCCCCCATTGCAGTGGCCATTAGTGTATACGAGACTGGCCATGTTACCTGCGGTACGACAATGTGGCGGAAGTGGTTTCTGACAATGCAGGGGGGATGCAGCCTCTGCAGTGCGTTGCTGAGTGGTACGAGTGGTATTTGCTTGGCAGGCATTTGCATTGAAATCTACAGCAAAGCAACAATCTATTTAGATGGTTGTGGTGGCGGTGCAGTGTGCATGCGCTGATCGGGTGAAACACTGTGCTTCCTGTCCAGTAGGGAGTACGTCACGGTTTGGGGGGGTTATATATATTAACCTGTCGTTGCACTCTGCCGCAAGGTAATGTGTACAAAGGAATGGTGGGGTGCAATTGTCCTGCCTCACACCATATGTGAAATCAGTCACAAAGAACCTGGTTTAGGGTCCAGGCATTGGCCATTTCCTGCACCACTGATGAGGTTAACAGGACGACGGTGTTCTCCACCCCCAACCTACAGGAAGTGATGGGAGCATTCAGTTAAGTGTGTATTATTGTACTTCTGCAATTCCAATTCACTTGACATGAGCATCAGATTGTACATGGCAAATGGTCGTTCTACAAATAATGGCTGTCATGGCCAGAGTACTACTTATTAATGTGGGGATTTGCGCCCAAAGTAGCAAAGTGGTTATTAAAAGAAAAATATTCTGTTCTCCATGGCATTCTAATCATGGAAAAATGATTTTCCAGTTTTGGCAGGTGAAATTTGGGAATCTTTAAAGTGCCATTTTCTAAATGTGACAGTTAACTTACTGCTGATAATCACAGGCAATAGTGTCAAACACAGGGTCTTATAGAGCCTTCCCTATCCTCTCCTGATCCCCTCATTGTGGCAGCAGCTCCTTGGCCCGAATCCCTGGCAGCGGGGCCTTTGGGAGCAGAGTCCTACTGAAGACAGGCAGCTCCATACTGCGCATGCGGGAGGCGCCGCTTGCGCGTGCTCAGTATAGTGTGGCCTGTCTCTGGGAGCACTCGGGCTCCCGAAGACTCCCCTCGGCTTAGCCTAGTAAAATCACTGCTCACACTTCAGCGATTCAGAGTGATCGGTGCTTTAAGCACTGTACTGCGCTCGCTCCAGAATCTCGGCAAAATGCTGCATGTCAAGCGTTTTGCAATTGGTGCTAATCACCTGAGATCGCCACCAATTGCAGCAGTGAGATCATTGCCATATACTTTCTATTGCACTAGTGCTTTAAAAAGCACTAGCGCTTCCGCGATTAGCGGGAATAACCCGCTAATCGCTCAAGTGTGAACAGGTACTCAGTGTGTCAATGTGTGCGATTCTAGCTGATAAGATGTCAACACTTCATAAACTTTGAATAGCACCACAGTGTGCAAAACAGTGTCCATTACAATGCCACTTGTTAGTGTGAAAGTACCCGTACCCATTATACTTTCATTAGCCCTTACACTGCTTCAATAGCTGCAAACCTGTTTCATCACATTGCAAATACAAGGCTTTTTTGCTGGATAACTTATGATCTACTTCCCGAAAAAGTTAGTAAATCAGAACCTCGGTGTTGCAACTTTATTTAGTATCATTTATTAAACAAGGTGCATGCAACAATGAACCACATCTGATTTTCATAAATTTGGTCTTTAATAAACTGAAAATCTCTAGATGCAAGTTATGTTTTTTTTTATAGTAACTTGCAGTATGACAATGTGATAATCTACCATTATAAAAATACAAGGAATGGTCTTCCATTTCTTAGTAGTTACTACTACATCAGTCTATTTCAAATGCGAAAAGACAACTCTAGTTAACCATAATAGCACAATATACTACTAAAGGACCACTATCAGGGAAAAACTGTAAAATTTAAAAGTAAACACATACAAACAAGAAGTATGTTTACCAAAGAGTAAAATGAGCTATAAATTATTTTTTTCATTTGCTGCTGTCACTCACAGTAGTTAGTAGAAATCTGAAAGAACTGACAAGATTTTGACTAGTCCATCCCTTTGTGGGGGATGCTCAGTATTTCAGTTATTCTTTACAAAAGCCCTACCTGGAAAGGCTCTCTATAGAGATGCAGAACCCCTCCCCCCGCACACCATTCCGCACGCCATTAAGCAAGAGAGCCCTAAAAATACCCTGTGAGGTTACAGGCTAGTCCAAAACCTGTCAGATTTCTACTAACTACTGTAAAGGCACAGCAACAAAGGAGAAAAGTAATTTTCTCGACTTCGTGTAACACCCAGGTTATGCATATGCATCATGGTGGGAGGGTCAAGTACTTGATAATTTGCATGCAATTTATTATTGATACCAACATCCTCCAATGGTAGTTAGGCTCTGCACACTTGTGCAGGTAGTCATTTGCATGCAGTTTGTCCGTCCCTTTTTTCACAGTGTACAAAAATAAAAAGTAAAGTCATTTATAGCTCATTTTACTCTGGAAGAAACATGTTTATTTGCATTTGTTTTCATGTATTTTCAATTTTACGCAATAGTGGTCCTTAAAATCAATTTAGATGCCAGAAGCTTTCTACTAGGCTGTTAGTTACTATTAATCGCTTGTGATGTTGCAACATAAGTGTATCTTATCTCTAGTATGCACATTGTGACTGTACATTTATTGCATTACCACAAAAGGATTTTACCTTGAGCGTGAGCTATAGGTTTCCTCTTTTAAAAAGAATATGTGAGCACCTACTAAATAGAGAAGCAATTACATCATATAAGGCGGAGAAGGTTGTTAAGCTATTACATGCAACAACTCCCCAGGGATTAGACTACTGCTGCTCTGTAGCAGTTCAAAGCTGTTTAGCATGTCATCCATTATTGATGGGTGTCACCCAAAAGGTGTAATCAACAACCAGAGCAGCTAATAAGTTGTTGAGGAGGGCTAATTACCTAGCACAGACACCACTGCATATTTGATCTACCACTTCCTTTCTCCATAGATGGTACTAAACTAATACTTCACAAACATCCCATATATAAACGCTGGCAAGTACATGGCAACTCAAACAGACTGGAAATGCTGTTTGGAAGTTATATGTCATGATTGTCATATCTATAGTTTTTAAAGTGGACTTACAACCAAAACAGAGTGCTACAAAGAAATAAATAACTGAAGAGCAATATCCACAATGGTGGTACAGACATCAGCCAAACCTTATTTTTTATTAGAGCAGAGAAAGGGTTAACATTTCGGCCAGATTGTTATGCTGTACGTGCCCTATTTAATTCTGCTCTGTTTATGTCCCAGCGATAAGGTCACTGAAAACAGGAAATTAGGTAAAATATGCAGGAATTCAAATAAACATGAATACAAATTTGAGAAGTGGGGCAATAAGGATTTAAAAAAAAAAACTTCCTTAAAGGGGAACTTCAGCCTAAACAAACATACTGTCATTAAGTTACATTAGTTATGTTAATTAGAATAGATAGGTAATATAATCTTTTACCCACCCTGTTTTAAAAGAACAGGCAAATGTTTGTGATTCATGGGGGCTGCCATCTTTGGCATGGGGCAGCCATCTTTTTGGTTGAAAGGAGGTGACAGGGAGCATGAGACACAGTTCCAACTGTCCTGTGTCCTGATTACCCCTCCCAGCTGCACACGCTAGGCTTCAAATGTCAAATTCAAAATGTAAAAAAAAAAATTGCACCAAAACAGCAGAACGAGAACAACAACATTAGAAATCCCATCATGCTTTGCACAGCATAAGGGGAAAACTGCCCGGGCAGTTTTCTTCTGTACAGCTAAAAATGAGGCTTGTATAAGAGAAACAAAGTTCTGATGCTGTGAAACTGTTTAACACCAAGCCTTTTCAGTGCTGCTGAGCCGATTTTTAGTCTGGAGGTTCACTTTAAGCTAAATACTCATCACAAAGACTGCGGAAGATGGATGCCACAATCAATTGTTCCTCAATCCCTCTTCTGCAATTGCGTACCGAGGAAAATGATTCAAGTGATTGAATGATTGAGGCAATTAGTGCGAGTGTCAATGGCAAATCGGAACAACCATCTGCGACTGGATCCGTCATAGCAGTCATTGTAAACGAATGATTATCGCGCGTAATCGGCCACCGTTGAACATCGCTTAACATACTTTTGTTAAACGATGTTGCACAATCGTTCAGGAAAATCGCTTAGTGAGTATGGGGGCCGTCACAGTCTTTTTAATGTATACATTGCAAAAGCTATTACGTTCACAATAAAGCTATATAGACTCCATGGAGTTTTGTTTTTTCTATATACAAAAGGTACGGGACATCAACCTGGATTATTTTGGAAAATATATAGCTCGTCTCACCTATAAAAAGGATATATCAACAAAACAAAAAACATAGGGAGCTCTAAAGCTGAGCATATTGTAACTTTATTTACCAGATCCTAAATACAAACCTACGCACTACAAAAATTAAAAACCCCCATTAAAAAATGGTGAAGCATATAGTGAAAAAAGGCTGACAAATTCCTCATCGGAGTGCACTCCTATTAATAAGACTTGCATTTATAAATACTTGTAAATCTTCGGGCCCAATTAGATCAATGCTTCCAATACTTAGATGTCGGATGGAAGATGTCAGACAATTATTCCTCAGAATTGGCAGTCACCCCATATGCCTTATTAAAGCAAGCATATATGCATTTACGCATTCATTACTGACCAATAAGGTCAAACCTCAATCAGAACACTTCTGTGGTCAGAACAACTTCTGTAATCAGCAAGCCAACTCAAACTCACGTGACCATGTTATACCTGTAGTTCCGATTGATGTCTGGTTATCCTGGCGGGATGTCATAAGACATATCTCAACCGCTTTGGATGTCTCTATTCCAGGCTTGGCAGCTGTGAAATGGTGACGCTCGCTGGCCCGCTTCTACACGGCATACAGCCGCATCAATCTGTGTCTGAGAGGAGGAATGGGGAGGAGGAATTTCACCTAAAACCCAACTAAAAATATAAAAGAAGGAAGGGCAATGGCTAGTTTAGCATGATCGTGCATTTCTCTCCACCACTGCCTCCATTTTCTGTAGTGTAGGGCCTGTGAGACGGTGCCAAGACAACCAAGCCCATGTCTGCTAGGACCACAGTCCTTCATCCCTCAGATTAAAGAAAGCCAGTTACCTGGCTGTTATGCTGAGCTTTAGTTTTTGAGTCACAAACCGGCAACAAACATGGCAATGGAGTCAGACCAGGGTCAAAGCAACTGACGTGTATGTTCATTCTGAATCAGTGCCAAGTATTAGAGGTACAACATTAGCACAGAAATCAGGGAACTAGCATTGTTTATTAGAGAATTAAAGTGGACCTGAACTTACACACAGGACAGAAAGAAAACAGAGAGAGGCACCATGTGTGTATTTAGAAAGTTCAGCCTGTCTAATTTCCCCTCATCTATGCCTAATCACAAATTGTAATTTGCTCTCTCCCCTATGTCACCAGACTGCCGCGGCAGAGAAGTATTTAAAAGCACAGGAATTTAACGATAATACTGTAGATGTATGGTAGGATTTGTATCAGCTGTAACAAAAATGTTTTTATTTAAAGGT
The DNA here is from genome assembly GCF_040937935.1 of Hyperolius riggenbachi. Classification (NCBI taxonomy): domain Eukaryota; kingdom Metazoa; phylum Chordata; class Amphibia; order Anura; family Hyperoliidae; genus Hyperolius; species Hyperolius riggenbachi. The sequence continues at coordinate 127,618,853 of NC_090655.1, read as the reverse complement.
TATTATGCTGTTGCGTATCTTTTAGAGCAGAGAGGAAGTTCTGAGTTCAGGTCCACTTTAGGATGGCAGCCTTCATTTTACTCTCACTTAAAGCGGACCAAAACCAAAAATTTTTTTGAATTCAAAATATTTAGTTGCACCACTCTGACACACTCAAAGATAAATAAACACTCCTTTAAGCCTATGAGCATTTCAGTGCATGCTTTTCACCCTTCTCTTTTCATAACTAGGGTTATACAGGTGGCAGCCATTACTTCTGAGATTAGTAGGAGGATTTAGATCATGGGTGTGTTTGTCATCAGCTACCCTCGCACACAGGGGCATTGTCTATGTGAAATCTCACACAAGCTCAGATCACCTCCCCTGTGACATCATCAGTAGCAGCCTGTGTTTTGTTTTTTTATCTCCTCCACCAGTTTGCCGGAAAAATCCCGGTAATATGAAAGGAAGGGAGGGGTTCCTCCAATAATTGTAAAATGTTTTATATTTGTCATCATGCAGCTGAAAAAAGGCTGCTATTATAATTTAGAAAATAGATTTTATTTCTGAAATCTTGTATTTTTAATTTAGGTCTGCTTTAAGGTTCTTTAGATTGAATGTAAATTAAAAAATTGTCCGGTATCCGTAGAAGTGGAGCCATAGTGCTAGCTGATATGTACTGGAAGCATGAACTGGGAGGGCTCACATACCCTATAGCAGTGTGTGTGTGTGTGTGTGGGGGGGGGGGGGGGGGGGGGGGGGTGAAAGATGCATAGTAGCATCAGCACTAGTCCTCATCTATTAAATTTTTTTCTGTGTTGCGGTTAACGGATAGCAAGTATGTACCTCACTGCATCAACCTGCATTACCAGAATTTAAATACATCTCATAATCACAGATTCAGATTATAAAATATAATTCCTTTTCAACATTTTTTTTCCAAAAGTTGCTATGACCTTTACCTGAAGCGAGATATTGAAAGCGGTAGAGAAAATGCTAATAGAATCTTTTATGGAGTTGGTGGACAATGTAAGCATGATGAGGGTATTATTTAGCGCAGTGTGCATTTCACTTTCTTTTCTTTAAAGGAAGATACAAGTTCTACTAGATGAATTCCTGAAGAGTCAGGGGTTCATTTGGCAATCTAAAACCTAAATGAGTTTGTCTTTTGAAATACATTACTTGACCTGCCAATACAAAGCAACAAATGCCATGATTGAAAATAGAGACTCCTTTGTACTTTGTTAAACCGTCAACTCAATCTGCTTAGGGCCAGTGAAAATGGGACCTCTGTTGCCATAACAACAGTCAATACTGTTTGAAGTAAATGCTGTAGTCATAGTGACGACTCTCTCTTTCTGCAAATGCGCAGCCACTGCATGATCCAAAATCATTCTACAGTGAAATCCAGTACAAGTCTTTCACTTGCTATGAGCATAGGTCATTAAATTAGATACGCTCACTTTCACCAATGTGATTTCCACTGGCCATATTGAAGATGTATTCTTGAACCAGAGGGAAATTAAAAATTCTAAAAACCATGCAGTGCGACTTTCCTAGAGATGTCTGATAACAGCATTCGGCTAAGCAGAGCAGCTGAGGAAAATGTATGTTAGGCTTTGCCTCCCCTGATGACCTCCCCTTCTCTGTACATTGACTGGTGATTTTGTTATTTATATAGCCCACCTCATGACGCTGGTGCATGGCTCTAGGCTTGTGCACTTAGCCTTCTGGCTAGTGGCGTCCTCCCCATCATCCCATGAGGGGATCTTCAGTGGGCAGCTTTTTTTTTTTTTTTTTTAGCAGCAGCATTTTGTGTAGAATTTGGTGTCAGATAGTGCTGCCACATTTCATATTTAATACTACAGCAGGTGATATCTTCGCAGTTATACCACCTATACACCTCAAATTTGGAGGATAGGGAGCGGGACCCACAAACTACATATGTGCCGAATTGCAGCCCTACTGGGCAATTTGGCACAGACGTAGTTCAGGGTTCCCCCTTCCTACCCTCCATATTTGGGATGCATAGGTGGTATAACTGCGAAGATATCACTTGCAAAAGTAGCACAATCTGACACAGAATTCCACACACAATGCTATTAAAAAAAGCTGCCCATCAAAGATTCCCTCGTGGGATGATGGACAGGACGTCACTAACCAGTAAGCTAAGCGCACAAATCTACAGACGCAGACCAGTGTCATGAGATGGGTGGGGCTTATACTTTACAGGAGAAATATCAGGAAATGCTGGATTTTAATGCCAGAAATACCGGTCTTTCCCTGGTAAAGGGGACATAAGCTACCCGCTGGCGTTGAGTTATTTTTAACTTACAGTTCCTTTTTAATCATATTTGAATGTAGAAAAGTAGTGTCTCTACAGTTTGGTATAACAGTATGCCCAACAGAAAGCAAAGGAGAGAGTGGCTTCATCAATAAAATGAAAGGATAGGCAGCTGTGTCAAAGGCAAAAGCCCATCTCCAAGCAGCTCTATGTTTCTGGGACAACAGATGCCAATATTAAGGTCCAAGGGATTGTACCAAACTTTACTTGAAGCAGCTGCAAGAAGAAATTCCTCCCCAGAATAGACAGAAGGACAGTAGGGAAATGGTAGTCAAAAAGTCGAGGACAACCTCCAAATGAAAGGTACACATGCTAGGGCTGGGCTTCCCAAAGCTGTCCTCAAGTACCACTAACAGTGCACCACAAACATTTACAGGTGAGGTAATTAGTGTCTCAGCAGAACTGATTAACTACCTCTGTGGATTTCCACAAAACACGCACTGTTGTTGGTACTTGAGAACAGGGTTGGGAAGACCTCTGCTGGAGGACCGACAGCCAACGCAGTTGTTAAGGACTGACTTAGCCCAGAATCTAGGGACTGAACCCCTAGGCCTCTTTCACAGTGGGACGATGCGTTTGAAAGTTGCAGAACGTGCTCCTAATGCAGCGCATGTAGGTCAAGAAATTGGACGTCATTTTGCACTGCGTTATGTGTCTCTTGGTGTGCCGTTTTCATCGCATACTGATGGAACGAAAACGGCACATGCTTTACATTTAACCCTCCTGGCGGTCTATTAAAAACGCCAGGAGGCAGCGCAGCAGTTTTTTTTAATTTTTAAATCATGTAGCGAGCCTAGGGCAGGTGGCAGTCATCATGAGGCTTTAAAGGGGAAATGAAGTAAGCGGTATACGGAGGCTGTCATATTTATTTCCTTTTTATCAATACCAGTTGCCTGGCAGCCCTGCTGGTCTATTTCTCTGCAGTAGTATCTGAATAACACCAGAAACAAGCATGCAGCTAGTCTTGTCAGATCTGACTTTAAAGTCTGAAACACCTGATCTGCTGCATGCTTGTTCAGGGGCTATGGCTAATAGTATTAGAGGCAGAGGATCAGCAGGGCTGCCATGCAACTGGTATGGATTAAAAGGAAAAATATGTGGCAGCCTCCGTATACCTCTTACTTCAGTTCCCCTTTAAGTTCTGTATACATGCTGGACCAGCATCCCTTGAAAAAAAAAACACAAGACAATGGTTCTGCCCAGAAACATTAAAAAAGGGGGGGACCAATGTCCGTAAAATACAGCGATCAACCATGTAGCCCGATCCAGGGTAGTGGATCAGTTTGGACGATAATCAGCATTAGCAGTTTTTATCAAATGATAAACAACAACTTCGTTCAAACATCTTCAGTTCACATTTTCACATTCAGTTAGCCAGCACCTATTCAGTCGGAGACCTTAGGCAAGTCTCCCTAACACTGCTACTGCCTATAGAGCGTGTCCTAGTGGCTGCAGCTCTAGTGCTTTGAGTCCGCCAGGAGAAAAGCGCGATGTAAATGTTATTTGTCTTGTCTTTGTCTATCTTCCAACAAGCATCTTCAGTTTAGCTTTTGCTAATGTTCCTGTTGGTAGTTGAGAGGTGATCGAGTGTGTATGGAGCTTACAAGGTCCATCAGTGTCAGATCCAATTATGTTTTTGAGTGATAGCGAGCTCAGAAAGGCTCTACAACTACAATAAATAAAAACTCAAGACTGGAATTTGCTGCAGTACTGGCAAGCCAAAATGCTTCTGAGAAAATGTTCTTTGGATAAATGAAACTAACTTGAGGTATTTGGTAAGTTAGTTGTATGCTCACAAAAAAATAAAAAAAAAAGCTTCCACACAGAACACCACCATACCTACTGTGAAACATGGAAAGGCTTGGTTGGATTTTGCTGAATTTGCCACTGGTTTGTGCATCTATTAAAATAACTGAAACATTCAGTTTGGAGAATGCACTCTTCCCGCCAGACATAGCGGACGCAGTTTGCTCAAGAACAGCGTTCAGTTGATATAGGAATGACTTGCAAAGCCAGCCTACTTACACTCAGCTGTTTTGCAGTATCTTTTGAGCACACAGAAATCTCAGATTAGTAAGCTTTTTCTACTGTGATGCAGCAACTTTTGAAAAATTTGCTGCAGTGAAAAAAGTTCTACATATCTAAAGGCAATGGCACATATGAGGCTCTTTAGTGCAGAGACGTGTCACAACTACAAAGTCTTCTGCTACTGGCAAACATTTGTAGCTCAGAGACATTTTATTTTTACCTATGTCAGAAATTCTCTAACACTGACATGTCACTAGACCAGAGACTTATCGCAGCTTCAAAATCTGTAATTACCCTCCAACCAACTACAGCCTTGGCGCAGAGCTGGCATGGCAAATGACAGAGCTATGCTCAAGTATGGGAACAGCAAAAATACCAAGATAATGGAGAATTTGGCGACTTCCCCATTACTGTAGTATTATATCGTCTTCATCTTCCTGCACAGTTAAACTTCATACTGTATTTAACCCATTACTGTGTGTGGAGATATATTGAGGTGCTGATGATATTAAGGATAACAGGAACATATTCTTTCATTTTTTTCTGCCAGAAGGGAGCAGGTTACCTTGAGTTGCTTGGGGCAAGGAAATGGGTGATTGTCTTGACCATATGAGGTGCTTTGAGTCTGTATGCAGTTCCTCTGAGAGTGCTAATGGGATTATCTGCCTGGCTTTTGAACTCAGGAGACGGCCCATTGTCTCAATACACAAAGCAAGAGGACCAGAGCCTGGAGACTAACACAGGAACGTTTGAAATGTACATGACAGGCTATTAGAAATTGGTGAAGTCCTGTTGATACCATTTTTTACCTGTGGAAATTAAATCATTAGTGGAGGTGCAAAACTATACCTGTAAATTACATTTAATAAAACGGAGACAGGAAAAAGCCTTGATCAAGTTTTCACCTGGAGTTGAAAGACTCACTTCACAATCTTTGATGTATAGACTTTTACCTGGAAATGGAATATGTCTGAGATTTAATTAAAACCTAGTTCCTCCCCTCCCCAAGGAAGTTGCAGCCTCCAGGCGTAGCTCAGAGTATAAAAAGCAGAGGCACATGCCTAGTGACCATCTGCTCTGGGAGTTAGCGCATAGCTAGAGTCGATCTCGACTTCCGGTCGAACAAGCGGCAAGCTCCTGCCGACAACGTTGAGACCTTCAAGTTGGTAACGTTTTTTTAATCCCCATTTTTATTTTACGCAAATATCCGTGTGTGTTATCTTTGTAACTTTTATCTTGTAACTATTTTTACTTTGTTTTTTGTAATCTTTTTGTATATATTAAGTTCTGCATTGTTCTATGTTTTTCTAGAATATTAAATTATTATTTAATAAGTTTGACTTCTGCCGTACTAAACTAACACTCATAGCCTAGAAGAGACTGAAGTGTAACCGTGTATAAGTTCATGCCTAATTGCACGCTTGAGCAACACTACCGTATGAAATTGTAATTGCATTGTGTGTGGGGGCGTTTGTCATACGTTGGCCTAAGCGCGCAGCTGACCCAACGTACGAACAACGCCAGTGCGAGTAGCGACAGCAGAGTGGCTAACAGTATCGTTCGGAACGACTGTTAGTGGGTCTTTGCTTCATGACAGTGTAAGATTGCAACTGTGTGTGTGTGTGGGTGCGTGGCGTTCCCGTATTTGGCCTAAGCGCAAAGCTGACCCAAATCCGAAAACGCGGAGTGCACGCTGAGGACTCGACAGCAGAGTGGAAGTGTCTAGCGAACCGCTAGTGGTGGCAGTGAGAGGTGTTCTGAGGGGTCCCAGCCTTGTTTTAGCTTGACTAAGGCTGCTTCCCCTCTCAATCTGGTCAAACCCGCAGTCGGGAACCGTATACGCAGGCGTGCCGCGGGCCGGTTCCTGACATAATTGGCTGGCAGTGGTGGGATCGTTTAGTACATTAGTACGCAGTTTAGCTCGCTATTCTGAGTACTAAAGGCTGGAAGCTTGCTAGAAGCAACTAGCCTACAGAAGTCTACTCAGTGCAGAATCTATATACGTTTTTTTTTGGTTCAAAGATACACACTTGGTGTTTGCTTTCCCTCCCCCCTTTTTTCTTTTTATTTTGAGCAACACAATGGCTCAGAAAGCATCCAGCTATGCAAGGCAAAACAAAGAGATACTCCTCAACCTGTGTGAGCACAAAGGCATCGAGACGGTGAGCGGCCAGACTAAGGAGCAGTTAGTTCGTGCGCTCGAGGAGTATGATGAGGCAGAGCAAGCCCGTGCTTCAACGTCAGTGGATGCAGCTCACGACACGCCAGAGGAGGAATCGCTCCCGCTACAGGATGCGAGTGGAGACGATGTCCTGGATGATCCACCGAACACTGAGATGACATCTCTGGAAGCTGATCTACAGCTACTGAACTCGGCTGATCCTGAACTGCGCCTAAAGCTGATCCTACTGCACCGACAGGCAGAGAAGGAACAAGCGGCACAGCGACTCCAGGCCGAGAGGGAACAAGCTGCACAGCGACTCCAGGCCGAGAGGGACAGACTCCAGGCCGAGAGGGAACAAGCTGCACAGCGACACCAGGCCGAGAGGGAAAGTGCTGAACGGCAACACCAGCTGGAGCTGGCTAAACTTCAGCAGCAGAACCGGTCTGCTGGACCCGCAGAACGCGAAGGTGAGCGAGTCCACCGAATCCCCCTGGATAAGTTCCCCGCTATGGACAAGGACTCTGACATAGACACTTTCCTACAGGGGTTTGAAAGGGCTTGTCGGCAGTATGGGGTGCCCCGTGAGCAGTGGGCAAGATACCTCACACCAGGGCTGAGAGGCAAGGCCCTGGAGGCGTTTGTGAGTCTCCCCCAGGAGGAAGAAACAGACTTTGAGGCAATTAAGAAAGCCATCATTGCACGATACCACCTCACGCCAGAGGCGTATCGAAAACGTTTCAGGACAGTGCAGCGAGGTCCTAATGACAGTTACCTGGATCACGCGTGCAACCTGCGCACTGCCTTCCAGCAGTGGTTAAAAGGACTGTCAGTCAAAACCTTGGATGCCCTGCAGGAGCTGATGATAAAAGACCAGCTCCTACACACCTGTCCTGTTGAGGTCCGGCTGTTTGTGCTGGATCGAGAACCAAAGACAGTGGATGAGGCTGCGGAAATGGCCGATGCCTACACCGCCCATAGAGCACCTGAGTCCCGGAGGACTACTACGCCCAGCTGGAGAGGAGAACAGATTGCTAAACCTGTTTCACTCAGCACCCAGCGGAGGCAAGCACCGCTGTCTCCTGGATTCAAGCAACCTGACACTCGGAAATGCTTTGTATGTGACAGGGTGGGTCATATCAGCACGACTTGCCCAGAGAGGAAGAGGGAGGCCCCAAAATCCAGTGAGACCTCAAACGCCAGTGAAGTCCCAACGGCTTTGTGTGTTACCAGGAATGCCACTGGCTATGCAGAGAATCTGCAGCTTGTCACGGCTGGGGGTACAGTTGCCACTGGGCTGAGAGACACTGGAGCAGAAGTGACTCTCATACATCCCCAGCTTGTGAACCCGGAGCAGTACATACCTGGGAAAATGATTGCTGTCAGAGGAATTGGGGGTGTCACCCCAGCAATACCCACCGCCTTGGTCCACCTGGATTGGGGGGCCCGCAGCGGACTGAAAGAAGTTGGGGTAACCGACAAAATCCCCACCAACGTTTTGCTGGGTACTGACCTGGGACGGTTAGTGGCCCGGTATGAGCCTGCTCCAAACCCTGTGGAGCCTGCATCCCCAGCAGAAGTTCAGGACTCTTGCAAGGTACTGTTTGATAATGCTGTGCAAGTGGGGAGTGCTGGTGAGGCCCCAGGGGCTATGGACTGTATACTAGGAGCCAGCCCTAGTGATTCTCCAGTGCCTAGGCCTGGAGTGGGGCCTGTTGATCCAGAGAATGCCGAAACTGATGATGTCCTTTATGACGCACGGACTATCGAGGCGATCGATGCAGGAACTGTTGATGATACTTGTGAAGTGCTGAGTAGCAATGTGTGTAATGATACAGATAATGTGGATGTTTTATGTGATGTTATAAATGTCAATATGTATAAGACGGACAATGTTGATATCATATGTGTTGTGCTACATAATGATGCTTGTCCTGTGGACACTCCGTCGGCTGCAGGAGTAACCAGCAATGGTCGCTGGGCTGCAGCAGATGGACTGTCCACTGAAGGGGCAGACGGCACCAGGCCGGGTCTTCCCCCTTCCGATGTTTTTAAGACCAAAGGTGATGTGGTTTGTGATACGGGTAATGTGGACGCTCCCTCCGCTGCAGTGGTAACCCGCAGCTCTAGCGGGTCTACAGCACAGGGACTGTCCACCGAAGTGGCAAATGTTGCTGGGTCAGCCACATCCAATCCGGAACCTGGCCTGGAGGGCCCAGGAGCCTCTCCGTCTGCAGCCTTCCTGGAATGTGTGACAGGCAGCACTGAGCTCTCTGGGGCTGTTCGATTTGACAGCAGCCTGGAAGAGCTCAGGGGGCTAGCCAGCAGGGCACCAGCTGGGAGGGGCGGGCTGAGAGGGTCCTGGGAAGTTATTCCCTCTGAGCTGTCCGAAGTGGAGGAGGCAGACCGGCGGATAATCGTTCCCCAAAGGGACCGAGAGATAGCTCCTGCCACTATAGAGGAAGTGCGTGTAGCGACGGTTGGAACCCTTCCCCAGCTGCAGCACTGTCTCTATGGTCGCCAATTCACGGTTGTCACTGACTCACATTCCCCTGGTTGGTTACGTCAGGTTGCCAAGGGCAACGACACATTGCAGCAACCTGACCTAGCTTTCCACTCGTGTAGCTTGGAGCTAACTGACAGGTGGGGAACCCTCCTGAAAATGCTAAAGGGTTACCCCACCCGGCCAGGCCGTCAATGTAGGCTTTGGCAGGATGATTCGTTAGATTCACCTGCCAGCGCCATCTGGAAGGGGAGCAATCATGGGAATGCTGACGGACTGTCCCGTCAAGCAGAACCAACAATGTAGGTGCTGGCAGGATAATCTGGGAAGATCATCTGCCTTGCACCAAGTTAACGGCGGAGGTGTGGAGATATATTGAGGTGCTGATGATATTAAGGATAACAGGAACATATTCTTTCATTTTTTTCTGCCAGAAGGGAGCAGGTTACCTTGAGTTGCTTGGGGCAAGGAAATGGGTGATTGTCTTGACCATATGAGGTGCTTTGAGTCTGTATGCAGTTCCTCTGAGAGTGCTAATGGGATTATCTGCCTGGCTTTTGAACTCAGGAGACGGCCCATTGTCTCAATACACAAAGCAAGAGGACCAGAGCCTGGAGACTAACACAGGAACGTTTGAAATGTACATGACAGGCTATTAGAAATGGGTGAAGTCCTGTTGATACCATTTTTTACCTGTGGAAATTAAATCATTAGTGGAGGTGCAAAACTATACCTGTAAATTACATCTAATAAAACGGAGACAGGAAAAAGCCTTAATCAAGTTTTCACCTGGAGTTGAAAGACTCACTTCACAATCTTTGATGTATAGACTTTTACCTGGAAATGGAATATGTCTGAGATTTAATTAAAACCTAGTTCCTCCCCTCCCCAAGGAAGTTGCAGCCTCCAGGCGTAGCTGAGAGTATAAAAAGCAGAGGCACATGCCTAGTGACCATCTGCTTTGGGAGTTAGCGCATAGCTAGAGTCGATCTCGACTTCCGGTCGAACAAGCGGCATGCTCCTGCCGACAACGTTGAGACCTTCAAGTTGGTAACGTTTTTTTAATCCCCATTTTTATTTTACGTAAATATCCGTGTGTGTTATCTTTGTAACTTTTATCTTGTAACTATTTTTACTTTGTTTTTTGTAATCTTTTTGTATATATTAAGTTCTGCATTGTTCTATGTTTTTCTAGAATATTAAATTATTATTTAATAAGTTTGACTTCTGCCGTACTAAACTAACACTCATAGCCTAGAAGAGACTGAAGTGTAACCGTGTATAAGTTCATGCCTAATTGTACGCTTGAGCAACACTACCGTATGAAATTGTAATTGCAAGGTGTGTGGGTGCGTTTGTCATACGTTGGCCTAAGCGCGCAGCTGACCCAACGTACGAACAACGCCAGTGCGAGTAGCGACAGCAGAGTGGCTAACAGTATCGTTCGGAACGACTGTTAGTGGGTCTTTGCTTCACGACAGTGTAAGATTGCAACTGTGTGTGTGTGTGGGTGCGTGGCGTTCCCGTATTTGGCCTAAGCGCAAAGCTGACCCAAATACGAAAACGCGGAGTGCACGCTGAGGACTCGACAGCAGAGTGGAAGTGTCTAGCGAACCGCTAGTGGTGGCAGTGAGAGGTGTTCTGAGGGGTCCCAGCCTTGTTTTAGCTTGACTAAGGCTGCTTCCCCTCTCAATCTGGTCAAACCCGCAACCGGGAACCGTATACGCAGGCGTGCCGCGGGCCGGTTCCTGACACTGTGGTTCTCTGATGTCCATGCATGCCACTACCTTGGAGATTCCCATTCAGAGGAGATTACACCCATCCCTCCCTGTGAACTGGCAAGAGTTCACACACGGTGGCTGATGAAGAAAGTGCAGGAGACAAATTGAAGGGAGAAACCGCTACAGCCTATTCCTCTAGCATATTATCCATAGTAGGAACATTGCAGAGGAAAATCACTGGTTTGATGGGTCCTGAGAGGAGAGGCAGAAGACACTCCACTCTCAGTAGATAGGGAGATGGGTGTTTGGGGTAATCACTCTGCAACACCCTCTCCATGCCCGTAAACAAGTAGGGGATGACTGGGAGGATTGTCCTTGCTCTGCTTGCGCGCTTGCCAGTGAACAGTACTTTTCGATGTGCACACTCTCAGCAAATACACTGTTGATGGTGGGCTGCCAAGGAAATGGTATGTCAGCAAAATGACAGCAGGAGTAAACGCCATTTTGATTTATTTGCAGTTGAGTCAAGCACTTTTAGATGTTCTCTCAGGAAAAATGGCGGAGCCAGTTTGTACTGTAATCAGAGTTTAAGCGTACAAGGTACTGGCATTCTTATGGTGCCAGTTTTCCCTCCTTACTGCCCTCTGGCATAGCACAGCATTTGAAAACACTGGCACATTTGTAACAGTGAGTCATTCCTATAGGAAGCTTTTGAAGTGCACCTGCTAGAAGGAGAACATGGAGGCTGCTATATATACCGGTACTTTTAAACAACCGATATTGCCTTGTGGAAACTACTTAAAGAGACACTGAAGCGAAAAAAAAATGATGATATTATGATTTGTATGTGTAGTACAGCTTAGAAATAAAACATTAAGATCAGACACATCAGTCTAATTGTTTTTAGTACAGGAAGAGTTAAGAAACTCCAGTTATCTCTATGCAAAAAAGCCATTAAGCTCTACGACTTTCAAAGTCGTGGAGAGGGCTGTTATCTGACTTATCTCAACTGTTTTGTTTTTCTCTGCCAGAGGAGAGGTCATTAGTTCACAGACTGCTCTGAAAGAATCATTTTGAATGCAGGGTGTCGTGTAATCTGCACATATTAGAGAATGATGCAATGTTAGAAAAAACACTATACACCTGAAAATAAAAATATGAGAATATTTTCTTTGCTGCTAATCTTCTAGTAATTATTCATGGTACACAACCAATTCATTATATCATTTTTTTTTTCCCTTCAGTGTCTCTTTAAAGCAATGCTGCATTTGTATGTTACAGAAAGAAAAAAAATCACAGTATGTGGGATGACTGTCTGCTTTTATGGTAAGCATACTCAGAAATCACCTTGAATATTATTTATTGGGTGACCTGATTTACTACGGTTCTTTGAAGCATGTGAACACTAAATTATATTATCCTGGCCAGAGCCAATGCATGGAAAAGGCAAATTATATCTTTTGAAGAGGCCAAATTCAGGGACGCTACTTTTATCCATGGAGACAAATTATGGCAATAGAGAGAGTAGGGGGAAAGAGGCGGGCATCCATGGGATTTTCATCGACAATTTCTTAAATTGTTTTATTATTATTATTCTTTCTTAATCCTTTTTTTAATCTCTTACTCAAAATCAGTATCTTTGCTAGTACACAATGTTTGAATCTGAACCTTTAACTTCAGGCATTTATTACACTTACATTGCATTGTTGCGTTACCCTGTTTTACCACGGGGTAATGGAATGGCAGTACAAGGCAATGGGGCCTAGCACACCTACTGTGTTGCATCAGAACTGCCCGATCTGCCACTGATCCGTGCAAAGTCAAAGCGTGTTACTGCCGAACTTCCCCGGCGGCAGAAGTAATCTTAGTCAATGGGCGACGCATGCCTTCTTACAAAGTTGGTGGTGGCGCTGCGGCATGCATATGCAGAACAACAGGAATACAGCAATATGCCAAGGAATCCCAGGGATACACTTCCTGTCCAGCAGGAAGTACATCACTGGGCAAGGGGCTTGCGGGGGCGGCGCTATGCATATGACTGTCGGCTTACCTTGCCACGGGGTCATAGGTTTGTGATTTTGTGCGATGCGGCAGGGCATTGCACTGAAAACAGGCACCTCTAGTTTTAAACCGGCCTCAAAATATTGGAGACCATAGCATTAATTTGAGTCTCAAATCATTTATTGTAGAAATGTGCCTTTGAGCACCCAATTAGTCGTAAGTGTTTGAAACAGGATTATATGCAGGATATTGGTCTTCATAATGTACAGTATTTTTATGATACAGCTGTAGGATTGTATATTTATTAATTTTGTTAAAAGTTCAAAAAAAAATTTAAACCGAAAAGTTGCTATTATGAGAGCAAAGTTTCAAGCTGCTTGCCTGAGTTATCGCAGACCAATAATAAAGAGCACTAAAAGGTTAGTGAAACAGTGATTGTGGTCACCCATTGGTGGAAGAGGGGAGATGGAATGGAGTCTTGTATCACCCCTCTTCAACCACTGGGTGACACACTGACGCCATCCCCTGGGTTACAATGACATGTCATATCATGTGATAGGAACTCAGAAGAGGATGCCGGGAATGCAGCGCCGTGAGTGGATGAAGAGAAGCTGATGCAGCGCCCAGAACAGGTAAATATAAAGAATCTCCCTGCACTGCTCTGCATATCCCATTTAGAAGGCGTCCTGGCATCTATCACGAGATGATGCATATAGGGCTGCTAATAGCTTAAGAAATCCAGGCAAAGCATGCCTAATCGCGTAAAGCATTTCTCCCGTTTCCTTTACAAAACAAAAACGTTCCATGTCAAAATTGCAATATATATTTTAAGTAATTTCACAAGTTGCATTACAAGCACACCTGTGATTAAACTGACCTATCTTTTCATATGCCTCACAGTGAACCAGTGGAAAAGCTGCCTTGGTGGCTCAGCTGTTAGTACTTGTTCACAACCTTAACGCCCATGTAATGCAATGCACACTGTGCACATTAAATCATGTTTGTCATTTCACAGCTTGATCAATTTCTCTGGTATCCATGAGTTTTCAAATGCATTATGCTGAAGTGAGCTGTACACAGAACACCAGGATAACACAATATGTTACAGTGTAAAATGTGACCTTGTCCATATTGTTAGGTGGGCAGTGTGTTTAAAGGATACCCGAGGTGACATGTGACATGATGAGATAGACATGTGTATGTACAGTGCCTAGCACACAAACAACTATGCTGTGTTCCTTTTTTTCTTTGTCTGAAAGTTAAACATCAGGTATGTAAGTGGCAGTTCCTGTCTGAGTCAAGACTGGGTCAGACTACTGTGTGACCCTCACTGATAAGAAATTACAACTACAAAACACTTTCCTAGCAGAAAATGGCTTCTGAGAGCAGGAAAGAGATAAAAAGGGTCAATAGTTCATAGATTTTAGCTCTAGCATACTTCAATGAATGTGTCATTGAGCAAAAACAACAGTAAAGAAAAGAAAAAAAACTTATAAAGTAGATTAAAATACAAAATAAAACTGTGGAATATCTTAAAATGTCAGGTTTAGGATAAGGAGGATAGAGACAATTGTATATTTCATTAGTTTATTTTCACTTCAGGTGTCCTTTAAGGATACTGACGCAGTTTCACAAAAACACACATGAAACAGGAGTTTCAACAAACACACGCAAAAATCTCTTAAGTTGCGAGAATCCTTCCTCCATGTGGAAACACTGTGTCACTGCAGTAAACCAGCCAGGCCACAGGAGGGTAAAGTGAGTGATAAATGTTTGTGCAGGCTTATGAACGAATGACACAAACCAATAGAATTATGTCCATCTTAAAACACAAAGCTGGATCCTGCTTTCATACTTTCCCATAAGTTTTCTAAAAAAAAAAAAGTTATAGCAGCTGCAGACCGAAGTCGAAAGATCGGTTACAAATTGACCTGCATAAGTGATGATATTAGTTACCTCGGTTTTCATACACAAGTGGAGTAAGTACTTTTTCCAACCTTGGAATACCTAAATAAGCCCCGTATCTGATTTATAAGTAAACTTGGAAAAACTATGTTTCCGAAAACATTATGTTTATCAATCTGAATGTAAATCAGGGAATCTGTAGTTTAACACACATCCCCAAACTGCTCATTGCTGCCAGATGCGCAGTTACAGTAGCATGACGTGGGGCTATAAGTCGGGGGACTGGTTGATGGGTTTATTGAATTTCTTGAGGTCACAGAATGGTCAGTATTTATAAGGTGTTCAATCATCCAAATTGCTCTTCTTACACCCAGTCTCTCTGGGTAAAGCAAATATACAGAATAATCGGTTGGTATTAAAAATCCTGCTAATAATTTATATTAGGCCTCTTTCACAGTGCGACGTTAAAGTCGCATGTTAGAAAATGTTTCAACGCAGACTAACGTACAGCAATAGTAAGTCTGTACGGCATTCACAGTGCACACGTTGCGTTTGTGTGTAACGTGCAGCATTATTAGAAAGTGCTGCATGCTGTGAGTTTAGCAATGAATCTGCTGCGTTATTTGTGTTGCACATGCTCAGTAATGTTTTTTTTGTGTTGTTTTTTTTTTTAATGTAACACATGCGCCGTTTTAGTTCCATCGTGTTAAAGAACGCACAATAACGTCCAAGTCTACATGCGTTGCGTTAGGGCCGCGTTGTGCGACCTTAATGTTGCACTGAAACGCAACGTCCTACTGTGAAAGAGGCCTTAAAGTTTGCAAAATATTGATATTAATGGAGTTTTCCTTTCTTCATTTAAAGCTCCTGCCTTTAGTTTGAATGCCTGCGTGGAGGGGTCCTGATTGCACAGTTTCATATTTTCAGAGAGACGCTAAAGGTGCCCATACACTTAGCAATGAATGGTCAGATCAACCAAGAGTCAGTCCTCTCTCTTATCCCATCTGACCAGAGAGATTTCAGCCTGAAATCTCTTTGGAATCCGCATTGTGATGCCAAAGTCCACTGATGTCCCCACAAATGTTACCATGTGCCAGTGCTATATGTGGCAGCCACATGGGACACAAATGGGGAAGAAGGAGCAGCTGGACACTTGCCCAGCTGGAACAGGTGAGATTTTAATGTCTTAACATTTGTGGGGGCAGCGGCCAAGGAGTTACGTCACATGCCAGCACCGCCACGCACCCGATCGATCACATCAGCCCGAGATTTTCCAGCTTGCTTGGACAATGCCGAAATCAGTTGAATCGATGATCGGTTGCTTGTGGTGGCATAGAATATGATGCTTGATTGGCACATAAAGTCGCAAGATGTATAGCCATCTTTTTTTTTAAAAAAAAATTGCTTTAAGATATTTTTGAATCATTTACCCTGCTCCCAGGCAAAATAGTCTTATATATGGGCTTGCGTTTGATCTAGACATGGACTATAAACATGCAGATCTTATACGGAGGATGGGGGTCAAAATTACAGGCTTTACCTACTTGGGGGGGAGGGGGGTGTAGGGGAGTAGTCTTATATCTGGGTCCAAAGTAATGTTACTTTAGCTCCCAGATTCCCCCATTAGCTCCTCCCACCACCTCAAAAAGGACCTACTGTCTAGGTGTGTGGTAGTGACCTCTACCTCACCAAGTCCAAGGTGGTGAGGAACCCCTTGTCCTTGACATAGGGATTCTTCATTTCAAAGAGGATTTGAGAAGAGATGGTTCTCTGCTATCAATAGTCAACCGCTGAGGCAAGAAGTGATTTATGATGCTGAAGACAAATCTACAAAATCATCCAGCATCTCGATTAAAAAAATCACCCAGCATCTTGCTTATAGTACCCTTGTATTGCTGAAGAAGAGAAGTATAACATACCATATGAGGTTAAAACTGCACAGGCATCAGAGAACCATCTGAGAACTAAACCTGCCATTAACCAATGTACCGTGCTGAGGAAATAGAAGACTCACATGCAGGGAATCTTATCTCCTGGAACTGCATCAAAAGACTTATCTCTTTTCACACTTGCTTTGCTTAACGCAATGACATTTAAAAGGCATGCAGGTACATGTGGAACAACTGATTTCAGGGAACATAAAGCTCTTGATCAATGAGTTGAAAGGGTACCAAAAAAAATCTGTCAAAGCTTGGATGCTGCCAATTGTTAATGAACAACCTACTACAAATTTAGTTATTCAACCTATCATCGGGGGTAAAACTTATAACAGTGTTTCAAAATACTGGAAACAACACGTTATTTTATGTTTTGGACAAAGTGGGCTTAGAACCTTCTGGTTTTACTCATGTGTGGGCTTTGGACAGTGAGATGAGACACTAAGGGCCTGTTCACACATACGCAGTATATATATTCTCAATATTGCGGGTACAGTATCCAAGGCGTCTTAAAATTGCAGCCGTAACTGAATAGGGGCCGACACTTTATTCCTGTAAGTGTCTCAGATACCTCCTCGAGCGCAATTGCAGCACTAGTCTGATGAGAGCAGCCGACCATTGGTTTCCCATTGACATAAGACGCATGCACCACCCACTTTTTAATATATCCAGAGTCAGCAGCACCAAAAAAACATGTTTACTATAACAGTAATTTTACTATATCTGGGTTTACTACACCAGGCGTTGCTCTCATAGACTTATAATGGAAATTGGCCAGAACCTGGAGAGAGGTGGTTTACTATACCCAAAAGTTCCCTATACCAAAGTGTATTATAACAAGGTGTGTGTGTGTGTGTGTGTGTGTCTAATTCCCTATAAACTAAACAAGCCTCGCCCACAGCTCAGTCTGGGGAGGTGGAGGTTACTAGCCAGATATTTCAAGGGCAGAAGGGAGGAGAGGTGAGTAGGGGAGTGAAGTTTTTGCAGGCTGAGAGGTGGAGATACAGAGCAGTTTGCCTGTGTAATGATCGCTAGCAAAACATGGCTGCTGTTATTGTATCACAGGAAGAAGTAATCATTTACTGTTGAAGCGGTTTGCAGCTAGATTTGCTGTGTACAGATAAGGTGGTTTTTTTTAAAGAGACTAACAACATTTTCAGCCTTATTTCTTCTATCCTATAAGTTCCTATACCTGTTCTAATGTGGCCTGTCTTACTGCAGCCTTTCCTAGTTGCACAGTGGCTGTATTATCTCTGTTATATAATCTAATCTTCTTTCCTTTGTCAGCTTTGTTGGCTCAGGCAGGAATGTGCTGCTCTGCTGTGATAGGTAGAAGTTATACACACCCTCTCCACACCCCCTCCAGGCTCTGTATGATTCACAGACTGAGCTTCTCTCAGCATATCACATGCTGGTTAGGTGCCATGTTTTTTGTTTGTAAACACTGCCTGAAACTGGCAATTACAAGTCGGGATTGCAGCAGGGAGTGGCAGAAACAGCAAAGTGGGGCCCAGGAGAACATAATGAATAGAATAGTATGCTTTTTATTGTAAGAATTTTAGAGTACAGATTCTCTTTAAGCTTTTATGCTTTATTCCTATGAACCGCCCACATGCTTCACAATGTCTGCATTTCTTTATAAAATATTAGGTGTGAACAGACCAACATATTCCAAATTTTTTTGTATGCAAAATGGGAACCATTTTGGGCCACTGTAGATGCAACAGTTTGTTTCTGTCCCAGATACAGCTATCTGAATGTAAAGGAACAAGTGCTGGGTGCTACATGTTCAACGCACAAAGACTTGAGATTAAAGCTCTGACGTAAGGATTAATTGATTTACTCTAGCATCCAGCCCTGCTATAATTAGGAGAAGACAGAAGCTTATCTTGCTTTACAGCGGAAGATTTAAAAGCCATTACACAATAAATGGCAGCAAGCAAAAAAAAAGAAAAAGAAACCAACAACAACGAAAAAACATGCACACCTCAAAAATCACACCTAAAAATAAGTAACACTTTTGACAGTATTCAGTAAGCATGCAAAACATTTAGCAGGAAAGATGTTCACAAACACGGCACAGAAAATCTTGGCTTCTATTTTTTTTTCTCATCTTTAAAACCCATGAGATTTTCTAACAACTTGATAATCTTGGCTGGCTTTACGATTTGTGTCATATGATCGCTTAGCCATCTCATCCAATTGGGCGCCACCCAGCAAAACACTGCTGGTATGTTGTGGTGGGTTTTAGGAACACAAAATTTAACTGGAACTAAATTATTCTGGTTTTACAGATGCGGTTTAGCAAGATGTAATATCGCTAGGAAAACAGATTGTGGGCGTTACTATACATGTGAAGAAATAAATAAGTCACTGTAAAAAGTAGAACGGGTACATAGAAAAAAAATAAAAATAAAAGCAGCTCTTTGATTTTAAAATGGTGCTACTGAATTTATTAAAGAAATAAATATTGGACGTAAATACCGAGAAAATAGATATAAGAAAGGAGGTCAATAAGATAAGCAAAGCTGTACCTATGGGGTTGGTGCATGAAGCAGCGGCGATATTACTGTTACTACTGCCAGCAGTATACCATGTGTTGCGCAATAAGCGCAACCTGCGGTACATGGATAACATGATCATTATGTCGATAACTGGCGTAGCGCAAGTAGTGTAAGGGGCTTACCCGTAGTAATGATTGTGTTAATTGTGTGGTATTTGTTGGCGGTAGTAACATGCCCAGTCTGTGCACAGCAATATTAGCGCTGCTTTGTGCATAAACTCCTATGAATGTTAACTTTTTTTTTAACAACAATATAAATTACATAAATACATGCCAATCTTTACACAGACAAAGAGGCACTCATGGAGCCTTTCATTGACTGACTGACAAGCTTCCCCCCCCTTCCCCCAACACGCTGGTCATGTGGCATGTGGTAGTCAAAGGCCTGCATGAACATCTCTATTGAGCTGGGTAAGGATTGCTGCCTCCATAGCTCATTAATAACAAGTGTACTAAGGCTAGAATAATAAAAGACAGCTTTAAAGTGTACCCGAGATAAAAGTAATGTATACATTTATACTTACCTGGAGTCCCCTTCAGGCCATGGGTTCCCTTGCTGCTGGCTGCATTGGTAACTTGCTTCAGTCACGCATATGTGGTAAAACGCAAATGAAACAAGGTTCCCGATGTGGCCCTGTGAGATAGCAAGGAAGTCCACAGCCTGAAGAGTGCTGGAGGGATTTATAAGTATAAATTATTAGTTTTATCTCAGGTTCACTCTGTATGGCTGAGAAAAACACCTGTGAATGCAGGAAGAGGATAAAAGTTCAATAGTGCAACGTTTGTATGTAAGCAAGCTGATTAACCTTATTAACCTGAGGCACTAAATACGTTAAGGCCCTGTGCGGAGCGTGTTGCTCCGCTTACCAGCTGCCATACAAGTCTATAGAGAATTGCACAGTTCACATGATGCAGAGCACCAGAAGTATCCAAATTGCCGCAAAGCCGATGCAAAGGCTGCAGTCCATTTCCGCATGATCCGTGCAAGTCAAAGGGCAAAAAGCAAGTGTACAAAACGGGAGCGCAGTGCGATGCAGCGCGCTTGCTCGGCACAACGAGAATCCCAGTGACGTACTAATTGCCCAGTGGGGAGTACACTAGCCGGGAAGCGGCCCTTGCACATGACCCTGTTGCCACACAGTGGCGCAGGGTCATATGAAGCCTAATTTCTGGAACGCACGCTTCGCACCCCTCAGGTGTGCAACCTGCCTCAAGGCCTAAAAGGTCTGTATACACACTAGATTAAAAACGTTGCAAATAAACAAGCAACAGCTCGCAAATGATGTTGTCCACACAGATATTCCACGATATCAAGGACTATGAATACAGAGCACGCAAGTGACATGTCGCACAATGCGCACAATGTGCCCGCATGCTGTAGAACAATGTAATTTGAAAGAAATTGTACACACCTAGCTGACTACATGATATCTGCCCAACAGTTAATCCACCAGTTGGATCAAGCAAAATGCACTATATTGGTCGCTTGGCTATATTTTTTGCCAGACGGCTGATCTGACATATGTTTCCAATTACTTTTGTATAGCATGTACACACTGCTTAAAGGACACCTGAACTGAGAGGGATATGGAGGCTGCCATATTTATTTCCTTTCAAACAATACCAGTTGCCAGGCATCCTGCTGATCTTTCTGGTTGCAGTAGTGTCTGGATCACACACCCGTAACAAGCACGCAGCTAAAGTTGTTAGATTTTTGTAACAAACATCTGATCTGCATGCTGGTTCAGGGTCTATGGCTAAAATTATTAGAGACAGAGGATCATCGGGACAGCCAGGCCATACGCATTGTTTAACATTAAATAAAATATGGCAGCCTCCATACTTCTCTCACTTCAGGTGTCTATTAAGCACACTTTCACATTAACCTGCGACAGTTTGTACACGTAATTTAGGTGTCCTTTAATTACAGCTCGTAATAAATTCAGCTTAGGCAACCTATCACACATTTGCTGGGCACTACTTGTCATTATTTAACAAAGTAACGTTCACTAAATGCTGTAGATACATCTACACTTACTGTTGACATGTCTAACAATCTCTAAAATGGCAGCATGAAACCTTATCTTGCTCCTGCAGGGAACAGCCTATCCCAAGCCAGCTGCTGACTTCCTCCTCTTGAATACCCCAGCAGCTGCTCATAGAGGACATGGAGATGTGTTTTAATTAAGAATTAGCTACCAAAAAAAAAAAAGAATACAACCACCTAAGGATTCCTGAGATTTTGCCTTCTGAAGCCAAATAAATCCAAAGCAAGATATACGAGGAAAAAAGCAAGAGATGAATAAGCTGTCACAAATCTGCAACATGTTGAAAATACCCTGGAGGTCACTAAGAAAACAAGCCCACAGGCAGCTATATAAAGAAGGGAAGATAACAAATACTTACTATTTCACGTGTTAGGAAAACAGTAGTAAGTGGCTGGCTACCATTAACAAAAAAAAAAAGGTTATAATTCCCAACAAGGGTTGCTTTACCAATTCTAACAGTCTTATTCACTAAAATGTCATGAATTGCAAATGTCCACATACACAAACACAAGAATTCCTATTGGATATCCAGTGCGATTCAGCACGTTTCAAATACAAGCTGTTACAAATTCTTTTATGACACGACACACAAATTAGGTTCGTAATCAAAAAATTGTTCATCATTTCAAGCATCTTTGCAAATTGTATACATTTTATTGCCATAGTTTGCTGTTGGTCCTCCTGCTCTATCCTTTTCTCCCATTCCTTTAGTTAACTCGACTCTTTGTGACCATATGTACATTTGCACACCCGAGGTGTCTGTCAGTTACCGCTACTTTCAGCTGTTGCACAGGCATGTTTATAGCTTCACATATGCAGTCTATACATTATAGCTTCTGCTGTTGTCGTCTTCTTTTGCCCTCAATGTTTCCAAGCATTTCTCCAACGATTCTGGTCTTCTCATTATGTGACCCAAGTATGAGTTTTAATAGTAGTAGTAGTAGTAGTGAACACTCTGGACTTATTTCTGTTGACTGGTTAGATCTCCTAGCAGTCTATGGCACACTTAAAGAGGAACTGTAGTGAAAATAATGAATAAAATTGCTTATTTTTTAAAAATATTCCTTTATAAATTAGTCAAGAATTGACTAATTGAGAATTGTAAAATCCTTCCTCTCCCTGATTTACATTCTGAAATGTATCACTGGTGGTGACATTTTTAATTCTGCCAGGTGATTTTTTTTTTCATAATATTTTTCCATGATAACGCACAACAAGGTTTAATGACAATTTGTTAAACATTTCAGGACCCAAGCCACCAGCCGCAATCAGTTTTTTTTAATGATTGTCATATTGGATCATTTGAGAGCCTTTCCATAAATTTTTCTTGCAAAATGTTGTTATAGGGTAGGTCACCGGGTCTTTCTCCAACCCTCCCCATTTATCTGGGCTTGGAACTGGCGTAACAGGCCATAGTGTTCCCCATAACCATGTATGGCTGCGAAAGTTGGACCCTAAGAAAAGCAGATAGGAAAAAAAAATCAACTCCTTCCGGCTGTGGTGCTGGCAACAGTTAAAGTGACAGCTCTATGCTTTAGTATCTTGTCCAAAGTTGCCATAGCTTTCCTCCCAATAAGTGTCTTAATCTCATGGCTGCAGTTGCAATCTGCAGAGATCTTCAATCCCAGGAAGGTGAAATCTGTTACAACTTCAACTTTTTCTTTATCTATTTGTAGTTGGTTATTGTAGAAGATGACATGACTTTAGTTTTCTTGATGTTAAGCAGTAGACTGACTTTGGCACTTTCTTGTTTGACATTCATGACTAGGCCCCATCTCTATAGATCATAAATTAGTTAGAAACCTGAACAGCGTGTCAGAACAGGTAAAAAAATAAATCCCAAAACAGTGATGGCTGATTGTTTCCAGTGACCAGTATTACTGGACTATACTGGGTCTTATTCGTATTCCTATATAACCAAAAGGTCTATATAAAATAGTAAAAATGGGGAGGGGCAAACAGGAGCAAGAGAATAAGGCTGTATTGTAAACATTCCTCTTCTTTTCTCTTTAGACAAATTAGGATGTGTTGAAGGACAGAGCGAATGGCCTCCTCCACCATGGTCACAAATTATTTAATAGCACAAAGATACAGGAAAACTTGGCACTGCTGGAAGTGTTTATTGCCAAAGCGTGTACATAAGCAACATTCCAAACAATTCAACATGGATGAGTGTTCATTATACTTATCGCTGATGGCAGTGGTGGGGATGTGAATGGTGACGATGGGTGCCGTCGGGTGCTCGCCTGACAACCGTTCCGCTAAGCAAGCTTCTTCTAAGGCTTGAGTGTCACAAATTATTTTACATGATTGAGATTAAACGGTCAAAAAAGCCTAACATTTTTCCTAAAGTACACCTGAACTGAGAGGAATATGGTGGCTGCCTTATTTATTTTCAAATAGCACCAGTTACCTGGTAGTCATGTGCAACTCTTTGGCTGCAGTAATGTCTGACACACACCTGAAACAAGCCTGCAGCTAATCCAGTGAGACTTCAGTCAGGAACCCCTAATCTGCATGCTTATTCATGGACTATGGCTAAGGTATTAAAAAAAAAAAAAAAAAAAAAAGACTCAGAAGAACAGCCAGGCAATCTGCATTGTTTAAAGAGAAACTCCAACCAAGAACTGAACTTTATCCCAATCAGTAGCCGATAAACCCCCCCCCCCCCCCCCTTTACATGAGAAATCTATTCCTTTTCACAAATAGCCCATCAGGGGGCGCTGTATGACTGATATTGTGGGGAAACCCCTCCCACAAAGAAACTCTGAGGACCGTGGTACTCCTGGCAGTTTCCGGTCTGTGAACCTTGTTAATTGTGGGAAATAGCGGTTTATAGCGGTTTCCAACTGCCAAAAAAGCATGCAGCAGGTACATCACCTGCCAACAGTAAAAATGTCACCATGTAATACATTTCAGAATGTAAATTAGGGATTTAAAAGATATTACAATGGGCAAACACTGACTAAATCATTTATACATAATTATTGTAAAAATGAAGCACTTTTGTATTACATTATTTTCACTGGAGTTCCTCTTTAAGAGGAAATAAATAGGTCAGCCTCCATATCCCTCTCAGTTCCGGTGTGCTTTTAAGGCACAGGAACATTTGAGATGTAGGTTAGTTCATTTCTCCCATCACCCTGTGTTTCTGGTTTACAGGCTGATGCCATATACCCCTGGTAGGTTGTGGTAAAGGGATACCTTTGGAACTTTTCTGGAGCAATGTGTTAACCCTATCTGTGTCCCTCCACTGTGAAAAGGCCTCATGGTGATATTTGTGCATGGTAATGGTTGCTTGGTAGGGCTGCACGATACATCGTTTTAAAATCGATATCGTTATTTGCGACAAGGCGATTTCCTAATCGTCAAAGTGGCGATTTTTTCATGCGTACAATTTTATGCATGCAGGCTTTTTACACGTACTATTTTAAGCGTTCCATGTGTAAAATCGTTTGTTTTGGCCGCGCAGCACGCTTCATTCTTCTGGCCTAAAGGAGTCAGAGCAATAGTAAGTAGTGTAATGCAGCCAGCACCTTGCTTGTGGAGGAGAAGGATCTGCACATCCGGCATTCGTGTTCTGCACTCTGCACTGTCTCCCTTGGTCACACAGTGTACGGTAAACTCAGGATCTGTTATCTCTCCACTATCCTGTCGAGCAAACAACTTGAAACACCACCCACTGCCCAGGATCTGCTGTGGTACTCAGCTTTGCATTTATTAATAGCTGCAATTTGTTTTGATAAATTCACAATGCAGTACAATTTATAAACATGACAGAAAATGACATACTATGAATTTGATAGTATGATGTCATTTTCTTTCAATGCATGTTTGTAAATGTTACTGTACATTGTGAATTTAATGTTAAGGCCTCTTTCACAGTAGGATGTTGCGTTTTGATGCAACGTTACAGTCGCAACGCAAATTACAACGCAACGCCCCCAAAAAGTCGCAACGTAACTTATTGCCCAGTTATCGTTTGCATACAGTAGAGCATACAGGCAATGAAAAGTATGCTTCCAAGTCATTACTGAGCATGTGCAAACAGTCCAACGCAGCTGATAACGTGTATAACGCACAGCATGCAGCACTTCCTAAAAACGTTACTCACAAACGCAACATGTGCACTGTGGATGTCGCACAGACTTAGTATTGCTGTGTGTTGGTCTGCGTTAAAACATTTTCTAACGTGCGACTTTAACACTCCTGGCAGGCTATTAAAAAATTCACGGGCGTTTTTGCATAAAATCAATGTAAAAGTACGCAAGCACTGACATGGTTAAATTCGCATACTTACTAACAGATGCGAAAACGAAATTTGCCTCCGCGTGCAAATTAGTTTTGTGTTTTCCGCAACTAATTCACACCGCACTAGTGGAAACGGGCCCTAACTGTGTAACATATCCTCAGTGACAAAGCATAGAGAGCAAAACTGATTGTAGATGCATCCAAGGTCATAAAGAAATTCTAGATTTGACTATATAGTACATATGCAAGAACAAAACATTCCCAACTATAGTTTGTTAGAATTCTTCACTTCTAGGGGGATTAAATAGGCATACATGTTTATTAAGGCGCCCGGAAATTTGGGTACAGGGTAAAGCTGAAAAACTGCTCACCTGCAAAAATCCTGGCGGTGTTAAAGGCAACCTAAAAAAAAAAAGAGAGTTTTACTTACCTGGGGCTTCTACCAGCCCTGTGCCCGTGCCGTCAAAGATCGATCCTCTGGTCCCCGCAGCTACTAAGTTTAGATTTTTGGCGAATGAGCTAAGCGATGTCAGCTGCGCCCAAATTTCTATCGCCTAATGCCGGGCATACATGGCACGTTTTATGCGCCGCCAGCGCATTCCCGCTCGTCCGCGTGGATCGATTGCTGCTCGTCCCCGCGTGGATCAGCGCAACACCAGGCCGCCTCCGAATGGCCTCCAATCAGAGATGCCCTGAGCCCCCCCAGGAACTACAAACGCACCTTGAACCCAAACAGAAGCTCTGCATATACACCAAAAGCATGGCTGTTAAGTGAGCGCAGCTGACCAAAAACGAATTAAATTAGTACATAGCAAAGAAATGAGCAGCGCTACTTAAAAACAGACTAGTGCCTACCTGCAAAAGAGTGCAAGTCCCACTTGTGGGGTCGAATACACACCGAGCTGGGGGGGCTCAGCGCATCTCTGATTGGAGGCCATTCGGAGGCGGCCTGGTGTCGCGCTGATCCACCTTTTGCGCAATTTTCGATTTTTCAATTTTACTTGGTACCGCACCCAGGCTATGCATATACATGGGTTAGGATTTAGTTAGTGTTAGGCCCCTCCCATGGAGGATTGACTTCTTCGCAGTGGGAGGGACGAGTACTTAATAGGTTGCATGCAAGCTATTACAGGAAGCCAACATCCTCCTCTAGTGGTAGACAGGTCATGTGTATGCTCGGTGTGTATTCGACCCCACAAGTGGGGCTTGCATTCTTTTGCAGGTAGGCACTAGTCTGTTTTTAAGTAGCGCTGCTCATTTCCTTGCTATGTAATAATAATATGAGTACATGTTTATTAATTACGGAAAATAATTCAGGTTTGTTTTTTGTTTGTTTATTTGTTTTTAAACACACTGCATTACAAGGCTTTACGTACATTAGTATTCAAATGCACTAAAAAACAATACATTCTGAACACATACCAGCCAAGGGGTTCTGTAGGGGTTTCTGAGGAGAAAAACTGCCACTTACCTGGGGCTTCGATCAGCCCCTGCAGCGGTAATGTCCCACGCCGTCCTCCTCCCATCCGCCGTTCCCTGCAGCCGGCACCGGGCTATTATTCGTCTGTCACAGACGAATAATGCGCACTGCCGCACCTCCGCTTGCGTCATTTGAGGCTTACTGCGCAGGCGCAGTACAACGGTTTCTTGTACTGCGCTTGCGCAGTAAGCTTCCGATGACGCAGGCGGAAGCGAGCCGGAGCGCGGCCACTGTAGCACAGCCGCAGTTGAATCCCATGCCGCGCTAGACCGGGGCCGGCGGCGGAGAACGGCAAATGGGAGGACGACGGCGTGGGACATTACTGCTGCAGGGGGCTGATCGAAGCCCCAGGTAAGTGGCAGTTTTTCTCCTCAGAAACCCCCCACAGAACTCCTTTAAATGGAGACAGCTGAACTCACTTGCTGAGGTCCAGGCTTCGATTTGCAAGTGGCAGGATTTGGCTAAAAGTAGTCAAGCCCCAACGTCGGCAAAAGCAAGTGGCTAATGGCAAATGGGTTCAGTTATTACTAGCTGAGCTCCGAATGTTAGTGGAAGGGAGCAACTACAGGTGGCAGGGTCCAGCTATGAGAACCTGAGCGCCAGACATCGATAGATGTGAGCAGAAGGCCTCCGGATATTGGTGTTGGGCTCTGGTACAGTATAATTAGGAGTGTAAAGGCTCATACACACATCGGACCGTAGTCTTTGGAAAATGAAAGATCACAGACCAGTTTTACCCCCTTCCATGTAGTATGAGAGCCATACCTACACAGTCTATTCTATGGAGCTGAACTCCCCATCAGACAGAAATCTTTGCAAGATGCTGCACACAAAGATGCTGTAGACATTCAAAAGATCAGTATCTGAAAAAGATCTGTTCCTGCAAAAGATCTGTTCCTGCAAAATGCATTCATAGTCTATGATATCTGCAGATCCTCATACACACCTTGTTTAACAGACATTCATCTTCAGATCAGATCCACCAGGTTGGATCTTCAGATCGGCAGATAATTGTCTGATCTGCAGATGAATGTCAGTTAAACAAGGTGTGTATGATGATCTGCAGATATCAGACTATGAATGCATTTTGCAGGAACGGATCTTTGGCAGGAACAGATCTTTTGCAGATACTGATCTTTTGTGTCTGTACAGCATCTGTGTGTGCAGCATCCTGCAAAGATTTTTTTCTGATGTAGAGTTCAGCTCCATAGAAAAGACTGTGAAGGTATGGCTCTCATACTACATGGAAGGGGGTAAAATTGGTCTGTGATCTTTCATTTTCAAAAGACTATGGTCTGATGTGTGTATGTGGCCTTAGTGATAGGGTATAGGTTAGGAGAGAGGTGATAGGAAGGGAGAGGTGGTCAGTGTTAGGCATAGGTAGGAAGGTTAGTGTAAGGTGTTGGTTGCGGGGTTAGTATTAGGCATTTGTAGGAGGTTAGTGTCAGGCATTGGGAGTGAGGTTGATATTGTAAGGTGCGAGTAGCAGGGAAGCCGATAGTATATCAGTAATATATTGTCGATATTTTATTAACTATCGCCATCATCTGGCGCCCAAATGAAGACGATGATTTAACGCGTACTCGTAACCACACATGTCCCAACATGACACGCGTTGCAGTTACATAGCAGTAAGAAACAGCCATAAAATCTCACTCATGTCTAAAATACATTCACAGTGTCTAAGAAATATTAAACTTGCACACAATGAAAATATCAGTGCTCACAGGTACTTAGAAAGCAATCATTTTGCTTACAGCTAATCCATACTTTTACATACAGCAAATATTGCAGTAGTAGATGAACAATAACCATCTTTTATCACTAGGACATATTACCAAACAGCAGAAAATGGATTTGCAAGAAGGGACTTTTAGCTGCTGCAGAAGCTCAGGAACCGGATTTCATAAAAGACAGCTGTCAGATCCTTTGTCATACATGACAATCTCTGCTCGCGTATGGCTGTAGCTGTAGGATTGTGCGGCATAGTCTTCTCTTTAGATTTCTTGCCAACAGATTCATGTTGATGAAAATCCCGTCAATCTGCACTGCTGCAGAATACAGATGAGAAAATACTGCTTGCAATAAACTGAGCATTCAAATGTTTTTCCAAATTTGCACAGTCTAGCAGACCTGTTTCCCTTCTAATATTATCCCAAGGGCAAAATCAAGCGGCCGTGACGTTTGTTACATAATTTCATTTATGCACATTAATTAGATAATCCTACAGGTCTCCAGATGTTGCTGGCGAGCTGTTGCTGACCGAGGTCTCCTGTACCGGTCAGCATGTGAATGTCACAGAGAATAGAATTATAAACAGGATATTCTGTTCAAAGTTCAGCTCCAGGTAAATAAAAAATAAAAAGATTAAGAGGCCTATTTATAGAAATGCAAGAAAGAGCAATAAAGCAAAAGTTAAATCTCTTAAGATAGGTACACACTAAGATTTTCTGGCAGATCAATTATTTCCAACATGTTTTATCTGATTTCCAATCGCTTTCTGAGTGTTTTCTGTTTACTCCTATTGGGAATCGAACCGGAAATCGATCAGAAATCAGATCGGACATGTTGGAAATAATCGATTTGACAGTAAATCTGCCAGAAAATCTCCAAGTGTGTATTTAGCACTAGGATCATCGGACTTCACTTTTTATAAAGCAGCGCGTTTTCCTGTATGTATTTAAAGTCGCTAAAACTAGCAAAAAATATTGCATTTTGGTCACATGACTGTACTGCGACTTTTATTCATATTCATGGCAGATTCCACTATGCGGTCTTTAGGGAGTGTGCTGGGGTGACAAAAGCTTCTCCTCCACACACAGCCAGAACAACTTCTCTTCATTCACCCCAAAAGGAGGGAGGGGTTGTATGTAGGGTTTGCTACGCCCTTCTTCTGTACTCTATTTGAGGGGCGGTCTGTATGAGCAGCACTCCCTCTTCCCAACACTTTCACTTGATTACACAGGGGTGGGGGGGGAACAAAGGGGTGCACTGGTGATGAACGGACTACATTATGTTACATGAAAATAGAGATTTGCAGCTATATGTGCTTATTCTTTCGACACAAGTGGGAGATGACAAGTCACATACAGCCAAGTAATGCTATGCCTGAAGGGTGGATTCATATGGAGGCTTTAAAGAGGAACTCCAGTGAACATAACTTTTAATGAACAAAAGTGCTTAATTTTTACAATAATTATGTATAAATGATTAAGTCAGTGTTTGCCCATTGTGAAATCTTTAATCTTCCGGTTTTACATTCTGAAATTTATCATATGGTGACAATTTTACTGCTGGCAGGCGATGTCAGTGGAATTAGCTGCTGCTTGCTTTTGGGCAGTTGGAAACTGCTGTTATTTCCCACAATGCAACAAGGCTCTTACAGTGTGATGTCAGCACCATGATCCTGACATCACACTGTGGGAGGGGTTTCAACCAGCCATACAGAGCCTCCTGATGATCCATTTGAGAAAAGGCAATGATTTCTCATGGGAAAGGGGGTATTGGCTACCGACTGGGATGAAGTTCAATACTTGGTCACGGTTTCTCTTTAAAAACAGTGAGGGCCATTTCCATTAAGACCAAATGTGCCAAGTCAGACATGGAAATGCTACCCATATTCCTTATTGAATTGTTATAAAATCAGATCCTTTTGTTTTAGCATGTGTGGCCACATTTAAAGGGACTCCGAGCAGTGCAGAAACTATGGAAAGATGCATATCATTTTAAAGCTCTCTTTCTCCTCTTTCCAATGATATACAAATTGCCACCCTACGCCTTTTAGTTTTCGCTATTTTCGCGATTGAAATTGCCGCGGCCGCGATTTCGATCGCGAAAATAGAGAAAACTAAAAGGCGTAGGGCAACGATTTAGATGTTGCCAGAAAGAGGAGAAAGAGAGCTTTAAAATGATATCCATCTTTCCATAGTTAGATTGTATTACACAGGCCGACTTTTTCCTAAAGTCAGCAGCTCCATTCTGCTGAATGGAGCTGCTGACACTGGGGAAAGTGTCGTCCTGTGTAATACAACTAACTATGGAAAGATGGATATCATTTTAAAGCTCTCTTTCTCCTCTTTCTGACGACACCTAAATCGTCGCCTTATGTCTTTTAGTTTTCTATACTTTCGCGAGCGAAATCGCGGCCGCTGCAATTTCAATCGCGAAAA